>NC_047143.1:25492009-25849509 GCF_009829125.3 Periophthalmus magnuspinnatus | reverse complement strand
TGTGATGTCATCATGTGGTAAAACAGGAAGTGCTTTAGTGTGTTTTTAAACTCCACGCACCTTCATTTCTAGAATCATTTGGACCATTTCCGCCCTGGAGTTTCCATTTCTTCTCTGCTGAACTAAAGGTAGAAGGAGCTGCTAACTTGAAAAACTACTCCAAAGTTCAAGACGCTCCGTTCCACCTTGTGATGTCATCATGTGGTAAAACAGGAAGTGCTTTAATGTGTTTTTAAACTCGATACACCTTCGTTTCTAGAATCATTTGGATCATTTCCGCCCTGGAGTTTCCTTTTTTTCTCTACTGAGGTAAATGTAAAAGAAGCTGTTAACTTGAAAACTCCAAAGTTCAAGACGCTCCGTTCCACCTTGTGATGTCATGAAGTGTTACACAGCTCCAGGTCGGTTTTTGAGGAGGAAACCACATTAGAACGTGGTTTAAAGCTCACGAGAGTCCATTTTGTGTCCTATAGTCCCTTTAATCATCTTCAAATCCACGTTTTTTTTTACTTTTTCTCCATCAGTTGCTCGACCTCCTCTTGAAGAATCCGTTCCCTCGTCCAATCTCCACCTTGTGATGTCGTGCCAGTGCGTTTCACTTTGAACATCTCGCCGTTTTCCACAGGCTGTAACTCCGCTTTGAAGATCTGAGGTAGCATCAGTTGTATGAAGGACAACACCGGCCCAAACCGAGTGGAATCACCGTGGGCCGGCGCACGCGTCCGACCGGTCAGCAGCGGCGTCCTGTTTTTCCCGCTCGCCGCCTAAAGCTACGGTCGTATCTGCGGCGAGCACCTTCCACTTCAAAGAGGTCCTGACTTTTTGGAAGTTTCTGCTCTGGTCTCTGCTTCTTCCTCTCGCTAATGAGAAAGAGAGAGAGAAAAGAAAAAAGGGAAGAGATTTGGAAATGGGACAGATTATTTTGTTGTCCGGCGAGACTCGCTTTGGAGCGGCAAGTAGGGCGCCGGGCGAAGAGCGGCGAGCGGCGAGAAACGAGACGAGGGATTCAAACTGTGAGACGCGGCCTCGATCTGGACACGACGCCGAGAAACGAGACGTGAAAGAAGAGCTCAGGAAGAATATCAGGAAATAGTACATTTTACTACTACTGCTGTTACTACTTACTACTGCTTCTACTTATAGCTACTACTACTGCAACTACTACTCTTTGCTACTGCTACTACTACTTAGTACTACTACTTACTACAACATACTATACTACTCACCCCTACTCCTTACTGCTGCTACTACTACTACTACTGCAAATATTCCTCACACAGGAGGGAGAGAAGAGGAGGAGGAGGGAGAGAAGAGGAGGAGGAGGGAGAGAAGAGGAGGAGGGAAAGAAGAGGAGGAGGAGGGAGAGAAGAGGAGGAGGAGGGAGAGAGGAGGAGGAGGGAGAGAAGAGGAGGAGGAGGGAGAGAGGAGGAGGAGGAGGGAGAGAGGAGGAGGAGGAGGGAGAGAGGAGGAGGAGGAGGGAGAGAAGAGGAGGAGGAGGAGGGAGAGAGGAGGAGGAGGGAGAGAGGAGGAGGAGGAGGGAGAGAGGAGGAGGAGGAGGGAGAGAGGAGGAGGAGGAGGAGGGAGAGAGGAGGAGGAGGAGGGAAAGAAGAGGAGGAGGAGGGAGAGAGGAGGAGGAGGAGGGAGAGAAGAGGAGGAGGAGGAGGGAAAGAAGAGGAGGAGGAGGGAGAGAGGAGGAGGGAGAGAAGAGGAGGAGGAGGCTTTTGTTTGATGCATGTGGAGATCACGGCCCACAGTGATGATCAAAGTGTGTGTGTGTGTGTGTGTGTGTGTGTGTCCTTGTACCAAAATAAAGAGTGTGTGTGTTCAGGCTCGTCCTTCGGCAAACACACACACACACACACCCCTACACCCCCCCCCCCCCCACACACACACATGTTCATTCTGAGCTGATAGACTTGTGCTCATTGACTCTTTGTTGTATTTTGAGAAAATGTGAGATATGAAAATAATAAAGTGAAAAAATCAGAGAGACGAGAAACAAACAGGACAGTTATGTTTATATAATGTAAACTGAACTAAACAGGACTAAACCAGGACTAAACCGGGACTAAACCGGGACTAAACCAGGACTAAACCGGACTAAACCGGACTAAACAGGGCTAAACCAGGACTAAACCGGGCTAAACAGGACTAAACCAGGACTAAACAGGGCTAAACCGGGACTAAACCAGGACTAAACAGGACTAAACCGGACTAAACCGGGACTAAACTGGACTAAACAGGGCTAAACCAGGACTAAACCAGGACTAAACAGGACTAAACCGGACTAAACCGGGACTAAACTGGACTAAACTGGACTAAACAGGGCTAAACCGGGACTAAACCGGGACTAAACCGGGACTAAACTGGACTAAACTGGACTAAACTGGACTAAACAGGGCTAAACCGGGACTAAACCGGGACTAAACCGGGACTAAACCAGGACTAAACTGCGTGGTGAGACTCCTGTTTTCCTTCCGCCTCGTTCTTCTCATAAATCCTCCTCCTCCTGTCTCTGTCGTCATAATAAAATGGCTGATCTTTTGGTAATGGTCCTGAAGCATAATCCGGGGTCAAAGGTCACGGCGGAGAAGCCTGTCGGGCTGATGAGGAGCTGAGGAAAGGTCAAACTGGAGGTGAAATGAAGAAGTTGGGTAGAAAAAGCGTCGGGAAAAGAGGCTTATTACAGATAAAGATGTACCTAAGGAAGATGGACTCGGATGAAAAAAAGTCTTTAAAGTCGCGGTGAAGAATATGGGAACGATTTGAAAACCATTCCTCTCTGTTCTCTTCCCTCCGCATATTTTTATCCCAACGCCGCTCCCTGCGAGTCATTTTGGGCGTCGTCAAATTTAATTGCTTCCTGAAATATTTACGCCAACATTACCGTGACCGGAGAACGCGAAAGTGAGGATTTTTAAAAAGGGGCTTTGCTTAAAAAATGGATGCAGTGTTTTGGCTTTCGAGTACTCGCCTGTGAACTTAGCGGATCCCCCCCGATGGGCATCCCGATGGGAACTGCGCGCTAATGAACTGATGCTAAAGGCTAAGAGAGCGTTCAAATATATTCCCACAAAAGTTAGCTAAACGTATGCGCCGCGTTCGCCCGTTAAACGTCCGATATTACACAAAATGGACTTAAACTGTGAGGTTTAAGTCGTGAAATAAAGTGTTTAACTCCTCAAAAACAGACCTGGAGTTGTGTTTTGTTTCATTCAAACCTCAAAAACGCTCTGTTCCACCTTGTGATGTCATCAAGTGGTAGTTTTCAAGTTAACCGCTACGTTGTTTTTTTTTTTACCTTCAGTAGAAATCGGTAATTCCAGGAGCGGAAATGATCCACGTGATTCTAGAAATGACGGTGTGTGGAGTTTAAAAACACAGCGGAGCACTTCCTCACTTCCTGTATCGCCACATGATGACATCACGAGGTGGGACAGAGCGTTTACGCAGCCTAAATGTCCAGGGTTTGTGTGTTTAACGTGTGTGAGTGAAAGAAAACACAACTCCAGGTCTGTTTGTGTAATAAAAATAATGAAAATAGTGTAACATGGGCCTTTTAAATGGGCCCTTTAATAGTGTAATATGGGCCCCTTTTTATAGTGTAATATGGGCCCTTTTTATAGTGTAATATGGGCCCTTTAACAGTGTAATATGGGCCCTTTTTATAGTGTAATATGGGCCCTTTAATAGTGTAATATGGGCCCTTTAATAGTGTAATATGGGCCCCTTTAAGAGTGTAATATGGGCCCTTTTTATAGTGTAATATGGGCCCTTTAATAGTGTAATATGGGCCCCTTTAAGAGTGTAATATGGGCCCTTTAAGAGTGTAACATGGGCCCTTTAAGAGTGTAACATGGGCCCTTTAAGAGTGTAATATGGGCCCTTTAATAATGTAATATGGGCCAGTTTAACAGTGTAATATGGGCCCTTTTTATAGTGTAATATGGGCCCTTTAATAGTGTAATATGGGCCCTTTAATAGTGTAATATGGGCCCTTTAAGAGTATAATATGGGCCCTTTCTACAGTGTAATATGGGCCCTTTTTATAGTGTAATACGGGCCGTTTAAATCCTCTCCACACCTGAACGTTAAAGCCGTTTTACTCGTTCGTTTCTTTCTGATTCCATGTATTTTTTCTCCGTCTTTCAAATGCAGACCTCTGTATCTCTCATTTATCGCTCTCGTACCATTTCTACATTTCAGCTTCTGTCGGGGTTTTTTTTTCAGCCCCTCGGAAACCTGCCATTTGCCGCCATTTTGGTTCAGCTCAGAGCCGGTTGCATTTATTCACATCTTTTTATATAGAAAGGCTGAAATCATTACTGATGTTGAGAAGTAACTCTTCACAAAAACCTGATATTATTCTGGTTTTAGATCAGTTTGGTGCTTTACAATGAGCAAAATGTCAAATAGTGAGAATACTTATAGTTTTATGACGAATACTAGGAAAAAAAAGCCTCCCTAAAATGAAAAAACGTATTTATATTTAAAGCCTTATTATAATTTAAGCTTTTGATTTTGGAATTTTACTTATTACTACAACTACTTACTACTACTACAACTATTTACCACTCCTCATGACCACTTCTGCCACTACTACTACTTCTACTTGCTACTCCTCATTACCACAACCATTACTACTAGTTAATACTTAGTACTACAACAACAACAACAGCTTGCCACTCCTCACTACAACTACTTACTACAACTTACTACTTTCTACCCTCTACTACTACTTCTTACTACTACTACTACTTCTTTGAAATAAACACAATTGTCCATACTCAAACCCTTGTCCAACAGTATTCACACAGGTTACTATAGTACTTGTACTTAGTTTCTTGTTCAGATGTACTTTTCTTCTATATATTTGCTGCTTTGTCTGTTAGCTCTAGTTTGTTAGCTCTAGTTTGTTAGCTCTAGTTTGTTAGCTCTAGTTTGTTAGCTCTAGTTTGTTAGCTCTAGTTTGTTAGCTCTAGCCTGTTAGCTCTAGTTTGTTAGCTCTAGTTTGTTAGCTCTAGTTTGTTAGCTCTAGTTTGTTAGCTCTAGTTTGTTAGCTCTAGCCTGTTAGCTCTAGCCTGTTAGCTCTAGCCTGTTAGCTCTAGCCTGTTAGCTCTAGTTTGTTAGCTCTAGCCTGTTATTGTTATTGTCTGTATTTAAAAAAAACAAGTGTCAGAACAAATGTAAAACAGCTCTGCATTTCAACTGTTGGAGTAAATGTTTGGAACAGGTTAGATGACGATGTTAAAGTTTGCAGAACCTTGAGCCGTTTTAAAAGTTTGTACAAAAAGAAAATCATAAACTCATACGCTGAATGCTGAATTGCTTACTTGTTCTTTTTTTTTTTTTTTTTTTTCATATTGTACATACTGTTGAATATAGCAGCTCTTTACTTTTAGTACAAAAGGTGTAGGCGTCATAAGCTCAGGCTTCTGCCTATTCCTTTTTCAGACTTTGTACTTTCATTTGCTTTTGTGGACTAAAGACAGAAATGTCTGAAACAAATAAAGATGATGATGATAGTGCTAGCCTGTTAGCTCTAGTTTGTTAGCTTTAGCCTGTTAGCTCTAGTCTGTTAGCTCTAGTCTGTTAGCTCTAGCCTGTTAGCTCCAGGTTGTTAGCTTTAGCCTGTTAGCTCCAGGTTGTTAGCTTTAGCCTGTTAGCTTTAGCCTGTTAGCTCCAGTTTGTTAGCTTTAGCCTGTTAGCTCCAGGTTGTTAGCTTTAGCCTGTTAGCTCCAGCCTGTTAGCTCCAGGTTGTTAGCTCTAGCCTGTTAGCTCCAGGTTGTTAGCTCTAGCCTGTTAGCTCCAGGTTGTTAGCTTTAGCCTGTTAGCTCCAGGTTGTTAGCTTTAGCCTGTTAGCTCCAGGTTGTTAGCTTTAGCCTGTTAGCTTTAGCCTGTTAGCTCCAGGTTGTTAGCTTTAGCCTGTTAGCTCCAGCCTGTTAGCTCCAGGTTGTTAGCTCTAGCCTGTTAGCTCCAGGTTGTTAGCTTTAGCCTGTTAGCTCCAGGTGTTAGCTTTAGCCTGTTAGCTTTAGCCTGTTAGCTTTAGCCTCTGGAGTTTGACATTTTAAATCCATCACATTTCGCTGTGATTTCTGGACTTGGATCATTACTTGTTGTTTTGTTGCCATGGCTTCCATTTCTGGTCCTCGTTTCTATAATCGCTCACGTTTATTAAAAAAAAAAAGCCGTGTTTTTCATGTGGCGTGTTGGATTTTCACAGCAGTTAAATGTGCACACTCAGCAGTTCTACAAACCTAAAAGAAGAAGAAGAAGAAAACGGCGCTGAGGCTCGGTTCAGTTTCAGGAGGATCGAGCGTCTTTGGGGTTTTTACCTGAACCATCTGGAACCTCCTCGTTTCATCAAATGTTTAAGCACAAAATAATGAGGGAGGAGGAGTCACGGCTCCATTTGCTCCTTTTAAACTCAGTGTAGCCTCTTTAGACTGGAGACTTTATGTCAGATGCCCTTCCTGCTCCATTATACTGAAGTGTGGATTTGTTGTATTGGCAAAAATAAGTTTGTGATTCAGTCGTTTGTGTTGATTTGGTGAAGTGTGAAAGTGAAGACAGAGAAAGAGAGAACAGAGGGAGAACATGGAGAGAGAGAACACGGAGGGAACAGAGAAAGCAGAAAGAGCACAAAGATGAAACAGAGAGAGGACATGGAACACAGAAGAGGACAGAGAGAACACAGAACAGAAAGAACACAGATGGAACAGAGGGAGGAGAGAACATGGAGAGAGAGAGAACACGGAGAGAGCACAGAATACAGAGAACACAGCAGAGAGAGAACAGAAAACGGAGAGAGGCAACAGAGAGAAAACAGATAGAACAGAGACCACAGGACAGAGAGCACAGAGATGGAACAGAGAGAAGTCAGAGATGGAACAGAGGGAGGACAGAGAACACGGAGAGTGAAAACAACACAGAGATGGGAGAGAGAGAGAGAACACAGAGCATAGAGAGAGAACACAGAGGGAACAGAGAGAAAACAGAACAGAGGTAGAAGACAGAACAGAGAGGGCACAGAACACGGAGAGAGAGAACAGAGGACACAGAACAGAGAGAATACAGCGATAGAACAGAGATGGAACAGAGAGAGAACACAGAACAGAGAAAACAGAACATGGAGAGAGAGAACAGAGAGAACAAAGAATAGAAAGAGAGAACACAGAGACTTTCTTTTATTATTGAGTTTTTAAAATGACTTTTCCACCCTGTTGTTCTCAGGGGCCAAATATTAAACCTAAAAAATCTGTTGATGATGATGAGGAGCATCTGGGCTCGATCTGCTCCTCTCTACTCCTCCTGCTCCTCTCTTCACCTCCCTGCTCCTCTCTGCACCTCTCTGCTCCTCTCTGCTCCTCTCTGCTCCTCTCTGCTCCTCCGCCTGTGAATGTTAGAATGTCTTTTTTAAACGAGGTCCTAAAGAGTGTGAGGGAGGAGGAGGATGGAGCGATAACACGGCTGAGTGTGGAGGAGCAGTGGAGGTGCAGTGACCTACTTTACACCAAACACCACCGCGTTCTATACACTGCACACACAGGAGGAGGGAGAGAGGGAGGAGGAGGAGGAGGGAGGAGGAGGGAGAGAGGGAGGAGGAGGGAGTACAGGGTGGATTAAGAGGGGAGAGAGGAGCGTGAAGAGGTGAGAAAAAGAGAAGAGATGAAATAAAAGAGGGAGAATGAGAGTGGATGGGGAAGAGAGGTGAGGAGAAGAGAGAGGGATGAGAGCAGGTAGGAGAGGGAAGTGGAGGAACTTGGAAGAGAAAGAAGGGGAAGAAAAAGAGAGAGGTGTAACAGAGGGAGGTGGAGGGAGGTGGAGGGAGGTGGTGTCGGCTCCGGAGGCAGCGTGATTGGCTCGACGCCATGTCAGACTGTGTCTGCAGTGAATGTGCAAGTGTGACCGAGGTGTGTGTGTTCATTTGTGTGTGTATGAGTGTGTGTGTGAGTGTTCGTTAGTGTGTGGGGGTGTGTTTGTTGGGGTGTACAGGGGTGTGTGTGTGAGTGTGTGTGTGTGTGTGTATAGGGGTGTGTGTGTGTGTGTGTGTATATATATGAGTGTGTGTGTGTAGGGGTGTGTGTGTGTATATGTGTGTGCGTGTGTGTATGGCCCTGCTCTTATTTAAATCCACGCTGCTCTCTGATTGGTTGTTCATTTCTCTCCATATTTGATTTTGCATCTCTCCATCTGTGTCCCTCACACTCTGTTTTTTTCTTCTTCCTCTTCATTTGCTCCTGTCACTTTCTCTCCCTCTGGCTCTCGCTGTGTATCTCTCCCTCTCTCTCGTCACCTCTTCTCCCTCCAACCCCCCCTCTCTGTTTCTCTCCCTCTCTCCTTCTCTCTCCCTCTCTCTTCATCACTCTCTCCATTTCTCTCTCCCCTTCTCCCTCCCTCTCTGTCCCTCCCTTGCTCTTTCTCTTCCTCTTCTCTTCCTATCTCTTCCTCTCCCACCCCTCTCACTCCCCCCTCTTCCCCCTCTCTCTCTTCTTCACCTTCTCTCCCTCTCTCTCCCTTTCTTTCTCTCTCTCACTCTCTTTCTCCCCCATCCTCTCTCTCTCTCCCTCCCCTCTCCCCCCCCCTCCATTCCCTCTCTCTCCCTCTCCCACCCTCCCTCTCCCTCTCTCTCTCCCTCTCCCTCCCTCCCTCTACCTCTCTCTCTCTTTGCCCTCCCTCTCCCCCTCTCCCCCTCCCTTCCCTCTCTCCCTCTCTCTTTCTAATTGTATCACATTGGTATTTCTTCTGTGTGCCTGGCTGAGCAGCGTCGGCGCCGCCCCGGAGGCCAAATCTGGCAGGTGCACGTCTGACTGACCACATGTCCCTGTGGCTGTTAATGCCTCTGCTCGGCCGGTGGCCAGAGGAGAGGGACAGAGGGGACGGGGGGGGGGACGGGGGGGGGACAGAGAGGGGACAGAGGGGGACAGGGGGGGACACGCCTGGGGACGGGGTCTCGAGAATCGTCCAGGAGTTTTCCCCTCCTCTTCATCACATTAGACTCTGTTCATTACATCACCAGCTCCCTCCATATGGACCAATCACACGAGCCCGAGTGACACGGGCTGTTTAGGGCGGAGCCATGAGGTAGAGTCGTTTAGGGCGGAGTCATGGGGTTGGTTGGTTGTACAAAGTTTATTTTCAGTATATTTTCCGTCTTCCTGTTGTTGGTTTGTGTCAATCTGAGTATTTTAAAATCTGTGTCATGAAAGTTTAGAAAAAAAAAATCTATTCTTAAAAGTGTCGCGATTCTTTGTCTTAATATCAATGTTTCCGCCGAGAATCGTTTTTGACTCGAATCAGGACCCCAAGAATCAAAATCGAACAGAATTGTGTTAAAGAATCACACCCCTAGTGGCAGGGAGGGAAGTTGCAGAAAAGTGCACAAATAAATACATGTTTATTTGTTGTTGTTTTTTTTTTTTGTTGTTGTTGTTGTTTTTTTACTTTTTTGCAATATTCTTTGGATTATAATCTAGTTTTACAAAATTTGCTTTGGTGATGAACTTTAATAATAAATTTAAACTCTAAAAAATGAGTTAAAACGCGTCTTATGCTCAGAACAAACTGCGAATATCAGCCAAATATGTGCGATTTTTTTGTTGCCAGTGTGTGAAGTAACCCCCGATACATGGCGCTAATACGATCAATTCCAGCTCTGATTAGTTTTGTTGTGTCCTTGAGCAAGACACTTCACCCGCATTGCCCTTGAATGTGTTGATCTCTGTTCTAACGTCGTTTCCTCGTCACAAACAGACCTGGAGTTGTGTTTTTGTTTCATTCTCTCACATTTAACGCACAAACAAACCTGCAAATTTAGGCCGAGTTCTTCTCTCAAACTGAAAACGCTCTGTCCCACATTATGATGTCATCAAGTGGTGATACAGGAAGTGCTTCTCTGCGCTTTTAAACTCCACACACCTTCATTTCTAGAATAATTTGGATCATTTCACACCTGGAATTGATCATCTCTTCCGAACTAAAGGTAAAAGGAGCTTGAAAACCACCACTTCATGACATCACAAGGTGGAACGGACCGTTTTAAGGTGCGTTTTTGAGGGTTTAGCGGCGTTATAACATGTCTGAACACTCATAACAGTCCATTTTTGCGTAATATCGGTCGTTTAAGGCGCCGTAGACACAGGTGGGGCGTCCGTGCGTCCACTAAACCCATTTTCTCTTTGAACCTGCTGCGGTTACGGGTGAGTCGCCTACGGAAAACCGCCGTGTTTATTGCATCATTAAAAAGACCTCCTCATTTTTATTACCTGGCGTTTTTATGGAGTCGAAATCTGGCAGTTAAAGACTAATTTGACTCGCATATGATTCCCGTCCTCTTAATGGCTCCAACCGTCACAATTAACGGCTTTGGTTTAGACTATTCCAGGTAATTACTCTAAATACGCCCCAGAATGTGAATTTGAGCGATATTTAACTCATTTGACAAACGGATGATGCCTCCTTAAAAGCGCCGGGCCCTCCCTCTCCCCATTTGGCTAATCACACATCATGTTTGATTCATGAATATTGATCTTTTTGCTAATTAAAGCACATCGCCCAAACCCCACACAACATCTAACGACTTTTGTATACATTTGCATTGCGTTATCCATAATGTGATTAAAGGCTTTTAGTCGCTGATGTGGTGCAGGGTTAAAGATGTTTGTGCGTCGATGTTTTTTTTAGCGGGTGATTATGCTAAAATGCTCGGCCTGATGGTGAAGGAAACGGACTGAACGGAGGAGGAGGAAATCGTCTTGGCGCTTAGCAACGGTGCTGTCAAAGTGCTTGATTTGTCTGTTTTTAATGTTCATGTCTTAGTTTAGGGATAAAATATTGAAATAAAAACCCCAGGATCATGTAGAGGGTTAATACGAATATTTTATCACCAAAATGGCGAGTTTGACAGCAGCAGGTACAGAGACGGGTGACGGTTTTTCAACAGAAGTCAATTGCGACCATATTCACTTCCTGTTTGTTGGATCATGCTCACTTCCTGTTTGCACCATGCTCACTTCCTGTTTAGACTATGCTCACTTCCTGTTTGCACCATGCTCACTTCCTGTTTGGACAATGCTCACTTCCTGTTTGGACTACCCTCACTTCCTGTTTAGACCATGCTCACTTCCTGTTTAGACTACGCTCACTTCCTGTTTAGACTACGCTCACTTCCTGTTTAGACTACGCTCACTTCCTGTTTGCACCATTCTCACTTCCTGTTTGGACTTTGCTCACTTCCTGTTTAGACTACGCTCACTTCCTGTTTAGACTACGCTCACTTCCTGTTTGCACCATTCTCACTTCCTGTTTGGACTTTGCTCACTTCCTGTTTGGACTACGCTCACTTCCTGTTTAGACTACGCTCACTTCCTGTTTGGAACACCACAGCTAGCGGGTTAGGTATGTTCATCGTCAATTGCTGTGTCCCATTTCAACGGTTGCACAGTTCGAAGTACCGTTCGAAGTACCTGGCCGACGAAGGGTACTCCTCCGTGTAGCCTCCTTCGACGAAATGGGACAGGCCTACGCTACAGAGTGTACGTCAACCGCCGTCTGCGCTCTTACGTTACGTCGGTTACGTTATGTCGCCTAGCAACCATGACTGCTGCTGACTAATGAGCTGAACTTTTAAAACGGACTCCGAAATAATTAGTTTTACTTTGAATTCTTAATTATTTCATACAAAAAAAAGTCGGGATGTCATAATCGCAGCCATTTATTTCCGTTTAGACTGAGGAATTAATCTTTCCCTTTGAGTTTTAACAGGCAAATATAACGTTTTTTCCCCCCAATTGTAGCGAGTATTACATAAGTTAAATAAAATACACCTCGTTTCTCTCGTAGAAGTCGTCACGTGCGATGCATGATGGGATACAGAAGTGCGTGAAGTCTCTTGCTTTGTTCATGGCCGATCTCCACGGAAACGCTAGAAAACACGGGGCACATTTGTTGCAGCCGACGAAGTGTAAAACCAACAATTTGAGACACGGCGAATGTTTTTAGCGAGCGATTATGCTAAAAGGCTAGACTCTGTGAGGAAAACGGACTGGCCGGAGGAGCTAGCTTGTGCCGATTTGAAGAAGTTTTGGGCTGAACTGGGAGAGCGGAAACAACAAAACAACGAGCTTCACTTAAAATCAACACGTCTTTCCAAAGCAGAGGCAGACTGCTGTGGGATTACAAGAGTTCGAGTGCAAATGCGTTTATTTCCTGTGATCCTCTGTAATTGTATACCAACACGAGCAACGAGCGTGCCAGGGATCTTGTCGTGTTGGAAGCAGTTGTTGTTTCCTCCGAGCGTTTATTGGCAGCGAAAAATAAGAAATGCAAAACGATTGGAATAAATTAACATCGTACCAAAGCTGGGGACAAACGAGGACTAGAACAGAACCAAAACGAGTCTACGTCAGGACAAAACTGTGTCATACCGAGGCCGACGTCACCCGCAATCGACAAATCTTTGCTCTCCGTGCTGAGTCACTCCCCTTTCAGAACATCATTACACACCACACCAGGTTTGTCAAGTTGCTGCGTACAGTTTTGTATCGTGTTTATGGCAAATTGTCGTGTGGGAACAGGGTGACGTAGGCTTTTTTGGCGGAGTTTCACACAGACTCTCGCAGCTAAACGTAAGGAGGGTTCTAAACGGGCCTTGGAGAGATCGCTAGATTACTGAAACATGACATATGAAGCACATAAATGGCATTTTTAACACTTCTGGTCTGTTTTTGATGCGGGAACGATGTTATATTGCGGAAGAAAGCTCAAAAAATAGATGTTTTCCTCATGATTTTAGTACGATGAGATGATCTGTGGACACCTAAACGTATTTGAGATGCTTCTTGAGGTCACGAAGTTTCACAAAGCGGACGAATCTTTGCTGGACAGAAGCAAACAAAGTCTAAATCAGGGACTAAAATGTCTGGCTTAAACGTGGTCATCAGCCCAACGATCACGAATGATAAATACATTTTTAAACCTGCATTTTCAGACTTTTCTAGAAGGTCTGGGTTCCGCTTGTGCCCATGAAGTCATTTTAGCTTCGTATATACTCCGAAATATGGCATTTAACATATCTATTTCGAAGGAGACGCGCAGTAGGTGCCGCCGGGCCAAATCTCTGAACTAAAAAGCGGCTTCCCGACGCTTACCAAGGTTACATACTAATGCACCTTTAAGAGCCGCTGGGTGACACGTTCTGAGCGTTGGGCGACCATAGACTGGATAAAGACGTGGACCAAAGGAGAGTGACCTTCCCCGCAGCACGGAAACCAAATGAAGCTCATCGAGGCTAGCAGTCATAGCGGCTAATCTCTGCGACGAGGGACCGCGTTCGTATTTGGAAATCTTCATCGAGAGAATCAGGGGCGAGGCTTTCGAAGGTACACGCCCCCTCCCGTTCACGCGGTTGGTTTTGGCAGAGGGTGAGCGCCTAGCAACAAGGCTGTCAATCAAGGGGTTGCTAACATTAACGGTAGTAAGTAAGCTAGCGGAAAACGAGCGCCTTATTGGTCAGTTTTTAATGTTTGTGTCTGAATTTAGGGACAAAATGGCAGAATAATAAGCGTAGAGCGGGTTAAAAACGGACATTTAAGACCAAAAATGGACGAGTCTGACAGCAGAAAGTGAATTGCAACCAGTTTGTAGGAACCACTTTGCTCACTTGTATTTGGGACGCAGCAGCTAGCGCGTTAGCCGTGTCCATTTATTTATACAGTCTATGGGGGCGACGCGTTTCCAGATCTTAAACTACCCAGTGGTTTAGCTCGTTTTCTGCCAAGAATATGACACCGCCGTCTACTTAAAGGGATTTTACAACCTGTAGTTCACTGAGGTTCTTGGCAGACCCTGCGCTTTTCGCTTTCTTAAAAGAGCCATCATTCATAACATAAACTAAAAAATAGAAAAAATACAAAACAACTCCAACACTGGTTTCAGGAGAACGGCTAAATAGGAGTTGGAGGATTAACCTAACTGCCTGGCCACCCTGCTAAAGTTTGTAGGTAATGAATTAGACTCTGCAACTGCAACGTGAACTTTGACCCTTATCTTGTTAATTTTATGAAAACATCTCACTTAACTAAACAGCAGACAAGGGAAGACTAAAGGCCAAACCACAGTCTCCCTAATGAAGAGGTAGAGGCTGCGCTAAGTGGGCTACACTCAGCGAGCGCTAACAACACCGAGACGCCTGTTATTCCTGGACCTGCCTCGTCTTCGCCCTCCTGTGTTTTCTACTTAATATAATGTGTTACAGGTAGTTATACTTAATTTGTCTGATTATTAGGTAAGATAGCGTCATTAAAGGGCCTATATGACACAAAAATTGACTCTCGTGACAGTTAATTCACGTTATAAAGCTGTTTTCTCGTCAAAAACCGACCTGGAGTTGTGTTTTGTTTCATTCACGCGTGTTTTATTATTCGTCCGTAACATCTCCAAAGCTCAAAATGCTCCGTTCCACCTTGTGATGTCATGAATTTGTGGTTTAACAGCTGCTTTTTACCTTTTAGCGCAGTAGAAATGGGCAATTCCAGCGCTGAAATCATCGAAAACAATTTTAACGAAGGCGTATTTGACAGTCGCTCAACGATTTGGATAAAAGATAATCCAAAAATGTAAAGCTATTTTTGCATTGACGTCAACAAAATATGACAAAGCTAAAGATTGTTGTCATGTGATGTGCAAATTGCTGCGTTGGGCGTAAGAAAACTGCAAATGATGAGACGTTTTTTGGCTGGAAAACGATGCCAAAGGTGATCCGTGGTCGCGCAGATAATCTCGACTAACCAAACCTCGTCCATATTTAAACATCCTGAGCTGAAATAACCTCTGAAGTAATCCATTTTTTATCCAGGTTTTTTAGTAGGCCGGATGTTTCCAGGTTCCTCCCGATTCTCCCGGTACAGAGACGTTTCTAGTTGTCACGTGAACGCCGTCGACACACAAAGCCCATTGTTTCTCTCTCATGAAAGACGAAGACGAGCAGACGGGAGCAGGGACGGAGTGAAAAATGAATGAGAAGAAGAGAGTCGTACGTTCTGGTGTTAAGTGCCGCCGTGTTTTTTCAAAATTCGAATCATTTTGTCGAGCGTTGTCAGTCAGAATTCGGTCTCGTTTTCGTTTTGAGGACTTTTGTGGAGGTGAAGTTCTGCCACCGTCTTGTCTTCATGGAGATGTTATTGAAATGGAAAGGTCTGGTCAGGTTTTGGACTAATATGAACAAGAATAAGTGGAAAAGTCAGATGAATATGTGAAGCGATACTGTGGAACTTTGTAGGTAAAGCTTTAATCCCACCAGAAACTTACAGAAAGTTCATTTTCGTTTAGTTCTTTTTACTCCGGATACAGACCCATCGTAGTCCAGGTCCTTTATCTAGATGTCTTCACGTTCTGTGTTGGTTCAACGTTTTTTTGATTTTATTTACGAAAAAAACAAAAAACAGTGCGGTACAAAACATAACCGGACTTACAATGAGCTAAGGGTTTATTTTCCGAGCAGCTAAAATGAGTGAGTGAGTCGAGTTATGAAGTTAAAACCAGTTTTGACGTTCAGTTTCAGGGTTGAGTCTCCATTCTTTTATTTATTTTCCTTCCCTTATTTCCTCTTTTCCTTTGTCCCTTTGCTTCCTCTGTCCTTTTATTATTATTTTTTTCCTTTTCTTCCTTTCTTCCCTCCTCCTTTTCTTTTTTTTCTGTTTGTTTTTGACGTTCCGAGTCTCCCTTCTCTTTGCTCTCTGCGCCGAGCCGCTCCCCCTTCAGAGCGCCACCAACACACTCAAAACCAATCACGAAAAACCGCACGTCACATCAGGTTTGTCAAATTGTTTTTGCATCTTGTTTTTGTAAATCGATGGAGAATTGTCGTGGCATAGGTTTGTGGGCGGAGCTTTGCACAAAAACCATACGGAGGGTTCGAATCGTCCCTGGGAGATTACTAAAATATGCATGAAGGAAATCGAAAACTAAAACCACTTCAGGCATGATTTTGATGAAGGAAACAACATTAGAACAAGGTAGAAAGCTCAAAAAATGAGTCTTTTTCCATCAAACCAACTTTTTAAAGGTCATTTTAGTACAATAACGTGGACACCTGAGCACATTTGAGCCGCTTCTCGGGGTCACGAGGTCGCAAATGGCCGACGGCGTCACAAAGCAGAAGAATCGTTGCCGTACTGGAGTAAATGGAGGCTTTCCCGTCGCCTCTCAACGTTGTGCGATGTTGAACCGCAATTGTGTCCAGGATAAATCCGCTTCACAGATCCTTTTCTCTGCCGTCGCCGCGTTTAGTCCGTACAATATATATTTCATCGACATTTACAATAGTCCCTTAGATGACGGTCTTAAGAGAAGAATCACAGATGAACCAGAACCTCATCCTCTGAAAATGATTGGTCTGGAATAGGGTTGTAAAAAAAAAAAACAACAACAAAAAAACATCAAAAATCCTGATCTTCTGCGTGTAAACTGTCAGATATGAAGCAAGTTACACTTTACTTTTACTCTCAACAACTTCAAAGTTTTGACACCGCGCACAACGATTTTAAACGCTTTTTTGACGGCGGATGTTTGAGAATCTGCTGCTCCGAATGTTTCTGACGTTTATTTTCACTTGAGGGGAAACATTTCAGGAATTCTTTATCTGTTGGGAAACTGAGGAGAACTGGCAATTTGTTGTTGTGTCCTTAGGCGAGATTCTTCACCCACGTTGGCTGATATGAATGTGGCGTTGGTGGCGTAAATTGGCAGCTTTACCTACGTCATTCTGACCCAGGGCAGCTGTGGCTACAACAGAACTTTGCCGTAGAGCAGGGGCGTCAAACTCATTTGTTGAAAATCACATTCTATTGTCTAAATTAGGTCTCCAAGTCAAATTATCGAGGGCCGCAGGAGGCAGAGTCTGGGTGAACCAGGTATTCCGCAAAAAAAAGCTTCGTTAAAATCTTCTCAAACGTCATCTCTGTTTTCAACGTACATGAGGAAATACGACAATTCTTGTGGATTTTGTGGATATACGTCGTTATTTGTTGAATCTTTTACTGATTTGGGGGAACCTGGTAACGCCACACTAACATTAAACTTTCATATTGTGCTGCGGGCCACAAAATATCGTCTCGCGGGCCGCAGTTTGCCCCCGGGCCGCAAGTTTAAGACTCCTGGTGTTTTTTTAATTGAGTATTGAGCCTATTCCTTAGTATCGAAATAGTTTGAGCTTTAGTATCGTGACAACACTGGTCTGGAATTATTCAGACACTATAACGTTGAGTCGACACATACGGCGGCGTCTCGTCTGCCACAGTCGCCTTGAGGCAGACTGAGACGTGTACGCCGTGCCACTCCGCTACTCTAAACGCTACTGACTGCACGTCATCGCTCACAAAAGACACTAGAGCGGAGGTCTCAAACTCAAATTATCCGGGTGTGTCTGGGTCGCATCAGGTATTCCACAAAAAAAAAAAAAAAAAAAAAACGATTTAAAATGTTCTCTAACGTCATCGCTGTTTTCAAAATACATGAGAAAATACGCCAATTATTGTGGATTTTATGTTATTTGTTGAATCGTTTGGTACTACCACACTAACGTTAAAATAAATATCGTCCTACGGGCCACAAAATATCATCTGGCGGGCCGCAATTGGCTCCTGGGCCGTGAGTTTGCGACTCCCGCGCTAGAACGACTTTGCAATCGCGTTTTATATTGACCTCACATAGTTAATCGCTATGGCAACAGTCGTAATTTCTCATCATTCTGAAAACCCAGGGACGAAGGACTCACTGAACCGCACTCCACGACCTTGGAGGGTGACGGAATTTACCCAGAATTCAAGAGACAGACACAGTTTTCATCCCGGCGTTTCTTTTGAGATGAAAACACTCACCTCATTTCACGAGTTTATCCATGAAAAAAGTTGCCTTCACAAGCTCTTTTTTTTTATTTTGTTTTGTTTTGTTTTGTTTGCTCCAGTTCACCTCAAACTCTCAGTAATTTCACAGCCGGCTATTGAAAAATCCCTCACTTCAAAACTCCGAAAATCCTTCAATCTTTTCTTTCGTACTTCATTTCGTACTTTCTAGTGCCTCTTCCCGCGCCTCAATGCCAGACTGCGTTGAGTGAACTACCTCTCGAGTCCTCGTCCACTCCCCGCGTCCGTTCGAGTGGACCGGACGCACCTGACGGACCGGCGCGCCCTGTCCGAACGCGGCAGGTTTGCGTGTCATCGATTCGAGGGCCCGCCGTCCCGCCTCCGAATCTCCCCGACAGCTTGTAGCGGCGTCGCAGACATCTGGTTACCTCTGGCTCCGATGGTCGCGCTGCTGTTTAATACTGCATGAGAGCGGAGGGAAAGATGGAGGGGGAGAAAAAGAGGAGAGCGGGGCGCGTAGCGGGTGGCCGTGTAGCAAGCTGTTGTGATTCAGCGCGTGTTTGACTTTAGGGTTTAGCCGAAGCACTGGCGTTTTGGGGGACTTTTTACTGCTAGCATCTGTGCCACGTTTTACTGCGGTTTCTTTAAGCTCGGCGCTGGAGAGATAAGGCGGTACGAGCGTTTTAACCTTGGAAAAAAGGTCGGTAGAAAGGTGTAAGCGTAGATCTGGATATCGTGTTTGAGTCGGCAGACGAGCACGATTGTTCACTTTGTAATGCAGTTTTGAGTCTTTGTGTCACAATATCAAGTTTTAGTGTGATGTGATTAGAGTTGTATTATTGACTTCAGTTCACTTTCACTTCACATGACAGTGCACTGGTCCCTCGTTTATTACGATAGAAAAATAACCCGCAAAAGACGAAATCTATGAAGTATCAGTTTTATTTTTTACATTATTCTCTGTTTTTGTCTGTAAAACCCCTCACCACACACTTTATACACTTTTCTCACACAGGCGTTAACATTTTCTTACATTTCTCTTGTTTAAACACTCGTCCTGGTCTAGTCCTGGTCTAGTCCTGCTCAAATCCTTGGGTAACACTTATCCTGGTTTGGTCCTGGTTTGGTTAGTTTATTTTTTATGTAGTTCTGGTCTAGTCCTAGTTGAGCCCTGATTGTGTCCTACTGTAGTCCTGTCTTAGTCCCGTCTTAGTCTGGTCTTAGTCCTGTCTTAGACCCGTCTTAGTCCTGTCTTAGTCCATTTTCTCACATTTCTCTCTCGTTTAAACTCTCTCAAAGTTCAAACCTTCGTAGGCGTCTTTGTCGGTGCAGAACGTTTCATCGACGTTGTGGGTTTTGTCGGGGAGAAAACAAATCGCAAACGTACAGCACTTCAGAGTCACACTGAGATCCGACGTTTATGTAAATTTGTGTGAACACATTCTGTACTGGACAGGAGACACGGCACGGAGGAGACTGATGGACAATGGTCTACAGTCCAACAGCCAATCAGGACGCACGACACGACGGTCTACAGTCCAACAGCCAATCAGGACGCACGACACAATGGTCTACAGTCCAACAGCCAATCAGGACGCAGGACACAATGGTCTACAGTCCAACAGCCAATCAGGACGCACGACACAATGATCCACTATGAACCGACTGGACACTGAGGGATTACACAGATATGAGACACATGGGAACAGAAAAGACACAACTTCACATCTGATCAGTTTTATGAAACCAAACTTAACATAAACAGATAAATGAGAAATAAACTTTAGTGTAAGTTTAGACTCGCTTTTCGTTATAATTATTGGTTAAACAGATAAAATAAACATAATGGTACTGGTAGTTTTCAGATTCTAGCTTGCGATGACGCCATACTCCCACATGGGGGCGCAAGAACCAGTGTTTCCTGTTGATTACGTTGTATTTTCCGATGAATTATCCAAACTGTAAATTCACAAATGTAAAATCAGAGAATTTATTTTAGTCACTCGACCCTCAAACTTGAAATATTGCAAGAAAAATCTGTATTTTAATATTAATTTTAGCTGCTCCTCGTCTGGATGAAGGATTATTGACCTGTAGGATGTTGTGATGTCATCCGAAACCGCCCGTACGCGTTTAAAGTGCAGCTCTCTGGACACATACTGAAGTTCCATCGTGTGATTGATTCAAAGACCTCAGTCATATTGGGTAGATTTTAATACTTTGTCAATAAAACCATTATGGCTGCAGTTTATTGATCCAGTCTTGGCCGCGCTCCTTTTATGTTTACACGAGTGATTAACGGAGGAGTTTCACATCGCAACATCCGAGAAGACATGTTTGATACAGATAATACAGATAAAACAGATAAAACAGATAATACAGATAATACAGACTGAAGTTACAGTTAAAATGCAGGTTTTTGTTGAAATACAGTGAGTTTTTGGTCCAGGCGCTTGGAGAAATGATCAGGTTCAATATTTGTGAATTGAAATGTGAACAATAAACACCAGGGCAAAGTGGCTCATCTGGGAGTATGACGTCATCCCATTCTAAAAACTGATGTGGTAGAAGTTTTAGTTTTGTTTGTTTTGTTTGTGTTGTTTGTTTTGTTTGTGTTGTTTTTCCGTTGTCCCAGATACAGTTACTCCTTTTCAAGCTGTGTTAAAGCCACACTAGTCTTTGTCTAATTCTTTAGTCTCAAACTCAAGGAGCAGGTCTCAGAGGAGGAGGTCTCAGGAGGTCTAGGTCTCAGAGGAGCAGGTCTCAGGAGGTCTAGGTCTCAGAGGAGCAGGTCTCAGAGGAGCAGATCTCAGAGGAGCAGGTCTCAGAGGAGCAGGTCTCAGAGGAGCAGGTCTCAGAGGAGCAGGTCTCAGAGGAGCAGGTCTCAGGAGGTCTAGGTCTCAGAGGAGCAGGTCTCAGAGGAGCAGGTCTCAGAGGAGCAGGTCTCAGGAGGTCTAGGTCTCAGAGGAGCAGGTCTCAGAGGAGGTCTAGGTCTCAGAGGATCATAAACTCTATATGTAATGTTGTGTTTTCCATTCACATGTCTGCAGTTTTATTTCACGTCTATCGTTCGTCCTTTCTCACTTTTACTCAGACGTGAACGTAAAGGTGTTACCTCTGAGACGACCCTCTGAGCCAGACTCGCCTAAATATATAAATTGTACTTGGGGAAAGATTTGGACCTTAGAGTATTTCAGTGTTTACCCCATTTCTCTTCACCCACTGCAGCAGAAACTCCGTCAGTTACGTTTGCACCGATAAACAAACGGTCCCGATTCTATAGACCGGGAGCGTCAAACTCATTTTCACCGAGGGCCACATCAACAAAATGGCCGCTCTCAAAGGGCCAGATGTGACTAAATGTGACCAAATGTAATGTAAAATAAATGCAACTACTTTTTAATTTCGTTAATCAACCGTTTTTAGTCATACGTTTTATTTTAGGCCACGTAAAGTGACATGGCGGGCCACGTTTTGCCCACGGGCCTCGAGTTTGACACATGTGCTACAGACCTGTGACGTTTCGTACAGATGGCAACGAAAATGTGTAGACAAATTAAAATAAAATAGATTTTTGTCGTTGAATTGAAAATGTTTAGTCCTGACAAGAATTACATTTGTGAATTTATCTTTTCGATATTCATTTCAAACAGTTGACCTCTGACCTCTAACCCACCTGTAGCTCCTTGTCCACTGTATGACCCTAACCCCCTAACCTTTGACCTCTGACCTCTAGCTCGCCTGCATCTCCCTTTCCGCTGCCTAATCTTTAAATATTTGTTCATTTTAGCCTGAATTTGTCAAAAGAACTTGAGGATAAAACTGGACAGGAAGTAGTGACGCTAACAGTGAGGTAGAGGGCGCTGTTGTGCACAAACCCAGTTACTTTTCGTGATCTAAACAGAATCTAATGGTCTAAAATTTGTAGAGATAATTCCTCAGTGGATACCGGCGTTCTTAAAATACCTCTACTTTTAATTTGTCTTTGAGATCAGCCGAAGAGCCAAAGTTTTTCGGAGTCTTTTCTGCAGATGGCCACTTAAAGTCATTTCCTTTTGGCTGCGCTCTTTTGAATCGGAATATAAGAGCGTCGCTGAAAATGAGACGGGAACGTGTTATGAGCGACTACGCCAAAAAGCCAAAGTTGTCAAGGCGTCTCGAGGTGATGACAGGGAGGAAGACTCCACAAAAGGACAGGAGTGGAGCGAAAATGACGAAGAGGAGGAGCGCCGTCGAGGCAGAATAAGTGATAATTGAGGGAAGATTCACAGCGCTGGAGAAAAAAGCGAACAAATGATAAGGCACTCGAGCGGCGCGGTCTCTTCTTCCTCATTAAAGCCTTTATACCTCGTCTGGATGGAGTGCTCTCCTGCTCCGTGAGGGATGAGGAGGACGAGCCAATTTAACTGTGTACACATCAGAAATGGAGACTTCTGACGGCGGCGCGGGGGTTTATCAGAAACATGACGGTTTACAGGGCGTATATCTTCTCATTTTATGTTTTATTTCTTTATTTTTACTGTTTTCTACATTTATATACATACAAAAGACATGAGATATATGACGTAAGATGTTAGAAACGAAAAAAAAACGATGAAAATAACTCCTCCTTCTGGAATTTCTAATAATAAAAAGCTTAAAAATAAGTTGTTTTGAACCATAG
The DNA here is from genome assembly GCF_009829125.3 of Periophthalmus magnuspinnatus. Classification (NCBI taxonomy): domain Eukaryota; kingdom Metazoa; phylum Chordata; class Actinopteri; order Gobiiformes; family Gobiidae; genus Periophthalmus; species Periophthalmus magnuspinnatus. The sequence continues at coordinate 25,826,985 of NC_047143.1, read as the reverse complement.
TGTCTAGTTTATTGGTTTATTGCACAATCGTCTTAGTATCGTCTCGCTCGCACCTGACAATTTATATGCCCAAACTGTGGCCCACGGGCTAAAAGCGGCCCTCAGACCAATTATTCTTGGCCCTCAAGCTTTCCTTAAACAGTACTTTTTACTGTACGTTTCTGAAAATCTACTTTAACAAGCCCATATCAAATATTTAAAGTGTCCCGTTGAGGATTTAAGCGTGAATAAAGGTCTAGTGGTTCAGTCTAACTTGTAATAATAACAACGCAGATTTGAAGTATTCACTGTACTGGCGATGAGTCTATGGTCCTCAATTGGGCCTCAGCTTCGTCTGTGTTTTTATACGTGGCCCTTAATGAGAAAAGTTTGGACACCCCTGATTTATACCATCAAAACAATCGTAAATGTTTAGTCTTGTGCATGTGGCTAAAGGCCGAGCGACGCAACAAACGAGAGATAAACCCGAGCGTAACAACAGACGGTTTTACGAAGGTTGGGTTAAATCAGGGGTGTCCAGACTTTTTTCACCGAAGGCTGTACCCTGAAACATATTTTAAGCAGAGGGCCACAGACTAGTGTCGATACAGCGAGTCAAACGGTGCATTTAACACAGGTTTGACAGAGAAATTGTAGCTTTAATACGACTTGGAAGATTATTTTTACGTCTGCGTCACTTTGCAGTTTGATGTTATTCATGGTGTAGAAGTAGAATCTGTTCAATTTGCAATAAAAAGTACTTCCTGATGAATTGAGCCAGTTTAGGAGGAGGCGTGAGGACCGACAAAAATTGATCTGCGGGCCACATTTGGCCCCGGGGCCGTAGTTTGGACAGCCCTAGTTTAAAGAGACGCATAACAATACAAGTAAAGAAAAACATAATATCGTCAAAGTCGCCATCTTTTGTGTCCATATTTCTATTTTCATCCATATTTGGGATTCCGACTGAGTATCATAGCAACGAAAGAGCCAATCAGGAGCGAGACTGTCGAAGGTAACGCCTCTTCCCGCCCACACGGCTGTTAAAAACGAAGATTTTAAGCCCAAAATGACGCGAGCAGGTTAGCCATGTCCATTTATATACAGTACAGTCTATGGTTGTGACACTAGAGCCCTCAAATATTCTCATTTATTTAATTTCACACAATGTTCCCAACTTTTATTCACAATTTGGCGCCGTTCGAGTAAGTGATACGGGCGAACGCTAAATGAAATCGCATCTAAAGTTCTATTTAAATCAAACCAGCGAAGCCCAGAGGATAGAGACACACGAGCGGCGCAGACGAGTAATGGTTTGGCCTCAAATGAAGATGGGAAATGAAAGCGGGATCGAAAACGCAGCAGCCGAACAGAACCGGAAGGAAGGAATACAGGCGGAGGAGTAAAGCCACTTACTGGGACATGGAGCGGAGGATTGCGAGACGAGCTCGGGACAGGCCGCGGTCCACTCGGGGACTCGCTAAATGGGCAGAGAAACAGCGGCGTGCGCCAATGTCATCCCCTGAATCCAAATGTTTAATGGGTTTACAACTTCGCAGGACCAAGGAAATAAATTGCAGTATTACGACGCCGTTTCATTCGTCGGCCATTACGAATACTTCCAACTGGACGAAATATTCCGCTCCGACGATCACAAACCGTTAACGTTTCCTCTGCTAAATACGTGGAGTCGCTCAGTTCAGTTTTTCTCGAACACGCGACGTAAAAAAGAAGGTTCTGTAACGGTTTTAATCCCATTTCTGACCAGTCAAAACTAGCGGTATGACCTTGAGCAAGACACTTCTGTATGTATTCTGCACTACAGGGAAGAAAGTAATAATTACACACTGTCATCGCTGTGATTCGCATGCTAATTACGACGCCAGATGCCCTTCCGTATGCCGCGCTTAAAGGTTTGTCCAGGTTTGTCGCTAACACGCAGTCCCCCCGGTGATTTACTCCGTTTCGTTTTTAATCGCACTCTCTCGTCGGAATGTACTTAATAATCCTAATTCTGTTGGGGGTGAACGTTTTTGCGGCGTCGCTGAGTACTCTGGCTCTTTTCCAGTAGTTGTAGTAGTAGTAGTAGTAGTAGTAGTAGTAGTAGTAGTAGTATTAGTATTTTGAGCTGTACTTATGGTAGAATTTTAAATCTGAGCTGTTGTGTTTGACTCTGTAGTTCGTTGTTATAATTTACATGTTTTAAATCATAATATTCATCTAAAACGACGTAATAAAAGGAACAAATCCGCTGAGTTTTGCGTTAGAAAACCGCGGTGTCCAATGGGAGCTGACGTCGCCGTGTACGTCATCACAACAAAGCGCCGTGTAGCTGTTGGCGCCCCCTGTGGACAGCTGTACATCACACTAGCGAGCGTTATATTTTTAAAATTTTTGTTCTAAAATAACTAACGCTGCCAAATCCTACAAATATCAATGATTAAGAAAATAGAACTGGAGGAGGAAGTGCTTATGTCATAGTGGGCGTGTACGTCAGAGTGGGCGTGTACAGGTGGAGGTGAAAACGGGGGGAACGCGTGAATGAATACGGAAGTCTCATTGTACAATTAATCTCTTCAATTTCAGCTAAATAAACACAGCAGAAAAACTTTGAACAAACGTTACCTATTTCAATGTAATTTGTTCACGTTCCGCGGCCCGGATTAATAAACCCAAGGGCCGTGTGTAGCCCCGGGGCCGTAGTTTTGCCCATGTCTGGATTAAAGATTATTCAAACATGAATCACTCCAAATACAAATATCGAGAAGCTAAATAAGAAGGAAACAACTAGAACAGTGTAAACAGCTCTGAAAAGTCCATTTTGCACAATAGTTTTGATTTAAGGTTGTTTTAAATCTATATAAATCAACATTTGTAGAGCTACGCGTTCAATTTTGCCGTCCGAAGTGTCTAATAGGACCAAACTGTACAGAAACCAATTTTAAATCTCATTAGCTAAACCAGATAAACCCTGACGGTTCACTAAAAACACCGTGTCCAGACCCGTCTCCTCGTCTTCAAACCTGTGGAGATCTCATAAAACCCGCTCGCGACTTTTAATTAAATCCGACCCAATCCGCCCCCGAGCGTCCCTGTATCCGTCACCGGCGCTGCCCTGACCTCCCGCGAGACCGCCCGGGTAACGATTAAAAAGATACGGGTGCCTCTCGCCGCGTGATATTGAGGCGTTAGCGAGAGACACAATAGAAATGGGCCGTGTAACTGATGAAATAGGTGTTCAATATCCCCGGGATCAATGCTCAGCCTCCCTCGTTGATGGCCAATAGTGCGGCTGGTGTGACCTTTTAGCGCCAGAGTGATGGATGGTCAACAGGGGGCGGCGTAGAGAGTGGGGTTAAATTACATTGTTTGTTTGCATGTACATTAAACTCGCAGCTCGGGCTTTGTGCTAATGGGCAGAACTGGAGCCCGACGTGACTGAGGTTAGTTCAAGGTTGTGTTAAGGAGTTTTTTTTGTGTTTTTTTTTACTCTTGTTGCGAAGAAATGTGTTGTATTTGTGTAATTCTTGGAGAAGTCGTCATGGCTTATGGCAGTGCTGCGTTCAAGGACCCTTTTTTATGATAAAAATCTGGTTTTCTTATTGTGATTGTGTTGGAAATATGTTTATTTTTGTAATGGTTCTATCTCAGAGTACACAAACGGGAATGTACAAAATTAATTTAACTGAGGATATTTTGGCTTGTTTTGGGTAAAATAAAATAGTAAAAAAATATATAAATACAATAAAATAAAATATAAAAATAATATAAATAAAATAATAATAAAAAATATACAAATAAAATAATAAAAAAATAATATAAATAAAATAATAATACAAAAAATAAAAAAATAAAATAATAAAAATATAAATAAAATAAAAATATTAAACATAAAATTATAAAAAATAAAAATAATAAACATAAAATAATAATTAAAAATATAAAAATAACAAACAAAAATAAAATAAAATAATTAATGCTTGTAGATCATTTCACAAATTTCCAATCAAGACAAGTATTTTCGTTGGTAGTTTGTTCGTTGATCTGAAGGCTGGTGGTTCGAATCCCACTCTCAACATAAACATTATTGGTTGAGCGGTCAGATCCACCGGCCTGCAAGTTGGTGGTGCGATTCCAGCTCCTACAAATGAGTACTATCGTTGTGTCCTTGGGCAAGACACTTCCCCCACCTCGCCCTCAGTGTGTGTGCACTGGTGTGTGAATGTGTGTGTTTTGAGTCACTTAACGCTGGAAAATGTGACCTTTTACCAAGATTTAAGTCGTTTTAACTCGTAGATATGACTTTTTTCCAATACTTTTCTCAGACCATCTAAGTTCATGTCTTATTTTTGTCCGTCTGTACGAGTTTTCTTCTTACTTTTCCACATATACTTACAATCTGTCTTCTGCACATGCCAAGTCCATCTCTATATGCAGAATCTGATGTCCAAACTCAGGCTCTGACATGATTCCAACCATCCTTTGCATTTTAAACCCCTCAGTTTCTAAATCCATCCAATGTTTTTGTCTTATACATTCACTAAATCGATATGGACATGACTAAACGCTGCAACTATGGACCTGGAACGCACCATTGACTTATTGATCTATTTGCGTGGGCGACATTTGAATACAATGTGATAGAGGGTGGAGCTGAATCAGTCACTGCTCTTTTTTTACCCAAGAAGCCAGAAAAACCGATTTATTTCCAATATTTACTCATTAAATCCATTAAAAAGTCCATATTTCACTGTTTTTTCATCCATTATAATGTTTCCTCATCACAAATGGACCTGGAGTTGCCTTTTGTTGACTCTTAGTTCTTCTCTCAAACTGAAAACGCTCTGTTCCACCTTGTGATGTCATCGAGCGGTGATACAGGAAGTGCTCCACTGTGTTTTTGAACTAGATTCACCTTCACTAGAATCATTTTGGACCATTTCAGCGCCGGAATTGCCCAATTTCTTCTGAACAAACGGTAAAACGCAGCCGCTAACTTCAAAACTACCACTTGATGACATCACAAGTTGGAACAGAGCGTTTTGAACTTCGAGTAATCCTAGTTTCGTGGTCCGTACGCGTCGCCAAACACGTGCGTGAACCAAAAACGCAGCTGGAGGTGTGTTTTTGAGGCGCTAACGTGGCTTAAAGCTCAACATAAATCCATAGGACCTTTAAGATCAGGCACAAACAAGTGGATTTTTAAATGAAATATACGCGACAAAAGCGAACCGTCTGGCGCTAAATATGGTGTTGTCCCGAGAGTGGAGTTGTTTTGCTTTATTAGACACTTAATGTGGGCATGTGGGGTTTTGATTGACAGCTCTGTGTGTGCCTCTGTCTGTTTATCAAACCGTGAATGTTCTTACTCCCATACTGCCATTGTTTATAGAGTCTTATGTCTGATTTATTTGTGAGCAATTCCACCTGTTTCTTGTTTGAGAAATTGTTGCAAAAAATAAGTTTAAGAAGCAACAGCTACTGAATAAAAGTGCTGTTTTTAAAGTTTTTTTTATTTTCAAATGATATAAACTTGTAGAGAATGTATGGTAACGCGAAAGAATAAGTGAGGAAGTGATACTACGGACGTTTGACGCAAGCGCTGAAGATACCAGCTTATTTAGCATTTTGTCATGGTTTAAAGCTCCACTGTGCAACTTTTCTGCTGCCAGGGTAAGCCGGCTGCGAGTCTCCGTGGATACGATACTGGTTTTATGTAAAAATTATGCTCTTAGTCCAAGCTACGAGTCAAATCTACGGAAAGATGAGCCCCTAACAGCAAGAAAGCATGTGTTTCATCTGTTAAAAAACGTTTGTAATTAATAAGATAAGAGATCCGTTTAATGCCTTGACGTGAAATATTCCTTGCAAAGCGATAACATCTCCGTGGGGACGAGCACGTGTCAGATCCCTCCCCGCCAGTAAAGTTACACCGTACCCCTTTAATGAGGTCTGACCCCCCAGAACGTTAATTAAAGTTCAGTTCAAGCCGCTTTCTCTCGGCGAATCCTCAAATAAGTCGGGGAGTCTGGAGACGTGGCCGCACCGCTCCCCAGGTAACTCTTATTTCGGTTTATTTCTTTACAACATAATCCATCGACGGTTCTTTTATTTCCAGCCCTTAAAACAAAACCCCCGTCTCAAACTTTTCGCGCAGAGCCGCCTGTGACCGTGACCTCGACTCCGTCTAATCTTTGCTCCATTTTTCACCGATTTTACTCATCTCATCTCTCCAAGAAACCACATGAAAAACAACGACTCGCGCTTTGAGCTTCAGCAGATGTTGCAGTTAAAAGATACAGATCGCGTCCTGGTCTACAGAGACGCCCAGCTCTGAAGGACACCAGTAATTAAATATAGGAGGTGGCCAGATTTTTCCAAGGCTGTCGCCAACCTCCATGGGAGTCAACCCATTTACACATTTAGCCTCCAACACGAAACAAAAAAGGCTTCAGAGGCCGTTTCTACAAGTTTAGTATTTTTACTTGGATAAACTTTTCTTCGCTGTAAAGTAACAAACAGCAGTGATGGCGTTTTCGAAAAATATAAGTTCATTTGACAAGAGACGGAACCACAGACTGCGTAAAGAAGTGTGACCCACAGCGTTTAGCTCCAGTTAAATGAAGCTAATCGAGGCTAGCAGTTATAGCGGCAAATTTGGAGCAGAAATCCATATTTGGAAATCCGACTGAGTATCATAGCAACGAAAGAGCCAATCAGGAGCGAGGATGTTGAAGGTAACGCCCCTTTACAGCCGCACTTAGCGACGCTGTCAATCAAACCTGTTGCTAACGCTAGCGGAAGCAACCTCAGGGAAAGAAGGCAGCTAATTTGTCGTTTAATAATGTTTATATCGTGATTTACAGATGCAAAAGTGAAACAAAAACCCCAGGATCATGTAGAGGGTTAATACGAACATTTAAAATAAAAAAAAAGATGAGTTTGACAGCAGCAGGTACAGAGAGAGGAGACAGTTTTCAAAAAAATAAACAAAAAAGAAAAAAAAGAAAAATACAGAATAACAAAAAAAAAAATATAATAACAAACACAAAATAACTAAAAAAAAGTAAAAAAAAAAAAAAACTCAATATAACAAAATATAAAATAAATCAACTCGATAACAAAAAAAACACACTCAAAATAAATTTAAAAAATGAAGAAAATTAACAAAAAATTAAACTAAATAACAAAAAAAAAAAAACAACAACCTCAAAATAACTAAAAAAAACACCAAACAAAATAACTCAATATAACAAAATATAAAATAACTAGAGTCGACGGAGCAGGAAGTGTGTCCATGCTCACTTCCTGTTTGAAACGCGGCGCTGGCTAGCAGGTTAGCGACATCCATTTATATAAACAGTCTATGGGTAAAACAAAGAACATGTTGCATCCTCCATAGACCATCGCTCTTCTTTGCTAAGCTGTTGCTTAAAATGTCCCACAGAATGACTTTAAACTTTTCCATTTCCTTTGCGACAAGTAGATAACACCACCAGATCTGTGGAGTGGCGTATCCATTCACCATAAACCATAATACACCTTTTAAAGTAGTTTTTTTGAAGCTGGATATAAAATAACTCGTGTCGCAGTGGCTCAGTGTTTAAATACTGCGATAAACGATATTTAAATAACTTTATACCTCTGACACAATAAGAATAAACCAGCGTAACCCCAGTTAACCAGTTTTTAAAGAGATGGCATCATAAAAGACCTGAGCTGCAGCAGATACATAGTAAAATGAACCCACAATTACCCACAGGAGCTGTTTATTCAACCATCTACAGCTCCAGTCTTACCTTCTTACATAAAAACGGCAAAAACCTCCTCACTTTCGCAAAGGAATCGTACATATCGAGGCCAAAAATATCTTGTTCCTGCTTTCTCAGCTTTCATAACACCACACAGGCAGCCTATTTGTGTGTTGTAGCCTCACCCATACATTAGCCATTCTTTCTTTAAAGGTAAACAAAACCTGACAGCTGGGATGAAAACACTGGAGGGAGGAAGAGGAGTGAAGATGCACAGAGACAGTTGTGCTGCACTGGTTTCTGGTTCTTAAAGGCAGAGGTAGAGCTGATTTTTACTTCTTTTAAAAACGTGAAAAACACAAGTAGTTCGCAGTGGTTCAAAGTTTTCCTCGGTTTTATATCGAAAAATGATTGAAAATGAACAAACGTGTGAACAAACAAATGATGAAGTCGCACTTTGTCACACGCTTGAGCGGAGTTTTGCCGTTTCACACTAAAGCTAACGTGCACTTCCTGGTTATCAGACAGCGTAAACTTTCTAATTAGACGTTGACCGCACGCACAACGGTTATATTTTGACCTCGAGAGCTGCGTATACGAGGTAAATTTTCCTCGAAAACATGGTGAAAAAATGAGGTACTGGCCCTTTAAGGAGTCATTTTGATATTCTTCATTTGTACATGATACTTTTACATTCGCTCGACTCAAATGCATCAAAGATTGTGGACAGAAAGATGAAAATAAGACGAATACTCAAAGTTTTAGTGTGTGTTATTGCAGTAAACAAGCAAAGTGTGAAATCTGGGCATGGGGCCACTTAAGGAGCGTGAGGATTTGGACTGTTGGCGCTTTAGAGGCTCTAAAAGGGCCGCACAGGAACGAGAGCGTGTGGAGCGGCGAGCGGAAAATTGCATAAGACCAGTAATGGCGGTGATTGTGGCGCTTTGGTCGAGGAGTTTACGGTTCTTAATCAGTTTGGAGATCGTTGTGTAGCTGTGATTTTAAGAGGCGCTTTGTTTTTTTGGTGGAAATTGGAGATTGTGTGAGGACAAACCTGAAAGAGCGGATGTTCGATTGTGTAAAATGATTGATTTTTTATTTATTTTTTGGTCGTCTGTAACTGTATGAACCAACCATGTGTTTAAAAACGCAGACGTGGCTCGTACATAGACTGTATAAAGAGAGAATGTGACGTCAAATGAAGCTAATCGACGCTAGAGCGGTTTTAGCGGCGAATTTGGAGCTGAGTTCTGCCCGTGAGTATCATAGCAACCAAAAGAGCCAATCCAGAGCGAGGATTTTGAAGGTAACACCCCTTCCCGCACACACCGCTGGCTTAACGACGCTGTCAATCAAACCTATCGCTAACATTTAAACCGGAACGTGATGCTAATTGTCATCGTTGTGAAACTGTTGTAACGCTCGGCACAAGGGCGGAGCAAAGATACAGGACAGTGTTTATTTACGAAGATGCAAAATGAGTCGGGAACTGGTTTGTCTGATTTGTCTGTTATTAATGTGCATATCTTGATTTATGAACTGAAAGCATGATTTTTGTTTTGTTTTATTACTTTTAAACCTTGTGTTGAGGACTGTGCGTCACAACATTGAGCCGAACTTGTTTCTCTGTATAAAATGCGACACACACTTACTTTTGAGACGTTTACGCTGAATCCCGCTCCTTCAGTGACATGATACGGCTCTTTATTTTCAAGTTGACACGAGGTTTTGTAATACATCTTTTCAGTGAGCGCAGCATCTGTTAGCGGCGTATTTTACCTCCATGTAAACGGTGAACGGTACAAACGTTTATGACCTTGTACGGACAGGATGTAAATTTAGTCTAAGAAAAGGGGCTATCAATAGAAAGCTGGTCCTGTAAGTACTGGATGGATCCTTTTGTAAACTCTGGGATGCAACCCCACTCACACACACTCTCACACACTTACACACACACCCCCACACACACTCACACACACTTCAGCTCTCTGCCTCGTCTAGAATCTGTTCATTCACAAATACATGGACACAATAGTGAAATAAAAACCCCAGGATCATGTAAAGCAGGTTAATACGAACATTTAAGACCAAAATGACGAGTCTGACAGCAGCAGATACAGAGAGAGGAGACACAAAAAATAAACAAAACAAAACTCAATAACAAAAACAAAACACAAAATAACTAAAAAAAACAAAACAACAAAAAACCCAAAAAACTCAATATAACAAAATATAAAATCAACTCAAAATAACAAAAACAAAAAACAAAACAAAAAAAACCAAAAAAAAACAAACCCTCAAAATAACTAAATTCTGATTCTGGGGTTTTTGAGTTATTTTGAGTTTATTTTTTCCATTTTTTAAAATTATTTTAAGAGGTGTTTTTTTTATTTTGAATCTTTTTTTTAAACTCATTTTTTTTTGTTATTTTGAGTGGGTTTTTTTTGTTTTTTTGAGGATTTTTTTCCCATTTTTTTGTTATTTTGAGTGGGGTTTTTTTTTTTTTTTTTTTTTTGAGGTTTTTTTTTAGTTATTTTGAGGGTTGTTTTTTTACTTTTTTTTGTTATTTTGAGAGGTTTCCGACGCTTTCTTTCCCAGAAATCGCTCTCGTTATCATTAGCAACAGGTTTGATTGACCGCTATAACTGCTAGCCTCGATCAGCTTCATTCAGACGCTTTTAACGACGTCGCGCTCGCTCACGCCACGACCGAGCCTCCGTCCTCCGCTTGCACACAGCTGAAAAACACGAACATGCAATTGTCCCGAAACCAATTACAGCGTTGGAAATAAATCCGTTTGTTTTTCAGCGTCTCCTCCTCCTCCGCACACCTCCATAGAAATCCCGCATCATTAGCGGACCCGGATCCTCCACAAAACAATAGTGATAATCGTGAATTATAGTGTACAAAGGGCACAAACGCGGCGCAGAATTAGCGAGGCTGCCTGGGCCGTAATAAGGCTCTAAATCAGTGCGTGTTCTGTAGAAGCTTTCTGGGCCTTTGTTAAATTATTACTAAGTACCTTTCCGACGTGGTACGAGAGCTTGACGGGGCAGGAGGCGCGGGATGGACCGGGACGAGGAGAGATTGTGCCCTTGGCTGAAAAGAGCTGACACCTCCACGTGAATTATTAACGCGCTACTTGGCTTTTCATTCAATCGTGCCCGGATAGTTCATTCAGGCTGACGAGAGGATGTTTTAAGGGCCCGAGATGGCGTCCACGGCGAGCAAAGGCTACGCGGCGGAGCGTCATGAGCCCCGTCATAAATTTGGACCAGACCGCGGCCTCAAGAGCTGCCGTTTTAGAGCCACTTTGACCCGGACGAGTTATGACGGTTGGTGCGCGCTGCAGAAATATGGTTGGTGGTTCAGTTCCAGCACTTGCCTAAGGACGATATGGACGAGTTTGATGTGTCGCCTTGTCTGGGGTTGAATGTGAGGCCCGTGCATTTATCGTTTAGTTTTTTAGGGTATTTTTTTGTTTTGGGGATTTTTTTTGGGGGGGGGACTTTTTTGAGTTTTCTTTTTTTTCTTTTTTTTTTGGGGGGGGGGGGGGGGGGGGGGGGTTTTTTTTGGGGGGGGGGGTTGTTTGGGGTTTTATTTGGGGGGAGGTTTGGGGTTTTTACATTTTTTTTTTGTTTTTTTGTTGTCTTTTTGTTTTTTTGGGGGGGTTGTTTTGGGTTTTATTTGGGGGGAGGTTTGGGGTTTTTATTGTTTTTTTGTTTTTGTTTTTTTTTGGGGTTTTATTTGGGGGGAGGTTTGGGGTTTTTATTTTGTTTTTATTTTGTTTTGTTTTTTTGTTTTTTTTTCAGTCTGATCCAATACCAATACTTGAGTGTACTCGTTGATACCAATACTACAAAGTAACAGACCAAAGCGACTCAATTTTGTAACGATAGAGCAAAAAATAACTTAGAACTCAAACATTTACAAAAATAAATGAGATTTTGAGATTAAAGTCTTAGTCAGTTGTATAATAAGTTTGATAAGTTATGTTGATTCAAGCACTAATCCTGTTTTGTTTTTCTTGATTTTCAAATTTTATTTTATTTACGGTTCAAAAAACAAATAAAAATAGATTTCAGTATCAATTTCATGAATATAAAAAAGACACATTTTTAATAATCGCCACTTAACACATAAAAATGAGACAATTTCTTCCTCTAAAATCTGGACTCTGCTCCAAACTTTCTTTTTGTTAATCTGTCAATTCAAAAGACCCGAGATTTTGAATTAAATTTGATGAATTGCGCCGCACTGGCTTAAGGTTAGAGTCAGTTCTCAGGAAATACGATTATGTAATGAGCCACAAAGCCCAAAACTGACGCTACGTAAAAAGTTTCGATCAGTTTTGTCTCATATTATTTTAGTTTAAAGGAAATAAATGCCGTTTTGAGTCTCTGCGCTGGTATCGGTTCATAACGAGTATCTGCAGATCCTTAAAAGTCGATCATAACTAAAAAAAACTGGATCGGTGCCACTTGACCCTAGTTTTGGCTACAGTTAACAAGAACTAGCATGCTAACGTGCACTCTCTTTATCAGACAGTGTAAACTTTCTAATTAGACGCTGACAGCACACAGAAGATACATTGTGACCTCAAGAGCTGCTTTTACAAAATACAACAAGGTCAATTTTGCTCAAAAACACGGTGAAAAAATAAGGTACTGGCCCTTTAAGGAGCTGCTGCGACATTGTTCATTTATACATAATATTTTTACACTCACTCGACTCAAATGCATCAAGGTTTGTGGACAGAAAGATGAAAATAAGGCGAATACTCAAAGTAATGTGCCACAAAGCCCAAAAGTCCAACTGTACGTGTCAGTGAGCGATATTGATGTTCAGAGAGGCCATCGGCGCAGATTGGCAGCCACATTTGTCAGTCCAGGGCAGGTGTAACTTCTCAAATAGCCAGTGTCGATGAATAGATGTGTGTGAAATCCCTCAGTTGTCTGGGTTTGGTCCATAGCAGCTCGGGACACCAATCTGCTGTTCACTCCTCTGAAGATAATGATGTACAAATCGTACAAATTCTTTTCGATTACTATAGAAAGTAATCGAAAAGAAACGTTTTGAGTGTTTTTTTGTTTTTTTGTAGTTTTGAATCTTTATTTTAAACCTTTTTTTTTTTTTTTTTTTTTTTTTTTTTAGTTATTTTGAATCTTTATTTTAAACCTTTTTTTTTTTTTTTTGTTATTTTGAGTTAATTTTTTCAATTATTCCATTATTTTTGAGGGGTGTTTTTTTCCCTTTTTGTTATTTTCAGAGTTGTTGTTTTTTTTGTTATTTTGAGTTAATTATTATTATTGTTATTCTGGGTTTAATCTGCTGTGCGTCTCCATCTCAAAGCTGCTGTTCACTCCTCTGAAGATGGCGATGTACAAAACTATAGAAAGTAATCGAAAAGAAACATTTTGAGAGGGTTTTTTGACGAACAAACTAAACAACTGTCAGCGTCACGATTGATTTTTAAGATTATGTTGATGTTTTTGTTAAATGTCTCCATGGTTCGGTCTCTTTGAGCTTCTGTCTGTCCGTCTTTTCTGTAGAACTTTGATCCCAACAGACCAGATATTTCAGGATATTCAAAGGTCCTGGCTTAAAACTCAAGGCGCCGGTCTCTGGAACTTTCTTATCCAACAGCCAAATCTTTAAATATGTGTAAATCTTTGTTGAAAACTCATTTATTTGAACTCGAGCTGAGCGGGACTCTTGTAGTGTCGTTTTAATCGTTCTTTTGCGTGTTTTGCTTTATCGGCGTGACAGTAGCTCAGTTGATAGATCGTTTGTCCACTCCGCTGAAGGTTCAAATCCCTTTCTCGACGGGTTAGAGCCCCGCCCCTCAGCGTCTGTAAAGCGCCGTATAAAAAAAACGTGACCATTTACCTTAAGATTACACTTCATTTCGCTCTCGTACACCACTTTGGGGCAGCTGTGTGTTCATTTCTTCTTTTGAAATGTGCTGACTTTACTCGACTTTCCTGCAAAAATCCTTATTTCCACGCCGCCGCTCCTTGGTCGTATTGTTCTGCCTGGTTCGTTTATCCCCTCAGAACACAATAGATTCTTAATACTCTGAAAAGCTAAGCGCACACAAACACAGGGACCTGATAAACACGCATTATTCCTCATTAGAATGCAACAGACAATAGGAAAAGAAAACACTCCTATACCGTCGTAATGAGCTAGAACTGCGAGAAAAGCCTTGTTTATTAGGGTTAATGGTAAAACATTGTAGCGTTTAAACAAGTATAAACAATAAGGCCATACAGGGCACGGCAAAACCTTCTGTAAAACCCAAGGGAACTCGCTTTGGTCTGTTTTTCATCACTGCTTTTACTTCCAAAACTACTTCAGGGAGAGCGGTTCCAATAGCTTCCCCGCGCACTCGCTTCTGTTTGCCTGGAGTCCATATAAAGTCCCATTTCCACACATGTACAGTGTATTTGTGCAGTAAAGTGGAACAGCGCGGCATCTGTCTTACTACACATCTGATTAGTCTGGACGGGAGCCGGACAAGATCGTTTACAGAGAGGAATTTCATCTCCGGGGGTAGATTCCAGGCTCCAATTTGTTTGTTTTTGCATTTTTGTTAAGGTGTGTGACTGTAATACATATTTAAGCTCGGATATCTATGTTTTTTTGCTGATTTCTTATGCAGTTTAGATGGATTGTTTGAGTTAAGAGATGTGTTTTCTGTAGAACATATATGGAGAAACAGGGATTTGAAATTGCACCATCTGCGTCAAGAGAAAACACCAACTGGAGCAATATTTTTTCGTCAATTTTGGACTTTTTCCTTCCACTACTTGGACATTTTTGGTTGTTTTTTTTGGCTGTATTATCAGATTTAAGCTGTAAAACGTTGAATAAATCACTTGTATGGCTCATTACAGATGCAAACGAACGACTAAAGTGTTTCAGTTTGCTGATTTTTATCAATATTGTAGATTGTAGATAGTTTTTGTGGTTTAAATCTGCTCTTGGGTCGTGTCGGTGGCGTAAATTAGTTTCAATATTATCGGTAATCGTCTATATTTACCTCAAACTTGAGAATGTTACGTGTGTTTTAAACAGAAGTGTGGCAAAAACGGGGATTGATGGGTAAGTTCTGAACCTGCTTTAACGTAATAAACCAATTGTCTGTGTAAATTGTGTGTAAATGAGCGTTTGCGTTGTTTTTTTTCACAAATTTCATTACTAAGGAAAAGGCTCAGTTCTCGTTATTGATTCCAAAACCTCAAAAATGATTAAAACTGGCATTATTATAAAAGTAATGTAAGGTTCTTTAATTAGCCATTTCTAAATCTGTTCAAGAAAGTCAAATTTTGTTGTATTCATGTGTTTTGTATTTATTTTTTCAGCGTCGATGCGTCTTCAAATTAGCGTCAAGTCATTTTAGCATCGATTAGCACCAGAGCATCAATACTTTCAACCATTTTCTGTTCCGATACCGATACTTTAGCTTTACATATCAACCGATACCAGAGCGCAGAGAATAATCTAACACAAAACTGATCCAAAAATGTTTTACGGAGCCGTTTTTCCCTCTCTCGAGTAACGACAGAACAGTTTTGTGTAAATAAAAGTGACCTGTAAATGGTTTTATTGCATCGATTTATATGTGTAAACGGGATATCTGCTAAATCGATATTTGGAAGCTCATATCTGATCCAGCAAATATCAGTATCTGCGTCGATCGGTGCGTTTCTAGTTCTTTTTGAAAATCGCTCACTCGTCCAGGTCTGATCTAGAATAAAAGAAAAATATCAAATCTGTAACTGGACAAAACGTTGTAGGAGAGAGGACGTTTGGGCGCTCGTTCGAGACACTTATTTGTTCACGGTTTTCAGTTTTTAGTCGTCGTTAGCGCCTCCTTCAGACAGATTTAAGGCAGCGTCCAGCTTTAAGAAGAAGCGACTCGGACGAGCGGCGAAAACGTCTTCACTCCTACGACGTTTTGTCCAGTTAACGACAGATTTTATAGCTTTTTCTTGAACAATCCCTCGTCCTCGTTTGCGTTTTTACACTCACGTTGCATAACACACACGTAAATCTTTTCTAAAACCTCAGTAGCTACATAAATGTGATCGTTTCGTTAAGCCGCGTGACAAAGTGTTGTGACTCTACGCCGTTTTCTTCACTTTTTTAAAAGCCGTGTCACCGTTTCCGCCTCTGATAACAGACGAGCGTTGGCATTCGAGTAGCGGCGCGCCACTTAAGCCTTATTTCACATGCTGATTTTGTGCGCGGATCAAAGCTCAGTCCTGACGCCGAATAACCTGAATTGTGCGTCCCGTTCGCACCTGCTCAAAGTGCCAGTCTGAACGCCGCGTAGTAAACGGCGTGGACACTCTCCATCTGGCCTCCGCTCACTCCCACACCTCCAGTACTTACACCAATCTGCGCTCTGTCACTCAAACTGAAGGAGCTGCTAAAATATGCTGCCGGAATGACTTTATCAACGCACTTAAACCAATCGTGTTACATTATTTACCTGTATAAATGCGTGAAAGAGCGTTACTGTTGTATATATTACGCACGTTTTCTACATTTTGGGGGAAAAGGTTGTGATTATCTGGGGGAGAATTGAAAAAATAAATGGTTTCAAACTGTTATTTACGTTCCGAAGAGTTGACGTGTTATAATTAAGAGTGTTTTGTTCATGTTTTATGCAGCCGGACCATCCATCTTTGAGCAGAAATGGGACCTTAGACGTCGTTTATCTCCTATTTTTAACTCCATCCTCGGACCTAAATCAAAACGAGACCGAGCAGCCATTAGGGGCCCGAATGGTTACGCGAAAAAGTGACTCACAGTTCACACTTGGAGTAGTTTAATAGACCGAGCCACAAAACATTGTAAACCGTATGTGTCAAACTCAAGGCCTGTGGGCAAAATGTGGCCCGCTGCGTCATTTTACGTGGCCCGTGACGAGGTAAATTTTAAAAGGTATGATTGTCTTAAAATGTCAGTTTATCAGGAGATACAGTTACACGGCCTTATTTTACATCTACGCCAATACATATGCAGTATTTGTAAGTATTTCAGTAAGTAACAAATTCAGAAACGGTTAATTAACAAGTTGCTATTAGTTGTTTGAATTATTTTACGTTACATTTAGCGCTTTGAGGGAAACCATTTTGCTGATGTGGCCCTTGGGGAAAATGCTTTTGACACCCCCGCTGTGAACAAATGGGTGTGTTAGCTTCAGTGTCGTTAGCGCCTCCTTCAGACAGATATAAGACAGTGTCCAGGAGTAATTTGACCAGAACTGAAGAACGAGCTTTTGTCCAGTTGGCAGAATTAATAGTTTAATTAATAGTTCTGACAGCTTTTGCCACACCCCCTTTTTAGTTGGCCGATGTTGTAGCCATAGACTGTTTGTATAAATGGACGTAGCTAACCTGCTAGCCGGCACGTTCCAAACAGGAAGTGATCATGGTCGCGTTCCTGGCTTCACTGACTGTACTTGCTGCTGTCAGACTCGTCATTTTGGTCTTAAATGTTCGTTTTAACCCGCTCTACATGATCCCGCTGTTTGTTTTTCACTATTACGTCCGTAAATCAAGATATGGACATTAATAACAGACAAATCGGGCGTCTTCTTTCCCCGAGGTCGCTGAACGTGACCAAATTATGACGCACTTTAGCTACATCAACCTCGTATTACTCTTTTATTCTCTTATCAGCCCTTCTGAAAAAACTGGCTTATTAAAGAAAAGTGTTTAATACGGAGCGGACAACAAAATATTTTTTCACCGAAACCCCATCAAAGTACCAAATTAAGCTATCGGTGCTTTGCTAGCTGACGTGACGCTCGCTCAGTCCTCGTCTTTATCCAGTCTGTGGTCGTAGCGTCGCTGGATCGTACAGCGGCTCTGGAGATGTGACGGTGGGTAATTGCGCGGCCTCTGGTTTGAAGACGTGACCTCGAGTGTGAGACGTGAACACGGGGGCGACGTGTCGGAGAACAGAAGTGCTTTTGAAAGAACTGCTCGCTCCTCCTCCTCTTTTGTCACGACTTGCTCAGGCAGATGGTTAAACGGCGTCATTACGGAGCTCTGATGGTTTTTCTACATATGGAGCGAGTACAAATATTACACCGTGTACCTGGTAACCGTTTATTAAGAAGTAGTGTTTAATTTTTTGTATTTCTCCAGACAATATAATGCAATTTTAAAGCTAAATAGTGGTTTATTTCCTCTTCTTTGGTGCTCTTATAATGGAATAGTTCAATAAGTAGATCAAGACCGTAGCCTGGACTAAGTGTGATGTCAAATGAAGCTAATCGAGGCTAGCAGTTATAGCGGCTAATTTGGAGCAGAAATCCATATTTGTAATTCCGACCGCGAGTATCATAGCAACCAAAGAGCCAATCCAGAGCGAGGTTGTTGAAGGTAACGCCCCTTTCCTCCTTTTTTTTTTTTTGCTGGTTTAGCAGAGAAGAGGTTGGCAACGCTGTCAATCAAACCTGTTGCTAACGCTAGCGGGAACAACCTTGGGGAAAGAAGGTGCCCGATTAGTCTGTTACTAGCTTAATTTTTTTTTTTTTTTTTGTTATATGTAAGTGTATTAACCAAACATGTATGAAAAATGCAAATGTGACTAGTACACAGACTGTATAAAGAAGTGGTTTAAGTGAGTCTGATGTCACCCACAGCGTTCGGCTCCAGTCAAATGAAGCTAATCAAGGCTAGCAGTTATAGCGGCTAATTTGGAGCAGAGTTCTGACCACGAGTATCATAGCAAACAAAGAGCCAATCCAGAGCGAGGTTGTTGAAGGTAACACTTCTTCCCGCCCGCACCGTTGGTTTAGCAGGGAGGAGGCGCTTAGCAACGCTGTCAATCAAGCCTGATCAAGCTAACGGGAGTGACATCGGGGAAAGAAGGTGCCTGATTTGTCTGTTATTAATGTTTATATTTTGATTTACGAGCACAATAGTGAAATAAAAACCCCAGGATCATGTAGAGGGTTAATATGAACATTTAAGACCAAAATGAGGAGTCTGACAGCAGCAGGTACAGAGAGAGGACACAAAAACAAAAAACAAAAACAAAACTCAAAATAATAATAATAAAAAAAACACCCCTTAAAATAACTAAAGAAAAAATGGAAAAAATAAACTCAAAATAACTCAAAACTCCCAGAATCATGTAGAGCGGGTTAATAAGAGAGGGGACACAAAAAACAAAAAAATAAACCCAAAATAACAAAAAAATAAATAACTCAAAAACTAACAAACAAAAAAAACAAAACTCCAAAAATAACAAAAAAAGTTTAAAAAAAATAATAAAAAAAACACCCCTCAAAATAACTAAAAAAATGGAAAAAATAAACTCAAAATAACTAAAAAACAAACAAAAAACCCTAAAAATAACAAATAAATAAATAAATAAATAAAAAGATAAAAAAAAAAAAAAAAACAACTTGTTAAAAAAAAAAAAAAAAAAAAAAAAAAAAAATGGAACAAATAAACTCAAAATAACTCAAAAACCCCAGGATCATGTAGAGGGTTAATACAAACATTTAAGACCAAAATGATGAGTCTGACAGCAGCAGTTAAAAAGAGAGATGAAGCCAGAAAGCGCGCACATGCGCGCAGCTAACATGTTAGCCATGTCCATTTATATAAACAGTCTATGATCAAAACCTTTCAAAAACTCTTCAGGAAAGATTAAATCATCCCTCAGTCTTCTCTTGTTGATATTTTCGCTGATGTTTATCGTTCAATTCTCAGTAGTTTTAATATTTTGTCTCGTCGACGTCTGTGTCTCTTTAAACTTTGTCGCCATTTTGTCTTTTTGTCTCCAGAGACGTCCGTTTTGGTCTTAAACGTGACTTTTTTTGTGATCACATTTTTATTGTTTACATAATAACAACAAAAACACAATAACCCCCCCCCCCCCGCAAAAAAATAAATAAAATAATAATAATAATAATAATAATAATAATACAAATAAAATAATAATAATAATAAAAAAAAAACAAAAACAAAAACGTGACTTTGTGGCGGTGGAGCTGGTCAGGCTCTGGACAGTTCACAATGTGACTTGTTCACTGTCAGGAAAGATTTAATGAATAGGCCAAAGTAAACAGTGTAAAATTTCCCAGGAGGCTTTGCAAACGCTTGAAGATGACCAGAATAATGTGTGTGAAAGATGGACCAGGGATTTAGACTCGGATTCATCAAGCCCAGTTCATAAACAGTGACTATAAAAACTGTTTTAGCATTATGTGAAATCTATCAGCACCGATATTTATGTTCAGACCCTTCAAATCTATCAGGTTTACGTCGTTATTGGAGGAAATATACGTTTGAATAAATACAACTACTTTATACTATTTAGTCATGAAGGAACTGCGCTTTTAAAGGTCCTATATTACACAAAATGGACTCATGTTTAACGTTACTTCATCAAAAACAGACCTCACACATGTTCGAGTAACGGTTTATTATTCGTCTGTCACATCTCCAAAGCTCAAAATGTGACGTTCCACCTTGTGATGTCATTACGTGTCCAAATTACCAGCTGCTTTTACCTTTAGTTAAGTCAAGATCGGCGATTCCAGAGGCTGAAATGATTCTCGAAATGAAGGTGTGTGGAGTTTAAAAACACAGCAGAGCACTTCCTGTATCACCACATGATGACATCACAAGGTGGAACGGAGCGTTTTCTGTTTTGAGAGATGAACTCAGCGTAAATATCCAGGTTTGCTTGTGTGTTTCGATGTATGTGAATGAAACGAAACACAACTCCAGGTGCGTTTGTGACGAGGAAACATTACAACGACGCGTAAAAAACTGTCATGTGAGCGTTTTAAAGTTTTTTAAATGTACTAAAATCAAATCTGAACCCGTGTCTGGAGCGTGAACCTGCAGATAGACACACGTACAAGTTGTTTTCTCATTCTCAGTTCATGCACAGGCCTCATGTGAAGCTCAGAACCTCCAGAATTGACTCCCTGAGCTGCAGAAGACGCACTAGCACTGACTCATGATTGTCTGCAGGTGCTGGGGTTTAGGTAGTGACCGTTCAGACCAGAGCGAGGCGTTTCAGGTTTAAACCAAATGGATTTAGACAAAATGAGAGCGTCACGTGAGGCTCATTCTGCTTTCATCTTGAACCAAAACACCAAATTATAACATAAGTCGAACATCATGTTGAATGTTTTTGTAATTAAAACCAAACTCTTACGTACTTTCTCTTTAACCAGACATAAATATACCACTACTCACTTCTTGTTCTACTGCGATACTTGGTTTGCTGCTGAAGTACTGTATATAAATGTTTTTGTTACTATGATGTTGTGGAATTTCTAAGAGTAAAAACCTTAAAAATATATTAAATCAATAGATACAATAGCCTTTTTTTTTCTGAAGTGTTTTTATTCTTCTCAGGACATGAAACAACATTGTGAACTGCCTGTAAAAATGAATTAACTTGTGTTCTATTGTAAATATACAGACATATGTTTCTTTTTATGCTTTGAAAAACATTTCAACAATTTTTTGGGGGAAATTTCAACACTGTTTATCATAAGAAAACCAGAGGAAATTTACGTGCAGTTACACCGACTGACCACTGAATTGACCTCAATGGAGTGTGGCAGCAGAGAGCACTCTAGAGGCTCCACCACATAAACCAATGCTTTAAAGAGTTAATTAAAGTGACTTCAGGCAGCTGGACACATCGTTTTTACGCTAACAAACGAGAGATATGTCCGTGCGTGACGACAGATAGAATCGCAAAAATTAGGTCAAAGAGATGGACAATATTACAAATCAATACACGTAACGATTTAGGAATTAGGTCAAACAGACGGACGACAATACGTATGAATACAAGTAAAGATTTAGGGGAAAGAACGACTTAACAATGACAACACGACTCACGTTTGCAGCGATTATGTAAGAAAATTAACTGTGGAACTGACAAACGGGAAACTGGGATGCGAAACCTGTGGAATTAAATTGAAAAAAAGGGGAAACGCGAGGCCCAAGGTGGAAGGTCGTGCTCACGTGGAAAGATAACAAGGTTAGTTCTGATAAACGTGTTGAAGTGACGATGATTTGCGTCGGTGCGTTTAAATAAAAGGCTGATGCGATTGAGCGAGAGTGGAGAAGGTGCGGAGAAAACGTCGCAGAAGCTAAGTCTACGTCGCGTTTTTACCTGCGCTCTCTCCCTTTTGATCAGAGCAGAAAAAGTCTAACGCTTGTCCTGAGTCTTTTTGGGTAAACAGCGCGTCGAGAACAGTTTTTTTTTAACAGATTACGATTAAAACTGACCTGTGAGATCATGGTCATGTGGTCAACAGCTTATATTTGGACAGTATATATTCAAAAGTACACATTTCGTCTGCGCCTTTAGCTAAACCCGCTCTAAACTGCATTAAACTTTATCCGTTTCAATCTCCCTGCTGTGCTTTTGGCCATAACTCGGTACACGACTTTTCCCCTGTGAATTAAGTACAGTATGGAGCTTTGAAGTCGCCTCCCCTCTCAGAGTTGTGCGTTTGTGTGCGTGTGTGTGCGTAAGTGTGATTGGAGCCCTCAGATCTACTCCAGTAACCCTTGAAGCTGATGGCCGGCCCTCTGCCCTAAAATCAAAGCACTCACTGGAGATCACAGCGCGGCGCGGCGAGCTGGAGGGCCGGCCGCGCGCGCTCGAGCCGTCGCCGCCATTTACTGGGATTCTGAGCGGTGCTATTTTATTTCTGGCTGGTTATTTGCAAACTGTAGAGGCGAAACTATACCACTGCACGTGTTTCTAATACTTTCTGCTGTTTAATCTGCAGATTTTTGTGTTTTCGTGTTGTGATGTGAGCGTTTTCCAGGTGTTGAACTGAATAAATCGACACCAGAGCAGACTGAAAACAGCATTTATTTTCTTTAAAACTAAAATAAAATAAGACAGAACTCATCAAAATGTGTTATGTAGCTGTTACTTATGGCTCAAGTGATGACAGAACGAATTTGTGTAAATATTAAATAGAAGTTTGGACATTTTGAGACTTTCTAGGCTTTCTAGCAACTAATTTGGAGCTGAATTCTGACTACGCGTATCATAGCAACCAAAGAGCCAATCCAGAGCGAGGCTGTTCATATTTTGATTTACAGACGCAATGGTGAAATAAAAACCCCAGGATCATGTAGAGGGTTAATAAGAACATTTAAGACCAAAATGATGAGTCTGAAGCAGCAGAGACAGAGAGAGGGGGCGCTGTTTTTCAGTAGAAAGGAAAAAAAAACTCAATAGCAAAAAAAACCTCAAAATAATAAAAACGCTGTAATAAAAATAACTAAAAAAAACTCAAAATAAAGAAAAAAATAAATAAAATAAACAAAAAAATCTCAAAACAACAACAAACAATAAAAAAACTAAACAAAAAACTCAAAAAAGACAAAAACCTCAAAATAATAAAAAAGCTGTAATAAAAATAACTAAAAATAACTTCAAAATAACAAAACAAGAAAAACTCAAAATAAAGAAGAAAATAAACAAAAAAACCCTCAAAACAAAAAAAAAAAAAAAAAAAAAAAAAACGACCTCAAAATAATTAAAAAAAAACCCCCAAAAACTCAAAATAACAAAAAAAAAAAAAAAAAGAACTCCAGGATCATGTAGAGGGTTAATACGAACATTTAAGACCAAAATGAGTCTGAAGCAGCAGAGACAGAGAGAGGACACAGTTTTTCAATAGAAAGTGAATTGGAGCCAGAGTTTGGAACGCGGTGGCTAACAGGTTAGCTTTGTCCATTTAAATATACAATCTATGGATTAAACCGATATTTCAAAGCCAGTTTCCAGCTGAGCAAAGTTTTCAGTATCATCCCTAAAAACTGTTTCGCTTACAACAAAAAGGCCTGTTTTTGACGCTCGTGATGGATGAAATGTTAGCTAGAAAATGCCGTACTGAGGAACATTCAGGTCAGAGCCATGACCCCTCTCCACTGAGACAAATTGAATGCGTCCTCTCCCCAAAAAAGAACTTTAAAATCAACTAAATATGTCAAACCAACAGACGCTTTGGACACAACTTTGACTGACACAAGAAAATTACGTCTTTAACTCCAATCCAGACTTATATTTTGGTGATTTCAGCTCATGTCGATTCATCTTTCTACAGTTTAAATCAGGTCTATTCTGCAAAATTAACTTTTCAGAGCTTTTATACATGTTCTAGATGTTTCTTCTCATTTACACTCTTAAAGTTATTTCTGGGACGATTCACGTTTGAGCAATCTTTAATCGCTTATTTTCAAGACGCCATTTTGCTGATCAATCCCCACTTTCTTCTTGAATTTTATTTTCTTAATCGATGATACTCGTAGGATTCGGCAGCTGTCCATAGGGGGCGCCGCTCTTTGTTTGCGATGACGTTTACGGCGACGTCAGCTCCCGTTGGACACCGCAGTTTTCTAACGTGGAACTCAGCGGATTTGTTTCTTTTAAGTCGTTTTAGATGAATATTGTGATTTAAAACGTGCAAATTCCGACAAAATGATCCGCGATTGTCAGAGATGAGAACCATAGAGACACAAGCTCAATATGTCTGATTTAAACCAACGCATTCGTGAAGCGCTGCTCAAAATAAGAATATTCAGCTGCGTTTAAACGGCGTGAATTGACATAATCGATCTTGTTTTGGAGACAGTTTAATCATCTACACAAACCCTCGTGCGGTTTCTCACACGTCCGAACTTTTAACCCTCAATTTGGCTCAAACAAAATCAGAAAAACCCCCGACGTTAAGAGGATCTGTTCATAAATAAACCATCAACATCTGAAAAACGCCTGACTGTCCACTCGACGCAGACATTTACAATCAGCCTCTGTGTCGATGTCGAGTTTGAAAGACTCATTTTATATCTGATGTTTCCACTCGGCTGGAGCCACATTTAACTTGTTTTATTAAATTATATAAGTGAATATATCCCAAGCATCGACTGTATAAAAAAAGTGGATTAACCTCCTGAGACCCGAGCTTTAATCAAATAAAATAATAAGTAAATAAAATAAAAAAAATAATAAAAATACAAAAAAACAAATAAAAATAAAATAATTAAATAAAAATAATTAAATTAAAAAATAAAAAATAAATAAATTAAATAAATCTTCTAAACTCTTAGAAATATTCAAAATTGAACATGTTCTTGTTGCTGTTCTTCTAAAAATTTGCACTGTGGCCTAAACAACCCAAAATGTGTTGTCCACAGATGAGGACACCAGGTCTCAGGAGGTTAAGTGAGTGTCAAATGAAGCTAATCGAGGCTAGCAGTTATAGCAGCTAATCTGGAGCAGAGTTTCATATTTGGAACTTCACCACGAGTATCATAGCAACCAAAGAGCCAATCCGGAGCGAGGCTGTTGAAGTTAACGCCCCTTTACGGCCGCGACGCTGGTTTAGGAGGGAGCGAGCGCTTAGCGACGCTGTCAATCAAACCTGTTGCTAATGCTAGGGGGAATGAGCTCGAGAAACAAAAGGCGCCAGATTTGTTTCTTACTCGTGTTCAGATCTTGATTTACAGACACAATAGTGAAATAAACAAATATTTTAAGACCAAAATGACGAGTCCGACAGCGGCAGGTTCAGAGAGAGAACGCAGTTTTTCAATAGAAAATGAGTCGGAGCAGGAAGTGCGGTTATGATCACTTCCTGTTTGGAACGTGGCGGCTAGCAGGTTAGCTACGTCCATTTATATGAACAGTCTATGGTCCGAGGACAATTATTTGCTTCCTTTTCGCAACTTAAACTCTTCAGACGTCTTGTTTTCCTTGAGTTTTTAAACTGCCATGAATCAGCTTTTTCGATTTATCTGTTTTATGCCAGATGCCCTTCCTCATACAGGGCTGACATGACACTATTTTCTGATCTGTTCTAATGTCGTTTCCTCGTCACAGACCTGGAGTTGTGTTTTGTTTCATTCACACATGTTTAACGTTTAATAAATAAATAACTATAAAAATAAAATAAAATAAATAAAATAATAAATAACTATAAAAATAAAATAAATAAATAAAATAATAAATAACTATAAAAATAAAATAAATAAATAAATAAAATAGTAAATAACTATAAAAATAAAATAAATAAAATAATAAATACATATAAAAAATTATAAAAAAAAATACATAAATAAAATAAATTTGGCTTATGGTGCATGTTATGGTTTGATGGGTCCAGGCAACTCGATTCCCCGAAATCAAACCAAGAACCTTTTTGCTTTGAGGCGCGAGTGCCAACCAATCAGCCACTTTATCACCTACATCTTGGTGTTTTATTGTTCTTTTCCCATGTATCTCGTCATCTGTATACTTCCTTTTAGTTAACGTGTTTTATTAAAGTATTTTGTGGCAGCTGTAGTCGTTTTAAATGTTTTGCAGAGATAAACTTGACGTGAATCATTAACTATTCATTAGATATTAAAAGTTCTTAAGGTTCACCCAAAAATGTAACATTGGCCCAAATTAAAATGTCACTTTTTATCTCTTTTATGAACGTTGATGTGGAGTTAATGTGCTCGTTTAAATAGATTATCTTAACATCTAAGTTATTTGGATCAGTATAAAACGATGACGTAGAAAATGGCGACAGTCGAACGAGGAAACGAGGAGCGTCCATGATTCAGTCTAGTTTCAAATTCAAAACTAAAGGCAGTTTTAAACATCACCGAGAAACGGGTCAGCGACGTTTTTAAACAAATAAATGGAGCTTTTCACAAGTCAATCCTGCCACAAGATTCACAAATAAAGAATGTAAAACTGATGTCGTCTGGGAATTAAACGTCCCGTCTTACGCAAAATGGACTCTCATGAGCGTTAAGTCAAAAACAGGCCCGTTTCATTCACACATGTTTGAGTAACGCTTTATTATTTGTCCGTCTGCATCTCCAAAGCTCAAAACGCTCTGTTCCACCTTCTGATGTCATGAAGTGGTAGTTTTCAAATTAACAGCTACGTTTTTACCTTTTAGTTCAGTAAAGCTTCGACAACTCCAGAGCTGAAATGATCCAAATGATTCTATAAATGAAGGTGTGTGGAGTTTAAAAACACAGTGGAGCACTTCCTGTATCACCACACGATGACATCACAAGGTGGAACGGTGTGTTTTCTGTTTCTGTTTTCTGAGAACGACTCACTCGCCTAAATCTGCAGGTTTTGTGTGTTAAACTTTCATTATTGCGCGTTTACTGTTTTCAAATGAAACAATGGAACAGCTAAAAGATTCAAAGCAGATTTACTCTCACTAATCGTTGCATTTTTCACACTAAAAATGCCATTACGTAACCTTTCTGATGCCCGTCTCCATGGACACGTCATCGCTCTGTGTTGCATGTCATGTTCCCCAATATGGCGTCAAACTTCCCAACAGCATTTATTGTGTTACTGCTGTTTTTATTGCATTGAAAAACAAGATTTCTTACAGTGTGTGAAGAGGGAAGGGAGCGGATCGCCTTTCCACAGACCCGACCTGTTACTTTACCTGCTACTGCCACCTTATTCTTATGTAATTTTGCTTTAGCACAGACGAATTGATTACAGATTCCATAAGGCGCCAAAAACCCGATGCTTTCTGTTTATAAATCACAATTATAAAACGTTTTTGTGTCAGAATCAGCAAGTGCAGTGTTAGCGTTAGCGTTAGCATGTCTGACTCTACAAACTGCATTTTTATCCAGGCTTGGGTCTGGGCCCTTTAAGAGTGTAACATGGGCCCTTTAAGAGTGTAACATGGGCCCTTTAATAGTGTAATATGGGCCCTTTAAGAGTGTAAAACGGGCCCTTTAAACAGTGTAATATGGGCCCTTTAAGAGTGTAATATGGGCCCTTTAAGAGTGTAATATGGGCCCTTTAAGAGTGTAATACGGGCCCTTTAAACAGTGTAATATGGGCCCTTTAAACAGTGTAATATGGGCCCTTTAAGAGTGTAATATGGGCCCTTTAAGAGTGTAATATGGGCCCTTTAAGAGTGTAATACGGGCCCTTTAAACAGTGTAATATGGGCCCTTTAAACATGGGCCCTTTAAACAGTGTAATATGGGCCCTTTAAGTGTGTAATATGGGCCCTTTAAGAGTGTAATACGGGCCCTTTAAACAGTGTAATATGGGCCCTTTAAGAGTGTAATACGGGCCCTTTAAGAGTGTAATACGGGCCCTTTAAACAGTGTAATATGGGCCCTTTAAACATGGGCCCTTTAAACAGTGTAATATGGGCCCTTTAAACAGTGTAATATGGGCCCTTTAAGTGTGCAATATGGGCCCTTTAAGAGTGTAATACCGGCCCTTTAAGAGTGTAACATGGGCCCTTTAAACAGTGTAATATGGGCCCTTTAAGAGTGTAATATGGGCCCTTTAAACAGTGTAATACGGGCCCTTTAATAGTGTATTACGGGCCCTTTTAACTTTAATCAGTTTACCACTTTCTCGTCCTGACTTCTCGTTGTACACTTGCAGCTCATCACAGTAATAACTCCACTTTGGTCTCCTCTCGTGCTCGGGCCTTTGGGTGCTCCATATGTTGCGGTACCGGGCCGTCTCCCTCGCGCGCTCGTCTTCTGCTCCCGTGCCAAGCGCTTGTGAGGGATCCACTTTTTCATTTCCTCCCTCGTTATCCCTCCTTTCATCCTCCATCCTTTCCTCCCTGTGGTCATCTTTAAGCAGCAGGTGAACTCTGGCGGCGGATGCAAGTTTAATGCCCGGGCTCGCGTTTTCGCTCGAGTTTTCGGCCGCGGAGACGAGAAAAATGGCGCGATAGTCGATGTAGATTGTTGTATCTTGATCACTTGTGTGGGTGCAGTTGATGGACGCTAATATCTTACAACGTCTGGGGTTAAAAGACCAAAAAGACTGACGTTCAAGACGGGAATCAATGCATTTATTGTAATTGTAGATGAGAAAACCCTACAGACGAGAGCTGGCAACGCGTTCGCCCTCTGACGCAAAGGTGATCGGTTCAATTCCCGTTCCCGTCAGTGCGTAAAGTTGCCGTCCTGTCTGTCTGACCTTCATCGTCTCCAGTGTCTGAGACTAGTATGGATGTTTACAGAAGAGCGTTTATTTAATGTTTTGTGCAAAAATCGAGTAGAACAGAAATGTGCTTCTAGTGTTGAATGAATTGGTGGAAGATGGAAGGGCATCTGACATAAAGAGACAAACCAGTATAGCAAATGTGTTGGAAGAAAACAGATCTCATGTGTTGTAGTGGTGTTTTCCCTCGTTTTATTTTGACTTTACTGCTGTAGAACACGGTTTACAGTCGTCAAACTTTATTTATGTAGCACCTTCAACAACCAGAGCTGACCAAAGTGCTGTACAACATTAAAAACAAGATAAAAAACATCACACAAATAGGTCGACAAAGCACATTACACCATTAAAATAAAGAAAGTGTCACAGGGCTAAGTGTTAAAAGACATTCTAAAGTTTGGTTTTAAACAAAGTCAGGTCAGTGACGGAACGAAACTCAATGGGCAAAGAGCTCCAGAGTTTTGGACGATCGCCCCACTGTTTGCCCCGGGACCAGGGCGACCTCCAGCAGATGTTGCCCAGCAGATCGTAGACTCTGCTGGGCTGGTGAGGGGACAAAATGTCACACAGATAAGAAGGTGCAAGACCATTGAGTGCATTAAAAACGTCAGAATTTTAAAATGAATTCTGAATTGGACAGGGGGGATGTGGTCATGTTTGTGCTTAATCCAAAGAAAGTGTGATATGTTCAGTTTGTGGAATTATTAATTAACCTGACGATGGAGTATCTAAAAAGGTGTTTGGAGTAAGTCTAAGTCGCCCTGAGTGGCAGAGCGAACATATATTAAATTAAAAAATACGTTTAAGACTAAATTTGATGCATTTTTGAGTAGAAACCAAAGATCATTGAGACGCAGCTGCCACAGGGATTCTTCAGGTTTTCTCCGGCCCCTGAAGAACAAAGAGGTTTATGTGAGTCGGAGAAGTGGAAAGTGAAGCTCGTTTTTTCTTTCTCTGTCTCCCCCTCTCCTCCTCCTTCCCTCTCTCCCCCTTTTTCTCTTTCCCCATCTCTGTCCTCTCAGTCTCCCCCTCTCTTCCTCCCCGTCCCTCTGCCCCTACGCCTCTCTCCTCCTCTCCCCTTTCCCTCTCCCTTCCTCTCCTGTCTCCCTCTCTCCTCTCCCTTCCCATCTCTCTCTCTCCACTGTTGGCTAGTATCTCTCCTCCTCTCCCCTTTTCTCTCTCCCACCGTGTCTCACCTCTCTCTCTCTCCTTCCCTCTCCCCCTCTTTCTCCTCTGTTGGCTCACGTCTCTCCCCCTCTCTCCCTCTCTCCTCCCCCTCTCCCTCGTGTAGCGTCTCTCCCCCTCTCTCCCTCTCTCCTACCCCTCTACCTCTCTCTCCCTCTCTCCCTCTTTATAAATCCTGTGTTTGATGAAACGTTCAAAGCCCTGAGATGTTCTGGAGTGATGACGACCACAAGATGAGATGGTTGTTTAATTTTAATGTTTATAAGTTGGGGTCACTTCTGTGTAAAGCCTGGAAGAGTTTGTTTAAATGAGTCTATTTTGTAACACACGTTTGCACTGTTGTGTTTTGTTAATGTTAATTGTTAAGGATTTGGCTTTATTTGTACGTAAGACACAATAATAAAATCAGGAGGCGTTTGGACTATCAGAACAAACCTCTCCATTGTCTTTAAATCTCCCAAAAAATGTTACTCTCCTACGTGACTATTCTCCAGCAGAAACCAACCATGGATCTATTAAAATAACTGACCAGGGGTGTCCAAACTATGGCCCAGGGGCTAAACGCGGCCCTCGGACCAGTTTTTATCGGTCCTCAGGCCTCCCGCTGAACCGGCCCAATTGATCATAAGCAGAACTTTTAAAAGCAAATTAAACTATTTCTCCGACTATAACCTCAAACATCACTAAAATGAACGTGTTTGAAGAGTTTTTAACACACAGCGGCTCTGTCAAAGCTGTGTGTAAAGCACCGCACTGCACTGATCACCGTCTGTGGCCCTCTGCTTCGAATGTTTTGAGTTGTAGCCCTCGATTTAAAAAAAACCAACAAAAAAAAACAGTTAGGGCACCTCTGGGATAGGGTTATTACTGCTTAGACCTGTCGCGAGTTGAACTAGTGGCCACTCATAGGTACTACAATGAAAAATTCCTCCTACTCAGAAAGGATTTTTTGTTTTTCTTTTATTTTAGAGTGAAATGTGATCATGAAGTGCTCGTGTTCAGCTGACAGGACACCTACAGCTTTCAAAAACGTCTAATTTTGTGGCAGTTTTGACCTATTTTCAGATCATAAACTGAACGAGCCGCAGGTTTAGAACATGG
Organism: Periophthalmus magnuspinnatus; assembly: GCF_009829125.3. Classification (NCBI taxonomy): domain Eukaryota; kingdom Metazoa; phylum Chordata; class Actinopteri; order Gobiiformes; family Gobiidae; genus Periophthalmus; species Periophthalmus magnuspinnatus. The sequence continues at coordinate 25,795,933 of NC_047143.1, read as the reverse complement.
CTCAGAAACTCCTGAAAGCGCAAACATTAGCATTTAGAATTTATACGTTCATTCGCCTTCGTTCTCCAAAGTCTCACGGCTCAACGGTTCAGGGGCGGATGTTCCTAGCCGCTAAAGTCGACATCCGCCATCGAGCACGGCTGACTTCAATGGGCGGCCATGTTTACACCCCCCCGGAGTCTTAAAACCAGCCCCTTTTATCACTTCCTACTCCTTCTAACATCTCATTCCTTTGTCTCCCAGGTCTTCCGGAGCGGCGAGGGCATGGGCATCCGTCTGGACAGCGCGTCGGCGTTCCAGGGAGCGGTCATCTCTCCTCACTACGACTCCCTCCTCGTCAAAGTCATCGCCAGCGGCAAAGACCTGCAAACGGCGTCCTCCAAGATGAGCCGCGCGCTGGCCGAATTCAGAGTCCGAGGGGTCAAGGTAGGACGGACCGGCTTTGTACTCCGCTGCTGCTTTGGCGATTGTTTTGAGGAGCTAAAGTTCGTGATCGATGGTTTTGGCGTGAATGCAGTGAGCGTTGTTTCGATCCGATACCGAGTAATATTATGGCAAAGTGTTGACATATCGAACCGATACCGACACCGATCATTGTTTATCGTGAATTAAAATGGAAATACTAGAATTTGACCAGTTTGCAAAGAGAAATCATCATTATTTTTACCCAATTTCATCTTAAACTGATTTAAAAAACGTGTAAGCTAACTCAAATTTATCTCAAAAATCGACAAAATTGTATTATTTTTACTTGATATTCAACACTTTACCTCAGTCGGTATCGATACGTTGATACTTGGCTTTGAGACGATCACATTCTAGAATCAGTTTTGCTCAAGTTGTTGCCGTTTTATCCGGAACTTTTGAAGCGTTTTGCGATTGTCTCTCAGCGCTAGCGTCAGACAGAACCCTAAACGCCGCAGTTAGCTTTAAAATAAACAGCGGCGTTGGAATGTGACTTTTGAATCTAGTTGTTAGCGATGTCTTATCTCCGTGACCATCTGCTAGCTTGAGCACTTGCCTGCGTTAGCGTTGGGTGCTTGGCATAAACGTACCTCTATATTAGGCTGCAAATCTGCTGTAGGGATTCAAGGCTGCGCCGCGGAGTGAGCGATAGCACATCAGCTAATTAAAAATAGTTTTGTGTCTGTTCTGTTCGCGTCGTGTTGGATAACGTTGTTTTTTTTTTTTTTTAAAGGTTTGGAAGGTGCTCGGGTTTTCAAATAGATTATTAAATGTGTGTTTTTGGTGCTGCCGGGTCCTTTCACACACTTTATAATTGGGTCATGTTGCGTACGGATCATCGTAGTAGCTGTTATGCTAATGTGGCTACAGGCTAACGCATTGACTCGCTGTTAAAAGGCAACGTTTGCGGAGAGAATTGAGATAAATGGACACTTTTCTTTGTAAGCAAAATGAAGCGTTTGTCGAGCTAAACAAACTCCAGCTCCTGTTTTGTAAGACGGATTGTGCTTCTGGCAGACTGGCACCAACTAATGAAACTTTTTTTGTGCGATGATGATACTGGCGACTAGCTAAAGGCAACGCGAGTTTATCTGTATAGCACAATTTGTACCCAAAGTAATTCAAAGTGCTCTACAGAATAAAAGAGACATTAAAATCACAATGCAAACAAATCAAAACAGAAATAATCATCATAAAATTAGCATTAAAACAGAAGAAGAGGCAGAATAAAACCCTCACAGGAACGTTTGGAGGATTTAAACACGGACAAAGTCGAGGTCTGAGTCACATCTTCAGGAAGAATGATCAAGGTTTAAACTGAACAAAAGTCAAACACTGATTCAACATGTTAAGAGCTGGTTTAGACCTGGTTTAGTCCTGGTTTAGCCCTGGTTGAGCCCTGGTTTAGCCCTGGTTTAGTCTTGATTTAGTCCTGGTTTAGTCTTGGTTTAGTCCTGGTTTAGTCCTGGTTTAGTCTTGGTTTAGTCCTGGTTTAGCCTTGATTTAGTCCTGGTTTAGTCCTGGTTTAGTCTTGATTTAGTCCTGGTTTAGTCCTGGTTTAGTCCTGGTTTAGTCCTGGTTTAGTCTTGATTTAGTCCTGGTTTAGTCCTGGTTTAGTCTTGATTTAGTCTTGGTTTAGTCCTGGTTTAGTCCTGGTTTAGTCTTGATTTAGTCCTGGTTTAGTCCTGGTTTAGTCCTGATTTAGTCTTGATTTAGTCCTGGTCTAGTTCTGGTTTAGTCCAGGTTTAGTCCTGGTTTAGTCCAGGTTTAGTCCTGGTTCAGTCCTGTTTTAGTCCAGGATTAGCCCTGGTTTAGTCGTGGTTTAGTCCTGATATAGACCCGGTTTAGCCCTGATTTAGTCCTGGTTCAGTCCTGGTTTAGTCCTGTTTAGCCCTGGTTGTGTTAGTAGTAGTAGTAGTAGTATGTAGTAGTAGTAGTAGTATTATAAACTGTAGTACTCAGTCTTCAGTTTGTCGTTCATTAAATGCAGTGACCTTTCACATTCTCATGATCTAAATCACAAAGGGCCTGTCGTGTTTTTCTTCGTGTTTTTCTTCGTGTTTTTCTTGGTGTTTTTCTTGGTGTTTTTCTTGGTGTTTTATCACCGTGGCGATAAGTGTTTCTCGAGGAGTGATTAATTCGCCATTAGGACGTCACTCCACAGACACGGAGGATTATTTATATCCCGGGAGCGTCGGTTTCATATGTGCGTCTCCTTTTTCCAGACCTCACTTAAACGCAGCTCGAGCGCTCGTCTCCTCTTCCACCGTGAACCGAGCGCCAACGATCGCACGACGACCACCCAGTATTTCAGCTGTTTCTTCACAAATCTGTCTTTTTTTTTTTTCCTTTACGACGTGTTTAGATCCGAGAGGTGTGAACCGGGCGCCGTCGATGAGGTGATCCGAGTCAAACGCCACTTTAATTCCTCACTTAACTGGAGTGTGCACTTTACAGGCTGTCAGCGCCGACTTAAGAGTTTAATTTTGGCGTCCGACGGCGTGGGAGAGCGCTAAATGTTTGTAAGATTGATGATCCCCGCGGCCGTCCTTGTCCTTTCAGAAAATTTTATCTCAGTTTCATTTATTCATGCGTTTCCTGCTTATGTTCTTTAGAATCTGGTGTGGGTGATTTGAGCTAAAACTCCATTTGTCACGATAACGATTTTTAAAGTGCGATAAACGATAATATTGAAATACGTTTTTGCAGCTAATCCAGTGCCGTTACCGCAGGATCAGCCCGGTAAAACATTTTAGAACGGCGAATTTAGAGCAGAGTTGCGCGTTTGGAATTCCGCCTAGCAACAAAAGAGCCAATCAGGAGCGAGGCTGTTGGAGACGCTTAGCAACGCTGTCAATCAAACCTGTTGCCAACGCTAGCGGGAGACAAAATAGTGAAATAAAAAAACCCAGGATCATGTAGAGCGGGTTGAAATGAAACAGGTTAAAATGAATTTAAAAAAACTCAATAACAAAAAAAAAGTAAAAAAAAACCCAAAACCTCAAAATAAAATAATAAAAAAAAATAAAAAATAAAAAATTAACTCAAAATAATTGAAAACTCGCAGAGAGAGAGAGACACAAAAAACAAAAAATAAACTCAAAATAATTAAAAAAAAAATCTAAAATTAACTCAAAACAAGTAAAATACTCTAAATAACAAACAATAAGTAACAAAAAACCCCACCCCACTAAATAACTAAAAAAAAAAAAAAAAAAAAAAAGGAAAAAATAAACTTAAAATAACTCTAAACTCTTTTATCGTTGTCGTTTTGTCGTTTGGCGTCTGTGTACTCTGTGTGAATGTGGTTTCTTGATTTTAAAGCCCTGAAAGTGGAAAAGTGCTGGATAAAAGTATGAAACATGTGTCTAAAACTGTGATTTCCATGTTGGTCAATCACAGGTTTAGCCACATTTTAATAATAATCAACACAAAAACATACAAATAGATTTCAGTGTCGTTTTTTTCAGCGTAAACGATAAAGTTTTGGATCGTCTTTGGACGTGTCTATTATTAAAAAACACCTCAACACGTTGCTTTACATATACGTTTCACCAGGTTCTTGGTTTGACTGCAGGAAAAAAAAACATTAGGATCATTACCAAGGTTTGAAAACGAAAACGCCATTTTGTTTTTCGTCGGTCGGCGCGTCTGTCATTACGAGAAATAACACACACGTCGAAACTGTCGTGGTGAATCTGCTCTGTGTTTCCTGATGACCCTGATAAACACACGAGGAAATAGATTCAGAGGAGAAAATCATTTTTTTTGTGTTTTTTCCGGTGTAATTTTGCGTTTGCAGGTCACATGGACACGTAACGACGACACGTAACGACGACACGTAACGACGACACGTAACAACGACACGTAACGACGACACGTAACAACGACACATGTGCAGTAAAAATAGTGTAACCTTTTAAGAAACCGCTCACAGCAGAAACTTGGACTTTTACTCGTTTGACACTTGAGTTGTGTGGAATTATGTTTGGCATTTTCACAAAGACGTGTTTATCTCCCGCCGCGCACACGAGAGAGGGAGAGGGGGAGAGAGGGAGAGAGGGGGAGGAGAGAGGAGAGGGGGAGAGAGGGGCTACACGAGGGAGAGGGGGAGAGAGGGGAGGAGAGAGGGAGAGGGGGAGGAGAGAGGGAGAGGGGGAGAGGAGGAGAGGGGGAGAGACGCTACACAATGGAGGGGGAGGAAGAGGAGGAGAGAGGGAGAGGAGGAGAGATGTGAGCCAACAGAGGGGGGAGAGACACTACTCAACAGAGGAGAAAGAGAGGGAGAGGGAAGGAGAGAGAGGGGGAGACAGAGAGGTGAGACACGGGGGAGAGAGAAAGGGGAGAGGAGGAGAGAGGTGTAGGGGCAGAGGGACGGGGAGGAAGAGAGGGGGAGACGGAGAGGACAGAGATGGGGAAAGAGAAAAAAGGGGAGAGAGAGGGAAGGAGGAAGAGAGGGAGAGAGGAAAGGGAGAGAAAGGGGAAGAGAAGTGGACGGGAGAGAGAAAGAGAGGAGAGATGGGGGAGAGGGGGATTGGGAGAGAGAGGGAGAGACTGGAAGAGGAGGGAGAAAGGACAGATGAGTGAGGAGACGGAGGGAGAGAGATATGGGGAGAGAGGAGGAGAGAGGGGAAGATGGAGGGGGAGAGAAAGGTGAGAGAGGGGAGAGATTGGTAGAGGCAGAGGGAGAAGACAGGGCAGGGGGAGAAAGAGGAGAGAAAACAGGAGGAAAGAAGAAAGAGGAGAAAAAAGAGTATAGAGTCAGGAGAGAGAGGGAAGAGAGAGAGAGAGATGAGAAAGAGCGATAGAGGAGAGAGTAATGGAGGGAAAGAAATGACAGAAATGTCACTTATCCAGACTGAGAGAGTCACAGACATTAAGAGAGAGAGAAAGTGTAGGTAAATGTCACTCATCCAGCCACAGTGAGACGGACAGTGAAGGGAGGAGGAGGAGGAGGAGGAAGAGGAGCTAAGGAGTTAGGAAAGGATGCATCTCAGTAGGAGGCTGAAAGGAGAGATAGAGAGAGAGAGGGAGAGGCAAAAGGCCAATCAAGATGGAGGGGGCGCTAAAGAGGTGACAGGTGGCCCCTGCGCCGTGGGACCTGAGAGTGGATGAAGATGGAGGAGGTGAGCGCGGAACTGCAGCACGTGTGACATCACCTTCTGGGAGAGGAAGACACGAACGAACCCTCGCCACGTCTCCTCAAACCATCAAAACGCCAAGTCAACGTCCGATATTACACAAAATGGAGGTTTAAATCGTGTCATAATGTCGTTAGCGTTAGTGTTTTGTTTCATTCACGCATGTTTGAGTATCTCTGGTTTATTTATCTCTTCTTCTCCAGCGCTCAAAACGCTCCGTTCCACCTTGTGATGTCATCGAGTGGTAGTTTTGCAAGTTTGCTTCTCCTACTTTTACCTTTAGTTCGGTAAAAATTGTCAGTTCCAGAGCGGGAAATGATCCAAATGATCCGCACACATTTCTGGCTCCAATTCACTTTTTATTGAAAAACTGTGTCCTCTCACTGTCACTGCTGCTGTCGTCTGATTTGTCTGTTTTTAATGTTCATATCTTGATTTACAGACACAACAGTGAAATAAAAAAAAACGCAGGATCATGTAGAGGGTTAATAAGAACATTTAAGAACAAAATGAGTCTGAAGCAGCAGAGACAGAGGACACAAAAAACAAAAAATAAAATAACTAAAAAACAAAAAAAAAAACCCTCAAAATAACAAAAAAAGTTAAAAAATAAACTCAAAATAAAAAAAGAACAAAAATAATGATTAAAAAAATGAAAAAATAAACTCAAAATAACAAAAAAATAAACTCAAAATAAAAAAAAAGAACTCAAAATAACCATTAAAAAAAAAATTGAAAAAATAAACTCAAAATAAAAACCACAGGATCATGTAGAGGGTTAATCTGAACATTTAAGACCAAAATGACGAGTCTGAATCACAGTTTTTCAATGTAAAGTGAATTGGAGCCAGAGTTGATGGAGCAGGAAGCGCGTCCGTGATCACTTCCTGTTTGAAAGCGCAACGGCTAGCACATTAGCTACGTCCATTTATATAAACATTCTATGGGCACAACTGACAAACAGGATTCACATATTTTATCTTTTGGTTTTATAACTCATGAAATATGGAAATTCTTGATTGACTGGAGACTAACTAAAAAGTGGGCGTGGCAACAGCTGTCAAAACGATTAATTAAACCGATGATTCACGCCAACGACTTTTTTGACAGATTTTAGCGTCTGCGATTGTTATTTCTAGTCCAGTTCTAACATCAGTGTTGGATTAGTTGTAAATCTTTATAAACAGAGTAAAAATAGAGTAAAAATACATCAAAAAAACGCGGCCGATTCCTCTCTGGAAAGCCAAAGAGGTTGTCCTTTGTTCGCAGTCTATCATCTTTAGTAAGTGTTGAAATGGCGGCTGTTTAAATGGAATGGGCCTTGTTGCAGTAAAAGACACTGTATCTGTCGGGTTTACTGAAGCAGGATTTATGGAGGTGTGCTTTGGCCCTGTTTGTTTCTTCAGTCATTTTTGTGCGACACCGCCGGCTCAGCTCAAGGCAGCGCGCTTTCATTACAGCTCATGTCTCTGCGTCGTCTGTGGAGTTTTGAGGTGACCTGAGGTTCTTAAACCCATTTTACTCTATAGAAATATGTGTGTGTGTAAAACTGAGAAAGTCTTTCAGAAAGTATTGTTTGAAAACTCCGTCTTTCATCCCTATAGGCAAAGCAAAAGTATGTTTTTTGGGTAACTTTTTTATGCTAGCAGAAATGTGAAGGTTTTAAATGTGATCTCAGGTCTAAGATAAGGATTTAAACGGGATGATAGGACTGTACCAGGATCACAACAGGTCCAAAATGAGAAGTAAACCAGCACCAAAACCGGACTGAACTGGAAGACAAAATCCAAAAATCAGAAGTACCGTATTTTTCAGAGTATAAGTCGCACTGGAGTATAAGTCGCACCAGCTAAAAATACATAATAATCAAGAAAAAAACACATTTCACATATAAATCGCACTGGAGTATAAGTCGCACCAGCTAAAAATGGCATAATAATTTTAAAAAAAAACATTTATTTCACATATAAATTGCACTGAGGTATAAGTCGCACCAGCCAAAAATACATAATAATGAAGAAAAAAACACATTTCACATATAAATTGCACTGGAGTATAAGTCACACTAGCCAAAAAATGTAAAATAATGAAGAAAAAAACATTTATTTCACATATAAATTGCACTGAGGTATAAGTCGCACCAGCCAAAAATACATAATAATGAAGAAAAAAACACATTTCACATATAAATTGCACTGGAGTATAAGTCACACTAGCCAAAAAATGTAAAATAATGAAGAAAAAAACATTTATTTCACATATAAATCGCACTGGAGTATAACTCGCACCAGCTAAAAATACATAATAATGAAGAAAAAAACACATTTCACATAAGTCGCACTGGAGTATACGTCGCACGAACCAAAAAATACATAATAATAAAAAAAAAAAACACATTTCACATATAAATCGCACTGGAGTATAAGTCGCATGAACCAAAAAAATGCATAATAATTAAAAAAAACCCATTTATTTCACATATAAATTGCACTGGAGTATAAGTCGCACCAGCCAAAAATATAAAATAATGAAGAAAAAAACACATTTCACATATAAGTCGCACTGGAGTATACGTCGCACGAACCAAAAAAGGCATAATAATGAAGAAAAAAACATTTATTTCACATATATGTCACACCCGGTCAAACTATGAAAAAAGTGCGACTTATAATCAGGAAAACACGTTAAACTTTAATCAAATCCTTGGGGTCAAAATGAGACCGGCGTGTGCTTTCTGCGTCTAACTAATCAACCGCAAATCCGAAAATAATGCTGGTTTAATGTTAGCATGCTAGTTGCTAACAGCGGCACAACGGCAAAACTCCACTCTGGCCTTAGAATATTGTGAAATGTAATGTTTAGGATTTAGAAAGTGAGCGATAACGTTGAAGTCTGTACATCTTCGTAGCTCAAAACGCTCTGTTCCACCTCGTGATGTCATGAAGTGGTAGCTTTCAAGCTAACGGCTACCTTTAGCTTTAGTTCAGTAGAGATTGGTTGAAATTATCCAGCGTTTGTGACGAGGAAACGTTATAAAATAGATCAGAAAATGGTGTAAAATGCGACTTTTAAACAAACGCTTGAACTAAAGTCGAGTTTGGGCGCCACCGTTTGAGAAACTCTGGCCGTATCGACTCGTTTTAGTCTGTCGTCTTCTCTTCTAATGTTTAGGTTGGCATGAATACTGCATGAGTAATAAAGCCAGTACATCTCCATAGAAGTGAGGCTCGTTTTAAGAGAGATGAGACGTATCTGGATGTGCATCAGAGCTGTACACTGTGGAAGCATTAGGCTCGTGTATCATCAGCGTGACTGGCCATTTAATACGAGAAATAATGACCCAAATGAATCACTCTGGTCAGGCCTATTAATATTGAAATGGCATTACTTCAGTGTTGGATTAGCTTTTAACGAATGCGTTCACTTGGAGACGCGCACTTGAGGAGCTCTTCTTTATTGGACCTTGTGATTTTGACCAGATTATAACAAAAATACCCAAATACCACTACTATGTCTCGTTATTGACGCATTAATCCGACCTAATTAGGCAAATTTAAACCTTTTTTTGGTAAATTTAAAGGGCCAGTACCGCATTTTTTTCACGTATTCAACCAAATTTATCTTTCCCCAGTACAAATGTGTTGTATAAGAAGCTTGTGAGGTCAAACTAACTCCACTGCGCCCCGTCTGCATCGAATTATTAAGATTTAAGATCTATTATCCATTCATCAGGAAGTGCATGATTTGGCATGCTAATAATGATAATAATAATAGTACGTAACACTTGTGTAGCACTTTTTTATGACACTCAAAAATGCTTCATATAGTTCAAGATGGACAAGACACAAATGAAAGAAATGCTAGTTGTTGTTAGCATTAGCATTAGCATGAGGCCAAAACTCCACTCTGGCTTCTGAAAGTTGTGGAAAATCTCTTATAAACTCATCATGGTGAATACTTAGGACGCTCCAAATGACCACAGCAAAATGTTTAAAATTGACTTTACTAGTTCTGTATTTCATGTTTTAACAGAGTAAAAGATCAAGATTTTTATTGTTGTCATAAAAGAAGCTGCTGCTACTAATGCTATTGCTAATACTGCTAATGCTACTACTGCAACTACTAAAGCTAATACTACTAATGCTAGTACTCCTAATGCTAATGTTATTGCTAATACTGCTGTTACTCCTCCTAAAGCTAATGCTAATGTTACTGCTACTACTACTCCTGATGATGTAATAATATAAAAATCAGGTTCAGTACTTTTAAAACCACATATTCTTACACGGACTTGAACTTCTCCACTTTTTGCCTCACTCCAAACCAGCGCACTCCCACAGTCTCACCCTCGCTCTCACTCCCACAGTCTCACTCTCACTCCCACAGTCTCACTCTCACTCCCACAGACTCTCACTCCCACAGTCTCACTCCCAGTCTCAGTCACTCCCACAGTCTCAGTCACTCCCACTCTCACTCCCACAGTCTCACTCTCACTCCCAGTCTCACTCTCACTCCCAGTCTCAGTCACTCCCACAGTCTCACCCTCACTCCCACAGTCTCACTCTCTCTCACTCACTTCCACAGTCTCACTCTCACAGTCTCACTCTCACAGTCTCACTCTCACTCCCACAGTCTCACTCTCACTCCCACTCTCACTCCCACAGTCTCACTCTCACTCCCACAGTCTCACTCTCACTCCCACTCTCACAGTCTCACTCTCACTCCCACAGTCTCACTCTCACTCCCACAGTCTCACTCACTCCCACAGTTTCACCCTCACTCTCACTCCCACAGTCTCAGTCTCACTCTGTCTCGCTCCGTCAGGTCAACCCTTTCATTTCTCTCTTTGTTTCTTCACTCCAGTCCAAAAAAACACTTCCACTTGTTTAGTTCCATTTGTCTGTCGCCCCCCCTCCCCCCCCCCCCTCGTCCCGTTTGCCCTTTTGACCTCTCCGCGGCAAAATGGCGCCTCTTTCCTCTGCAAACACTCCGTTAACGCTCCGCTGGCTCCATTTTGCTCTTAAAACTTTAATCGCCCGGGCAACTTCCCTGCTTGTTTTTTTTTTTTTTTTCACGACGCTCTCCATACCGCATGAGACTAAACGTGAAGATTATTGAGAACAAACGCCATCGAGAACGAAATAAAAGGCTACGATGGCGTTGCAGGGTTTACTTTCAAAAGCCATTAGCCATAATAAGGCTGTGAGTAAATGGTGTGTTATTCCACATTAAGAACACCTGGGAGACGCTGGAGGGGATTTGTTTAAGTGTGAAAATGGTTTGGAGGAAGCGACGGCGGCGCCCACACGACGCTCATCGTAATTACTGATACACAAACCAACACATTGTGCCATGGAGGTGTCACTGCCGGTTTAGACTGGACGCTGAGGGTCATAATAGTGTTTCTGTTCTGTGCCAAACGATTCGCTCATATTTTCATTTTACATTAAGGAAACGGACCCATAATGGAAGTGTTATTCTTGGTTATGTGATATCTGCTGTTTATACGACCCACAGAGTCTCACAAGATAAATATAGATTATAAATGGTGATATTGAAACCAAACCGTAAAGCAGAGTTAGCCCAGATATGTTTTTATATTTAAAAAAACTAAAAACAACATAGAACATATATGCAACACTTAATTGTGAACGGACACAGCTCTTTTCCACCTCGAAGGAACTCAAACTTTACACCCGTTCACACACTGTAGAAGCTATGTGTTTATTTTTGTTTTGTTCTAAGGTTAGTTTATTATTTTAGTTGTGAAATGAGTTTGTCAGTTTATTTTTTGGGTTAATTTGCATATTGAATGTATATATTTTTGCTATGTAAGATTTTTGTGTCTTGGCTGACCCCCAACGGAGGAGCTGGAGGACGTGTCTGGGGTGAGGGAAGTCTGGGAGTCCCTGCTTAGACTGCTGCCCCCGCGACCCAACCCTAGACAAGAGGAAGAAAATAGATGGATGGAATATTTCATGTTTTGCTAATTAGTTTTGTCTAATTTCCTCTTGTTTACCTCAGCGTCTTGTCTGTTCTGGTTTAGTCCAGTGGGGCCCCCGGGGGTCACAGGTGGGCGGGACACACCTGAGTGGACTGATACTTTTCACCACCCGGCAGGAGAGTTGGCAAATAGGCCTGAACGTGTAAACCAGGGCCGTCCAAACTACGGCCCCGGGGCCAAATGCGGCCCTCAGACCAATTTTTTTCGGCCCTGACGCCTTCTCCAAACTGGCCCAATTGATCAAGAAGTATTTTTTAGTACAAACTGAAGCAATTCTACTTCTATAACCTGAGTAATATCACATTGCTTAGTGACACAGACCTAAAAATAATCTTCTAAGTACTAAGTATCTTCTTCTAAGTCGTATTAAAGGTACAATATATTTGACTCGCTGTATCGACACTGGTTTGTGGCCCTCCGCTTCAAGTATGTTTCAGTGAAAAGTTTGGACGCCCCTAATGTAAACGTTGCTCAAATGGAAATAACTTTACAAAAATGCAGTTCTGGACATGGACGCTGATTTTTATTACGTTTTTTTCTGCGTAAGCCGCCTCCTCATGTCGCCCAAAGTGATCATTTGACTTACGTTTAGTCCCAAGTTTGCATTTGTGTGTTAGTTTTCGTTGACTGTACATCGATATTCAGGGTAAGGAGGGTTAAGGGACTTGCTCAACGACACAACAACAGCATTTACCTCAACCGCTCAACCAACGATCTTTACGTCGAGAGTGGGATTTGAACCAACCTTCAGGATCAGTTGTCGCTATCGTTTCTGACCTTTAACCACAAAAAAAACTGTCTAAATATGTGTTTACACGACCCACGTCTTCCCAGAAGTCTTTGCCAATTACCTGTCTCTATCTTCCCTCTCATCTGATTATCTGTCCATCACATCTGCCCTCCACCTCTTCCTCCACCTCCTCTTACTTTCACATCGATCTCATTTGGATCAAACTCCAGGTCGAGGAATGAATCGTTGCTTCCTCTGATTTCCGGGCCGTACCCTTTCGCGAGCCTTGCATCATGTTACCGACCGGCGAGTCCCACTGATCCTGGGCCGGTCTGGAAACGTTTTATTGTATTTATTTCTACTCGGAGACGAGCGAGGAGACAGGAAATCCATCTCGTCTCGGACTTATCAGCGCGAGGGATGAGGACTCGAGACGGAGTGCTACAAACTACAAACCGGACTAAAGCGTGTCTGGGATTATCGGCCGATCTGGTCCTCATTTCACACCTCTAAACAAGCACCAACAGCCTTGTAATTACTCTGCGCGTGTTTAACCTGTCGTGTCCATCCAGTGCTACACCGTGCTAACAGTATTCTGGACGATACAAGGAGGATTTGCACACTCTGCGTACTAAATCAAACTCTTTACCGCGAAGTTAAGGTACGCTTTATTGAACCTGTAGAGAAATTAGTCCTGCACGTTTGATCCATCCTTCAGTGCTGTTAGGGCAAGCTGTCAGGAGTAGTGATTGCCGCAGAGCCACGCCCACATGACCCATCGTCATTTCTTGAGCGAGGTTTGATCCGGACTACCTTAGCTGGGCGATTTTACCTACGCACGATTTGGTTTGATGGCGAGAAAACCGGAAAAAACAGCTGAAGTAGCTCGAGCGTTTGTTCAAGAAGCGTCCTCTTAACTGGTTTGGGAACGTCTTTGAGAGGTGGAGGAAGTGTCTGGGGTGAAGGAAAGTGTTGTATTACCTGTTTATACTGCTGTCTTTGCAACTCAGCTTTGAAAAAATGATGGATGGATGCGGAAAACCGGATTTCTTGGAGTAAACGCGCAGAAACATGCAAACTCCTCACAGAAACGCCTTTGTGTTTGGGGAGTCGAACCCGGCACTCTCTTGCTATGAGGCGAAGGTTCAGCCACCTTACCGCCACCTTTATCCCGTAAAGAAACAACGAAACTGTTTAAAATCCCACAAATTTCATCACAGTCTCTCATAGTATTAAAGTTACTGTTAGCTTACGCGCTAACAACACTACAAAGATCACTGCTAACGCCTAAATGTACTGCGCTCTCAGATAAAATACTGCTTTATTTTTACTGCGCTCTCAGATAAAATACTACCTTTAACTTGACAAATTGATGTTGTACCTGTCAAACGCACGCACAAGACTTTACTTTGTACCAGTTGAGTAAAAACATATTTAACTTTACGCGTCTATCAATAACGTTTTCGCCGCCGTTTGCTGACGCGGCTCGTTTTACACCCGCGTACTTGTTTTGAAACCGGGGCTTGAACAATGACTCCGCCGTACTCAATCTGCCACGGCGGGAGGCTGGTCCGGTGATGATGGATACTAAAGCGCTGACAGGTATATTGGCTGTTTACTCGTTTCCACGGTGACGGATCGCCGCGGCGCGATGTAAATGAACGCGACGCACGCCCCGTTTTATCACCCCGCCCGACAGCTCCCTCGCACTTTACAACCGCGCGCGCCCGTTCACATCACTCGTAATAACTACTTCCCGCGCCGAAGTTTGTAAACTGCTACGCGCGATCGGAAAGTTAGCGGCGGCGTCTGATGGGCCTCCGATTTTGAAATTTGCATCGTCGCGTCAGAGCAAATGGGAAAGCGGCAATTGTGGAGACAGAAATAATGAATGTTTTGGGTGATTTTGTACGACTTGTTTTACGACTGGGCAAACGTAAAAAGCAGGTGAACGCCGACTTTGCTCTTAAGTAATTTCAGAGGGAAATGAGGTTGTTTAATGCGCGAGTAGACGCAGCAGGGAGACGGTGCCAGGACCTTGCGTTCCGCTCCGTCTAAATGGCTCTATTTTCTGTCTGCGTTATCCCCCCGGTCTGAAGCGCAGGTCTTTTTCACGGCGGTAACGTTTACGCCTCCATTTTGTGCCTGATCAAATTGTGTTGTTTCCGTCACAGTTTTATCAATCGCGGCTTCTATATTACGCAAAATTGACTCTTTAAACCACGTTATAATGCGGTTCGTTCCTCGAAAACAGACCTGGACTTGTGTTTTGTGTGATTAGACTGTACATCTCCAAAGCTCAATATGCTCTGTTCTACTTTGTGATGTCATCAAGTGGGAGTTTTCAAGTGAACAGCTCCTTTTGTTGACGTTTTGTTTTAGTCGAGTTTGGCGATTCCAGGGCAGAAAGTTACGACCCAGCTGGTGTTGGCGAAGAGACGTAACACGAAAGCCAAGATGGAGAAATGGTGAAGTAAGAAGTAATTTAATGAGCGAGGTCGTAAAAGGATAAACTAAACAAAAGATGAGCAATGTGAAACAAAAGGTTAATGTGCAGGGTTTTAAAAGGGGGAGTTTGACTAAGAAACTAAATTTGACACGACGAGAGAGACAAGTTTTGACACGACGAAAGAGAAAATTTGACAAGATGGAGAAAAAAAATTGTCACGATGAAAGAAAAAATTTGACATGACGAAACAAAATTTGACACGACAAAAGAAAAATGACAGGATGAAAGAAAAAATTTGACACGACAAGAGACAAATTTTGACACGATAAAAAAAATTGACATGACGAAAGAAAAAATTTGACAAGATGGAAAAAAAAATTGTCACGAAAGAAAAAATTTGACACGATAAGACACTAATTTTGACACAATGAAAGAAAAATTTTGACATGAAGAAACAAAAAATTTGACACGACAAAAGAAAAATTTTGACATGATGAAAGAAAAACAAATTTTGACACGACGAAAGAAAAAATTTGACACGACGAAAGAAAAAAATTGACACGACGAAAGAAAAAATTCTACCAACAATTTTTATTTCTTTTAATTTCTGACTTAAATATCACCAGATGATCCAGCGGAGAACATGTACGTACTGTTGAAGTTTACGTCGAGGGCGGGATTCGAACTGACAACCTCCGGATCAACGGTCAAACGCGGCGTCGTCCATACGTGCGATTACATAAGCAGCTGTAATTGGCCTTTAGTGCGGCTCATACCTTTAATGCCCAGTCCCCGAGTGGACGCCGGGTCAGTATATCCACTGCAGTCCACAGAGCCGTCGGAGCCAGCGCGGCGTCAGCTGGGACTCCACGGGCTTAATCAGGATTAAACGGCTGGAAAATCGTCTGTGACTAAGTGAGGAAGAGGAGGATGATGAGGAAGAGCCAAAGCAAGGACACACAGGAGCAGAACTGTGACGACGGCCGAATAAAGTTACGTGTTGTGATGATGTCGGGCAGTTTCACCAAAGAAATGACGAGTTATTGTATGGACTTTTTTTTTTTTTTTTTTTTACTGTACAAATTTTTTTTCTGTTTTAATGGTAATTTTATGATGATTATTTATGTTTTGAGTTTTATTTGTGTGATTTTAATGTCGTTTTTATTCTGTAAAGCTCTTTGAATTACCTTGTGTCCAAATTGTGCTGTACAAATAAGGAGGTATAGAGAATATGGATGGGGAAAAGGTAAAAAAAATAAAATAAAATAAAATAAAAAAATACAAAAAAATACAAAAAAATAAAATAAAAAATAAAATAAAAATGTAAAAAAAATACAAAATAAATACAAATAAAAAATAAAATAAAATACAAATATTAAAAAAATACAAATATAATATAATAATAAAATAAGAATAATAATAATGGAGATTTGTTAAGTCATATTGCGTAATCTTTTCATAAACAAAGACTTTTATACAATCCTGGCTCTGCAAAACAAAAATATTCTTAATTTGCGACAGCGGCTCAGTTGGTAGAGCGTTTGTCCACTGATCTAAAAGTTGGAGGTTCGAATCACGCTTTCGACGTGACATAATTGATTGAACGATCAGATCCACGGTGCAAAAGACGTTCACACGCCAGTTTACGCAGACGCTGGGGGTGAGGTGTGTTAAGTGTATTTATAACCCAGTTGTTTTAAGTCCAAAAAGCATCGTTAAAATGCAAAATTAACGGAAATGTTTTAATAACTTGCGCAAAATTGACTCTTTAATCCGTGTTATAATGTTGTTTCCCCCTCAGAAACAGACCAGGAGTTGTGTTTTGTTTCATTCACACGTTTGAGTAACTCTTTATTATTAGTCCTTTACATTTCCAAAGCTCAAAACGCTCTGTTCCACCTTGTGATGTCATCAAGTGGTAGTTTTCAAGTTAACCGCTTCCCAGCTCGTTTAGGGTAAGAAAAGTAGCACAAAAGCCAAGATGGAAAAATGGTAAAGTGAACAAAGTTGTAAGAGTAAACTAAACAAAAGATCTAAAATATGAAACAAAAGGTTAACGTGCAGGATTTTAAACAAAAGGGTCACGACAAATTATGACATGACGAAAGAAACGGACACAAAAACAACGAACTAGCTTAATAACTTAGTCTATAAAGGTTTTGTAAGTTTCCAAAACAGATTTTAAGTAAATTATAGATCACATAACGGATCAGCCTTGAGCGAGAAGCGTTCAAATTATTATTTTCAGAAAGTATATCGTCAAAAATGTGAATATTACTCCCAGAACGCAGACGTGGGCGTTCACTGTTGGACTTGCGAATGATCTTTGTATGACATTGGACATCTCTATTGGAAAAAACCCCCCAAAAAAGTCTAGTCACAATGTTCTAAATTATTTCTGCATCTCAAACTTGGCTAAAACCTGCAGGAGTCAGCACACACGGCGTCACTTAACCTCCGCAGTCCAAACGCCCTCCCGTCGTCCCTCCCTCCGAGTCCCTTTAGCTGTAAAACGAGGCCTTTAGGAGAACAAAGTGGGTCCCGGAGCAGTGCTGGGCCGTGTAATGAAATTGGTCAGGCGTTGGCTTTTTGGAAGGAGGTTGCGTCCTTTTGTTGGGATCCGGTTAAGCCCTGTTATTTTTCTATATTAAACACCGTCTAACTTCCATAATGTCGACTGTGCGCGCGCAGATAAAGCCTGAGCAATTACACTGTCACGCTGATATTTCCCTTCTCCCGTTCGCACGTTAATGTCCTGTCAATCAACGCTCGTCGCAGGTATTGTTATGATTCCCGCCATTGTTTTCGTTGTAATAAACGCTGTACAGTGCGGCGCAGGGGTCACTCTTATGGAAGGGCTGTTAACAAAAGAAAGACGCGAAAATACACAGTTTGAAAAGAAGCTGAAAAATGAAAAGTGAACGTAATGCTTCAGAAACTTGTCTCAACTCAAATTATATCGCGTGTTTACATAGCGACGGCGGCGCGGTCGGCGGAGCGTTTGTCCATTGATTTTGACCGTTTAGCGTCGAGTTCAGGGCTAACTGCTCCTCGCATCGAGTTGGCTAAACGTCGTAGATTAGCAGTATCGACGGGACAAGATCTAATGCCAAAAGATTAAGCTAAAAAGTGCTTCTCTTGCGATGTTTTTCTGGATTGAATTTAAACCAATCCAAATGATCTATGTTGAGCTACGCCAGACAGTGACAATACTCATAATGATATAGAATTATGAATAATAATGCACAACGTTAAGTATAAATGTGAAAATATTATGTCTAATTATGTCGAAAACTTGGTTGATTCATTCTTGTGGATCTAATAATGTGGCCCGTCGATAGAAATTTGAGGATTTGGGGCAAAAAGTCTCACATTGGCCCCGTCTAATATAACTTTTTAGGAGAAGGGTCCAGTTTTGGGCCCCTAAGACCTTTTGATTTGACCTTTTGTCCAATCCTGTTGACTTCCCTGCGTAGGTTTGTCAAAAAAAACTGAGTGTGACGTCACAGCGTTCAGCTCCAGTCAAATGAAGTTCATCGAGGCTAACAGTTATAGCGGTAAATTTGGAGCAGAGTTCTATATTTAGAATTCTGATCGAGATTATCATAGCAACCAAAGAGCCAATCCGGAGCGAGGCTGTTGAAGGTAACGCCCCTTTCCGCCCGCACTTAGCAACGCTGTCAATCAAACCTGTTGCTAACGCTAACGGGAGTGACCTCGAGGAAAGACGGCGCCTGATTTGTCTGTTTTTAATGTTCATATCTTGATTTACAGACACAATAGTGAAATAAAAACACCAGGATCATGTAGAGGGTTAATACGAACATTTAAGACCAGAATGAGTCTGAAGCAGCAGAGACAGAGAGAGGAGACAAAAAACAAAAAATAAACTCAAAATAAAAAAAATAAATAAAAATTCACTCAAAATAACTAAAAAAAGAAAAAAAACAACCTCAATAACAAAAAATAAGTAAAAAAAAAAACCCCAATAAACTCAAAATAATAATAATTAAAAAAAATAAAAATCAAAATAACTAAAAAAAAATGGAAAAACTCAAAATAACTCAAAACTCCCAGAATAATGTAGAGCAGGTTAATAAGAGAGGGGACACAAAAAAATAAACCCAAAATAACAAAAAAAAGAAATAAATTACTCAAAATAACTAGCAAAAAAACAAAAAAAAACAACAAACTCTTAAAATAACAAAAAAAAAAAGTAAAAAACAAAACAAACCCCCTTAATATAACTACAAAAATGGAAAAGATAAACTCAAAATTACCCAAAAACCCCAGGATCATGTAGTTAATACAAACATTTAAGACCAAAATGACGAGTCTGAAGCAGCAGATACAGAGAGAGGACACAGTTTTTCAATAGAAAGTGAATTGGAGTCTATAATAAGTGCACCTATGATCACTTCCTGTTTGGAACGTGTCAGCTACGTCCATTTATGTAAACAGTCTATGCTGCCACTCTACTAATACTACTCAATAATACTCAAACCTTCTTTTAGTTTTATGATGACACTAATACAGTGTCGTGATTGACGTTAATTTACTTTCTGTGTCTCAAAAATGTCCTAAAAACACCTGGCATTATCTAGATTTACGGTAAAGTTCAGGATTTTGCCGTCGCTCGACTATTTTTCCAAAAATCGACACCACAAATGTGTCACAATACTAAAATGTTCACTTCGGCTTATTCCATTAGCGAACGTGGCCGTGGGGTTTGCATGAGGCATTAGTGGGTCCCTCAACGGGTCAATGGCGTCTATTCTTTTGCCAATGAAAGAGACATTTTGTGTGAACATTTGTGGAGTATTTTTCAGCGTGGATCAAATGAGCTGCCGCCTACTCGCGCTCCCAGTCCTAATTGTGTTTGCGATTTTTTTATTTATTTACAGTGAATGTCGACGCCCACACGCTCAAATTTGGTTGCCATTCTTACCGCAACACAATCCGAAACCGATTTAGATAATTGTTCCTGTCCTCCTACATGTGCAGCAGCAGCGCAAGATGTTTCATTTCAATAGCATCGGCACGACGATAATGAGAATTCAGGCGAGAAAAGACAAAAAAAACCTATTCAGTATGTGTTTTTTTAAATTCAGAATTCACGTTGAGCTGAAAATGAATACTACTAGCAGATTTTTATTTTATTTATTGATTTATTTAGTCAAACTTTACGGCAGTACTGAGAGAATATTTATCCAGGGGCAGCGCCAAAGGGGGGGCTTGAAGGGGCACTGTCCACCAAAGCTCCCCCAACACTTTTTGCCGTCACTTTCGTAGCGTAGCACTTTAAACCGTACTTAAAAATGTTCAAATGGCAACCACAAAATGAGGCCACAATAAAAAAAATAATAAAAAAATCCATATTGGCTTGTATAAATTATAATCACAGGGGAAAACTACATTTAAACTTTAAAAAAACGTGACTCAAACATGGCAGTCTATATAAAACTCTAAATGAACATCATCTTTATACACAGTTTGTTTACGATCTCTCACAGAAGTTCCCGATTACAACTTGTTTTCACTTGTGCCATAGAAACTGCTGGAATATAGAGTTATATTTCCATAGCCACAGTGGTCTAGAAGTTCCAGTTTCGTCCCAGTTTGGCCTGATAAAGACCTGGTTTAGTTCTGATTTTAGGCTTGTTTAGGCAAAGCGAGGCAGATTATAGTTTGCTCGTATGGTATAATTGGTACACAAAGTAGTTCAAAGTGATTTACTGAATAAGAAAGACATTAAAATCACAATACAACAAGTCAAATTGGAGAGGCTAGTGATCGGTCTAAACTACTGGAGACAAATGCATAGATAAGTCTCTCTAAGTCTAGATTAGACAGTCTACTTTTGATATTTATAATGTTTTTCATATAGTTAAAAAGCTGCAGATGTTAACCCTTTAAGGACTGAGCACAGTGTTGACCAGTGTAGCTCACCTAGACTTTTATTCTTTTTTTTTAGCCATAAAAATCACGTTGAAGTATCAGAATGTGCTGCTTTTTTCACACAACTTCCTCTATTTTACACATCCATCTGTACTTTTTACTTTTATTTGCAGAGTTACGGTAATGAAAAGTCCACAACGCGCTCTATCCGCCGCTATAGGGTTAAGTGAGCCCCCCCTGAACAACGTGGGCCCCCCATCGCTGCTCTAATTAAAAATATCTGGCACCGCCCCTGCATTTATCCCAGAATTATATAAAAAGTAATATTGTGCTACGGTAGGGCATCTGTGTTAAACGTTACACTAAATTTATACCTCAGAATAACTGGAGGAGGCTGAGGATTTGTTCTATACGTCGGTAAAGAGAAGCTGAAAACTAATGTTGGGGTTATGTAGTAAATGAAGCAGGGTAGCAGAGTGGTTAGCCCTGTCGTGAATGTGTAACATGTGACCTTAGGTGGCGCTAACCCAAAACCTGGAAAAGTCTTACATAACGGACAATAATAATAATGTGGCACGGACAGTGGGCGACTCAAGTTCACTTCCGGTCTCTGAAGAACTCGGTCTAATCAGATTTCACAACTTCACAAGGTCGTCGGCTCACGGCTCCTTTTCCTTCTTCATAATCACAGATTAAGATTCACCGGCGCGTCCCGGCCGCTGCAGAGGGACCGGGTTTATCAACACGAAGCCAACGCCGGAAGGTAACGCAGTACAAGCAGCGAAGTACTGCACTTAAGTCGAATTTTAAGTATCTGTGCTTTACTTAAGTGCGTTTTACAGTGGATACTTTATACTTTTACTTCACTACATTTGAAAGAACTGTCCGTACTTTTTACTCCACTACATGTTTGAACAGAACTGAAAAGTAAAAAGTACTTTTCGTATGACTTGAAGGTTTGAAGGTTTATTTTTACCCCGTTCTTGGAAACATCTCGACTAAAGTTCAAAGTTCAAGCTTCAACTTTAAGCAAAACAAAAAAAAGAAAAAGAAAGAGGATTTTTGTCTACGTCATTGTCAAAAAAGCCACCCAATATATCTGCTTTCTTTTGAATGAAAAAAATAAACTCAAAATAACTCAAAACTCCCAGAATCATGTAGAGCGGGTTAATAAGAGAGGACACAAAAAACAAAAAATAAACCCAAAAAAAATAAAATAAATAACTCAAAATAACTGACAAACTAACAAAAAAACCCTCTCAAAATAACAAAAAAAGTAAAAAACAAAACACCCCTCAAAATAACAAAAAAATGAAAAAAAAAACACCTCAAAATAACAAAAAAAACCCCTCAAAATAACAAAAATAGGTTAAAAAAAAGTGTATATATATATATATATTTCAGTGAATATTTAAGATGCTATAAATGCTTAAAGTGTAGACCAATGCAAATGTTTTTTTTTTTTAAATGACAAGCAGTTATTCACATTTTTAATTCACGTTTTTAATTCACGTTTGTTTAAATCAGGTACAGCGCCTTTACACACAAAATGAGAAAGAAAAAGAGGATTTTTGTCTAAGTCATTGTCAAAAAGGCACCTGATATATCTTTCTTTTGAAGTTCAGACGCAGTTCAAGCCGCAGAGAC
The DNA here is from genome assembly GCF_009829125.3 of Periophthalmus magnuspinnatus. Lineage (NCBI taxonomy): Eukaryota > Metazoa > Chordata > Actinopteri > Gobiiformes > Gobiidae > Periophthalmus > Periophthalmus magnuspinnatus. Next base: position 25,773,599 of record NC_047143.1, on the reverse strand, counting down.
GCGTTCACTGTCACCGTATCTGTCGGAAAATCCACGACTCACCATCACACGTCAGCGTAAACGTCAAACTCCTTATTTACCAAAGTTTGCGAAAGTTTCAAGTGACTAAAACAGTTTTTGTAGATGTTTCAAAAGGGAGTGTTTCTGTGATTACAAAGGGGAAAGTATAATAAGAAACTTGGGGATTCACAAAGGAGGAAAAGCTCTTTGTTTGCAATAAACGTAATAACAAAATGGCACGAAATAACAAGGAAGCTTTTGGTTCAGTGATTTTCCGAGAGCAAGTTTGAGCGTAGGTGATGAAAGACGCCATTTTCTTTGCTGGAAACTTTGCTTAAAAGAAAAATGTAACATCTCGGTCGTCTTAGATTTGATTTGATTGACTCCAGTTTCTGTCAAGATGCTTAGTTTACAAAAAAAAATACCACGTTCATTTGTTTTATTTTGTACCCGATTCAGACTTGGAGATCTTGTACATCTGCAAGAGCGTCCACAACCTGGAATAGTCCATAGTATGGCTTTAAACTTAGCCGAAAAAAACACGTGATTGAACAGAAATCATGATGGAACTATCGCCGAACTGGAATTATTTATTTCTGTGTAACTTTTGTCGAAGTAAAAGTACATTTCAGTGGTTTTATACTGCGCTTTCCGACGATCAAGGCGCTCAAAGCTACTGACGTTTAGCATTCGTTAGCGCGTAGCTGGTTAGCCTCCGTGATACCGTTGAATTTTTGAATTACTGTGATTCGTATCTTATTGTTTGATACTTAAAAACCGTTAGCATTGGTCCATCTTAAATATTCACTTCAATAAGTTTATCCGTGTTTTTCACAACTTTCAGAGACGAGAGTGGAGTTTTGCTGTCACGGTAAAGCTAACAACAACCTAGCATGCTAACCGCTCACTTCCAGATTCTCAAACCAGGTGCAGGCAGTACACGGGAGACTTATTTTGTACTGCCTACACTTAGAAGTATACGACAAACTACAAATAAAAAACTGAAAAGGGATATTCATCTTCCAAGTATTTACGTTTTGGAAATGTGTTAAACGAGGTATCGCAGTTTTGTTGTTGCCAAACTCTGTCAGATCTTAAGACGTCAGATCTAATTGAAAAAAAAAAATCATGATGGAACTATCGCCGAACTGGAATGATTTATTTTTGTGTAAGGTTTGTCGAAGTAAAAGTACATTTCAGTGGTTTTATACCGCGCTTTTTGACGATTCAGGCACTCAAAGCTACCGATGTTTAGCTTTCGTTAGCGCGTAGCTGGTTAGCCTCCGTGATACTGTTTTGAATTCTTGAATTACTGGGATTAGCATCTTATTTTTCGATACTTTTTACAACCGTACTGCCCACACCGAGCAATATACAACAAAATACAAACAAAAACTCAACAGGGATATTCACCTTCCAAGTATTTTTGTTTTGGACATGTTCTAAACGAGGTATCGCAGTTTTGGCGTTGCCGAACTTAAGACGTCAGATCTAATTGAAAAAAAAAATCATGATGGAACTATCGCCGTACTGGAATGATTTATTTCTGTGTAACGTTTGTCGAAGTAAAAGTACATTTCAGTGGTTTTATACCGCGCTTTTTGACGATTCAGGCGCTCAAAGCTACCGATGTTTAGCATTCGTTAGCGCGTAGCTGGTTAGTTTCCGCGATACCATTTTGAATTACTGGGATTAGCATCTTATTTTTCGATACGTTTTAGAACCGTACTGCCCACACCGCGCAATATACAACAAAATACAAACAAAAACTCAACAGGGATATTCACCTTCCAAGTATTTTTGTTTCGGACATGTTCTAAACGAGGTATCGCAGTTTTGTCGCTGCCGAACTCTGTCAGATCTTACTCCATTTTGTTTCCCGTTGCGCGTCGTGGTCATAATGTTCTGCTTCGTCCTCTGAACATTTGCATCTCACCCACAATAAATCTATCCAGCGCCAGCCTCACAAAGACTTATCCAAATGCCACAATGACTGGGAATTTGAATCGCAAAAGGCTGGACCCTGGAGCCAATGGGTTTAGCAAGAATTCGTCTTATCTCCAAAAGCCGGCGGAAACATTTCAAGGCAGAAAGCGTTTCTAAATGTCAGAAAAGCAAGTGAGAATCATCAAGGTAGACTATGGCTTATTGATGTAAACAGAAAGAAAACTGCGTGGATTTAGTTTTTGGTATTTGGAGTTTTCTCGAGAATGCGGAACGAAAGGTCGGAACACGGCCAGATTGAAAAGTAGAGAGAGAACTCGGTGGATGCAGGTTCTGCGGGTGTTGCAGCCCACATAGCTCTTTTGACTGCGAGCTGAACGCGTTTTGTTTTTCCGTGTGTGTGGAGTCGGCACTGAGCTCAAACGCAGACGTAGAATCAAACAAATCAGCTTACTCACTTGAAGGCTTACACAAAGACTCAATCGCGTAAACGAAACCATGCATTTCTTCCGTTTTATCGTTTATATTTGTATTTATTTCATCTTTACATTGATATTTTAGCGTTTGGTTGATACTAACACATCGACGAACGCCCCTTTATCCCAGCAGAAGTCATTTGTTTTGAACCTTCGTCCCTCGTTCTTTCGCTCCGACGTTGAACCGCGACGAACGACTGCGCCTTGGTAATCCGTGGCAGTTGCTTCCGCGTGGTTCTCATCCAACCCTGCCCACGTAGTCCGTTTTCGCGCCGTCACAGCTGTTTGGATTGGTTACAGACACGCAGTTTCCACGTGGGTTTCGTTCACCTAAATGGCTTTTTAATTGCAGATCGCGCAGAAACAGGAATAATAAGTAATAAGACTTTTTATTGGTCACTTTCATTTATGTAAAGTTGTTTTGTCGTTACTTGAGAGATGAGTAACAGCTACGTAACACATTTGTTTGGAGCAGTTTGGTGTTACTTTGTTTTAGTTTAAAGGAAATAAATGCGGTTTTCGGTCTTTACCCTGGTATCGGTTGATATCGGGCATCGGTAGGTCGCGTGTTCAGACAAATTTACATAAACGTTGGATCTCAGTGTGACTCTGAAGTGCTGTGCGTTTGCGATTTGTTTTCTCCCCGACAAAACCCACAATGTCGATGAAACGTTCTGCACCGACAAAGACGCCTACGAAGGTTTGAACTTTGAGAGAGTTTAAACGAGAGAGAAATGTGAGAAAATGGACTAAGGCAGGACTAAGACGGGACTAAGACGGGTCTAAGACAGGACTAAGACAGGTCGACTAAGACGGGTCTAAGACGGGTCTAAGACGGGTCTAAGACGGGACTAAGACGGGACTAAGACGGGACTAAGACGGGACTAAGACGGGTCTAAGACGGGTCTAAGACGGGTCTAAGACGGGACTAAGACGGGACTAAGACGGGACTAAGACGGGACTAAGACGGGACTAAGACGGGACTAAGACGGGACTAAGACGGGACTAAAACGGGACTAAAACAGGACTAAGACGGGACTAGAGTAGGACACAACTAGGGCTCAACTAGGACTAGACCAGAACTACATAAAAAAAACAAAAAAAAACATAGGATCAAACCAGAATAAGTGTTACCCAAGGACTAGACCAGGACTAGACCAGGACTAGACCAGGACTAGACCAGGACTAGACCAGGACTAGACCAGGACTAGACCAGGACTAGACCAGGACTAGACCAGGACTAGTGTTTAAACGAGAGAAATGTGAGAAAATGTTAACGCCTGTGTGAGAAAAGTGTATAAAGTGTGTGGTGAGGGGTTTTACAGACAAAAACATAAAAAATAAAGCTGATACTTCGCAGATTTTGCCTATTGCGGGTTATTTTTAGAACATAACTCCCGCGATAAACGTATCACTGTCTTTATAATATGGGAAAATTGTAAAGATTTAGCAGAAATTCATCTTAAATTCATCGTTGAACATAAAAAACCCAAACAAACTGAAAGCGGCGTGGGAAGGGGGAGGTCTTTTACCATCGCGCCGTTGCGTTGCGGTGGATTTAAACCGCGCCCCGCCCCTCTCCAACGCTAAATCCTGCTCTATGTTACACAATGATATGCAAACTGCCCGTCCAATCTCATCATATTGAGAGATAAGGGGAAATGGCAGTCTGACTTAGACCAAAGATATCCTCCATCCATCTCTATTTGCAGCGTGGACTCTCGCTCGCAGGCGTCTCTCGGGCCCCGCTTACACGGCTATAGCATTAGCATGTTGGACAGCTCTGAATACGTCACTGTTTCGGTTCCCTTATTCCTGGCCTTGGCTCCGGATCACATCGCGAATGCAGCACGAGCGCCGGGGTTTAACCAGCTACGGCTTTGAAATGTGCCTTTAAAGGGGGTTGCATAATGGCGGCATCACAGCAGCAGTAATGAATAAAACAAACACGTCTCCGCTTTTCCTTTGCGCTAACAGATAAAGTGATAAAAAGAATGGATTTATAAGTTCAAGGACAAAGGTAGTTCTTCAATAAATTGTTATAAACGGTTAAATGATTACGTCTTTCCTTCATATGCAACGGCTTTGGATCTACTTTACGTACACGGACTGTAAAATGGACTTTTCAAAGCTTTTAATCATTTTTAAGTTGTTTCCTTTCCATTGACCCTCCGTAAGTTGTTTTGGGAGTGATTCAAGACGCCATTTTTTTGCCGATCAACTCCCGTTTTTCACCGCTACGCGCCCACTGTGACGTACGCGCTTCGTTCTCTAGTTTTATTTTCTTATTTTCTGAACGATGTCTGTAGGATTCAGGAGCGTTACGTCGTCATTTTGATACAAATAAAAAAAATAAAAAATAAAAATCCACTTACTGCTTACTCGTGTGATGTGCAGCTGTCCATAGGGGGCGCCAACAGCTACTCGCCGCTTTGTTGTGACGATGTTTACGGCGGCGTCGGCTCCCATCGGACACCACAGTTTCAGAGGCGTCGAACACATTTACACCGAGGGACACATCAACAAAATGGCTGCCGTCAAAGGGCCAGAAGAGAAATTAATTTAACTACTTTTTAAAACCGTTAATTAACTGTTTCTGTATTTATTACTTCTTCTCTTATACACCATCCTACTTTTTAATTTACCCTGTCGAAAGCCACGTGAATTGATGTGGAGGGCCGCATTTAGCCCGCGGGCCTTGAGTTTGACACGTCGTTTTTAGAGCCGTTTTAGATCAGACATGGGCAAACTACGGCCCGGGGGCTACATACGGCCCGTTTGGCTTATTAATCCGGCCCATCAAACGCGAACAAATGATATAAAAATAGGTAAGAGTGAAACTTGTTCAAAGTTTTTCTGCTGTGTTTAATTAACTGAAATGTAATCGATTAATTATCAACTTAATCCATTTTGAAAACAGTTTGTACGATGAGCCTTAACTTTGCGACATGTTACAGGCCAAATCTCTAATGTAAAACGTTCATTTATATTTCCTGGCCCGGTCACTCTGTCAAATTATTGAACCGATCGTGGCCCCGAGTGTGAAAAACTTTACCCCTCGTTTTAGATGAATATTGTGATTTTAAAATGTCCGAATTATAACGTAATGATCCACGGGTGTCATAGATTATAAGTACAGAGACACAAACACAATAGTCTGATTTAAGAAACTATTTATCAGCTGTTTTTTCATTCAATTTCAAGCTTTAAAGTTGGTAAGAAATGAATATGCATTTCTTTTCCCTTGAAGCACACATCCATTTTTCAGCTCTATTGCCTAAAGCAGCTGAACTGAGCACGGACAAAATCCTATAAATCATCATATATTTTCATTTCAGCAGCTCATTTAAAGCGTCTTTAAAAACACACTTTTCTCCACAGCGTCACCAATACTCCTGCGATTCTCAAACACGACTCTTACTTTTCCTCAAAGATTACGCGTACATCGTCGGCTTGAAAGTGCTCGGAGTCGCTGCGTTTTTCAGTCGGCTTCAGATTAAGATAAGTGACGCGTGGAGTAACTCTGGAGGTTAGCCGCCATATCGGATCAAGTGCTCGCTCCATACGACGCTCTTGAGGTTTCAAAGGGTCTCCGTGAAGTCTGTGTCGTTTCTATAGTGTTTGGATTAAGGTGGTACTTTAACGCTTTCTGCGACAGCTGGGCCCGTTTTTATGTGCGTGACCCAAACTGCACTAAAACCACAGCCTCGGAGGAGTTAGAATTTTACTAATCGATCAATAAATACATGAAAATAAGTCCATGTGTCCCAGAGGAGCAGTTTAAGCCCTTTTAAACAGTTCAATAAAACAACGGAATAGCTAAAACTAAGACGTTGGTTTGGTCAGTTAGAGTCTGTAGATGTCAGGGTTGAGGGGAGTAACCACCCTCAGGACAAAAGAGTAAAGCGTGTATAGTAAAAGCGGAAGTTAAATCTGTAAACTGGAAAAAACTGTCGTAACGTCGGGCAGGAAGGACCAAAAAGACGGAACTCGGGGAAGGTTTAACAGTGTTTATTTACAAAAAAGCGTGCAAAAAGTGCAAATAATGCCGGTAGATCAAACCGTAAGTCTGAGACGGGACGGACTGTAACGGTGGTGGAGAGCAGGGTTGGAGGCGGGAGAGCGGAGCGGGTCCAGGGAGCTGGTCCAGGGGGCGGGATCTGGTGAGAAGCAAAATACCCAGTTTAGCAAAGTCAAAAAGCAGGAAAAAAACCTGAATGGAGCCAAGCAGGGAGTACCACAGAGATACACGGACGATCTGGCGCTGGGTGTCAGGTCCCGGCTCCGTTTATCCTCCCCAGTTGCAGTTGATCGTCGATTAGCGCCAGGTGTGTGTGGGAGGAGCCAAAATCTCCGCCCAGCTCCAGGTTTTAGACACAGGAGGGAGGGGCAGAACTGCAAAAAAAGGGCAGGACAGACAAAAACGTTACAAGAGTGAAGACGTTTGGCTGCTCGTCCAAGCCGTTTCTTCAGTTCTAGTCAGATTACAGCTGGACACCGCCTTATAACTGTCATGATATTGTTCTCTTTGTTTGTTTGCTTTGGGTTTGAGGATGATGTTATAGGAATGGAAGCTTTGAAACATAATCTTTCCCTCCTTTCAGGCAGATATAAGGCAGCGTCCAGCGGTAATCTGACCCCAACTGAAGAAGCAGCTTGGACGAGCAGCAAAACGTCTTCACTCTTACAACTTTTTGTCCTTTTGACAGATTTAGCAACTGTGGATCAAATGTGGACGACCAAGGGATTATACCGACTGTAAAACTGTAAAAATGTCTTTGTCAGGGACGTTGAAAGCATGATTTCTGTTATAATTTAATCTCTTTGCTATTTAAACCTTGCGTTGAAAATGTGTACTACAAACACTCAGATTTATGCTGCACGTACTCAATTTAAAGACGTCTTCAGAGGAACCAGCTCTGCATTTACCTGTGACAAGAGGCCCTCGTAAACCATCTTTTCAGACACCACGAGCGATCTTTTCTGAGACATATTCTGACTTTTTGTAAACCGTTAAAGGCGTATCCACTCATAACCTCGTACGGATGGTATGTAAAAGTAGTTTAAGTCCATGTAGATCCACCTTTCTCGGGGTATAAGTACACGAAAAACTCCTTTGTAATGTAAGTCTTTACCTTCACCTGATCTGGAATCGCTTCAGTCGTCAAAAGTTTGCAGATATTCATCAAAACTAAAGCTAGACTCTCGTTTAAACACATTTTACTGAAGCTCTATCCGTCAATTCTAGTTCTACATGGTGATATTTAAACAAAAATACCATTATATTGCTTTAAAAAGTGTTTTATATACTTGTACGTTGTGGTTTTGAACTTCGTATTGGGTATCAGACCTTTTCCTTAGCATTTAAATGGGATTGGACATGCTAGTATCGTGACAACACTCCTATTTATATAAAAAAACGTTGACGGAAAATGATGAAGTCGAAAGAACAAAAGCGTAGTTAACGTGTTTGTATAAAGCTGAATTTACACGGCTGCGCTCGTATCATATCGTTATTTTGTCCTAATAAAAATATGATTAGCGTTTGCGTTTACTTAATTGAATGTGGCTTATTTTAAAGCAATCGCAGCACAAAAACAACAGAGTGTCTTTTTTAATGTGTGGAGTGGTTCAGTGGCTCTTTTTAATGTGCAGCGGCTCAGATGAGGGCCCTGCACCTGATTTGTTTTTAATTGACAATTAATGAATCCAGACATTATCCGCTCCCAGCACCTGGCTAAGGGCAAGCCTTCATTTAAACACATTACAATTCAGCAGCAGACTTTTTGTTCACAACCACTCGTTAACTGAATTTCTCCGTCTCCATAGCGACGGTGACGGTTATTTCAATGTACATTCCCTGCTCTAAGATGCACATCCGCTTTCATGAGGTTTAATGGACGATGCTGATCTTTATTTTGTTCTTTCTGGACCGACGTTAGCGCCGAATTATGCAGAGGTTCAGTAGCTACAAGACAAGTTAAAAACATACTTTGGAACATTGTCCGGTGACTTTAGTTTTATGCGACTTGATTGCCATGTCTGCAAGTTGACGTGAAGGTTCTTTTTGTCCGTTACTGGTCTGTTTTGGAGATTGAGACCACAAACTGTTTATATAAATGGACATAGCTAACCTGCTAGCCGCCGCGTTCCAAACAGGAAGTGATCATGGGCGTGTCTCGCTTCAATTTGACTTTACGTTGAAAAGTTGTCTCGCCATTTTGGTCTTAAATGTTCGTATTAACCCTCTCTACGTGATCCTGGGGTTTTTATGTCGATATTTTGTCAACATATGAGCATTAACTCTATAGCGTTAGATGCTAACGCCGCTAATAGTCTCGCGGTTGCAGACTTTTCATTACCGTAACTTCGCGACCGATCGTGCTTCATGTAAATTCAAACGGCGTCTCAAAGCAGAATCATGGGGCTCTTTAAATATGGTACTGTCATTACGGTAATGTGCTCACGATGTCCCTCGAAGACGACCAATCAGAGCGCAGGAGCCGCATCCAGCTAGCATCCGACGCTAAGACAGATGCTAACATTTATTTGTTCTTACTAGTCCAATGTTGGTACCTAATTGAGAGTTCCAGTATCTACAAGTGAACTTCCTGGAGATGGCTTGTCACCTGTAAGTTTCCATAGAAATAGAAAGTTAAAGCCATACTTTGGAACATTCTCCATGGAAATAGATACGTTTTATGCTATATTGAGGAAGAGTAGAGCCAAAGGAAGGTTAGAATATCGTTACCTCCTCAAAAACAGACATGGAGTTGTTTCGTTTCATTCACAAATGTTTGAGTAACTCTTTATGATTAGTCCGTTTACGTCTTAAAACCTCAAAACGCTCTGTTCCACCTTGTGATGTCATGAAGTGGTCGTCTTTAAGCCAGATTTTACATTTAGTCCAGTTGAGCTAAGTGACAATTCCAGGAGCTGAAATGATCCAAATGATTCTAGAAATGAAGGCGTGTGGAGTTTAAAAACACAGCGGAGCACTTCCTGTATCTCCACACGATGACATCACAAGGTGGAACGGAGTGTTTTCGTCACTGTAACTGCGCGTTATGAAACAAAACGCACACGTAAATCCCGCCTTACGCCTCAGCCCGTTCGTTCTCCATTTTTTCCCTCTTTTTTTTAAACACATCCGAGTTTCCCGTGACTAGTACGTAACTTCTCTCCCGTTAGCCGTTCCGTATTGGATCTTTATTTTCTCCGCTGACGGACGTGTTTGCCGCCGGTGCCATTAACGCCGCCCGAAAGCAGCGCATCCAGTTACAGCTCATCATCGGAGGCTACACTTTTCTCATCCGCCGTCATCTCCTGTCGCTCAAAACGCAAAGCGAGGAGGTCCACGAACGGAAGACGGATTTCCACACTGCTATCACTCAGCCCTTAGTTCTTTTACCGCCTTCACACCGACACTTTGCGCGGAAAAAAAAAAAACAACAAAAAAACAAACATCTGATTTGATTTGCAAAAGATGAGGCGGCGCCGCAGACCCAATCAACGAATGTTACTCCAATTTTGTTTCTAGTTTGGAGGCAAAACAGTCGGATGAATATATCAAGCGTCTTTGGATTGTCAGGAATCGGGCTACGTCGCCGCTAGCAAGAAAGCGAGGCGTGCTCAGCTAATCAAATCATGCTAATGTGATAGCACTTATCCCATTATGTCTGTTTCAGCGGTTTTAGCTTTTTCGACCGACAGTAACACGATGTCTCGGGTCATTTTCCGGAATATTTTTCATTCTGGACACTCGCCTCGTGTGCTAATCCAAGCGAGTTCCGACGAAATTAGCTTCAAGTCCAGGATAGTTCACGGAAAATATTGGTTTCGGAGACGTTTTGCTTTTTTAAGTTGAACAAATTTTTGAAAGAAGCCTTAGAGAAAGAGATTGGGGATATGAGATTGAGGGTTTCCAGCCAATGGGTTTTTACACTTTCAAGTTTTTTTTTTGCAGATGCATCATGGCCGAAGGTAGAAAATGTTCAAAAGTATAATTGAGTTATTCCATGGTAAACTTTAACACGGCTAGAGGCCAGAAGAAGAAATTATTTTTTTTTAGAAGGTGATGACACACAGCACATTTTCACACCTGCAGAATTTCTAGAGTGCAAGTTTTACTCTGAAAAATTTGTTTGGTTGAGAAAACTTTCAAAAGAGATAAAAATGTATGAGAAATGAAGCCAAAATTCACTTTTTTGTGTTAAAAACTGTTATAATGAAAAAAAAACTATACCTGGGGTTGTTTTCCTTCATTAACGTTTGTTTCAGTGATGCATTTATCCAGTTTCTTTCTCTAAACTCTTAAAAATGTCGTTTGAATTTTGCCTGGATTGTTGCATCATAGGTAAAAATCCAAACTGTTTTTTTTTTTAAGTCCATACCCTGTGAATGGAATCTTTCAGTTTATGTTCAAACAAAAGCGCTGTTAGCATAGCAGTCACGTTGCCTAATAGCTTCATTTATTTATTTTTTCGTTGTTTATTCCTACTTCCTGACTGTAGAGGGAGCTCCGACTTTGAATTGCCTCTTTGGAAATGGAGATTTAGTTTATAAACCATTGTACTCATCTGATATTTTGCGTTCAGTTCAGCGTTGACACCTTTTGTTGTTCTTGTAATTGTTAGTTTTATTGTTAGCGTATGTGATACTTGGTTGCTATGCCGACACGTTGACGCGACGCTTTGGAAACCGACTTTATTTTGTCCGTAAATCAAGAAATGAACATTAAAAACAGACAAATCAGACGCCTTCTTTCCCCCGTGGTCGCTCCCAGTAGCGTTAGCGACAGGTTTCGATCGCCCGCTCCCTGCTAAACCAGCGACGCAGCCGTAAAAAAGAGCATTACTGTCAACAGCCTCGCTCCTGGTTGGTTCTTTGGTTGCTATGATACTCTCTGTCGGAATTCCAAACATGAAATTCGGCTCCAAATTCGCCGCTATAATTGCTAGCCCCGATTAGCTTCACTTAGTCTGTTTCTTTACACAGTCTATGGTTGATATTGTTGTTGTTTTGCTGTTGTTTTGGCGAACAGCACCCCTTGTGGTCAGAAAATGAACAACCAGAAAAAATTTAGCATGTTTTTTACACCAGAATGCCGCAATATGCTTTATAAACGTCAATTTGGAAAAGTGGCATATTAATTCGAAGGTGAATATAAAGCATGTTTCAAATTGACGGAAACACGCGCCATCTTTGTCGATGCTAGAAATTAGGGTCTAATTATTCACTATTAATTATCGTTTCACACCTGCCTTTGTCACCCTCTTTTCAAACTTTTGTCCCACCGATTTCTAATACTTTAAATATCGGATTAGCATTTTAAATCTGATGACTCACAACATCCTTCGCTCCAGTTTGAAGCATTTAAAGCGAAAAGCTCAAATTAATCAGCTCTTTGTTGACGCTACATTTGGCAAATACCACACCCCTGGAGAGATCACTACCCGCGCTTCAAATTCACTTTTTTTTTAGCCTGTTCTTGTGTCTCTCTCCCTTCTGTTATCGATCTTGTCGCGGTCTAGACTCTGCGATGAAATAGGCCTCGGGAAAAATGGTCCAAAAGGGCTGTAAACGTGTCGCCGGGCCCCTCCTCCGCCGGGCCCAGGTCGGACGCCCGTCAGGAGGAGTTTTTACGGAAGACGTGGCTGGCTCCTTTTCGAGAAGAGCCCCATTGCGTTTGATTGTGTTTTTGCTTCAGTGCAGTGAGCTGTGTTTTGTAGCGTCGAAAGCAAAATGGTTATTGAGCCGGTTTGGCACAAAGAGGGAAGGATGCGGTCGGGGAAGTTTGATTTTAGGGATTGTATTTATGACGCGTGTGAAGCGATTGGTGAAGTGCGGACTGTGGAGCGGGCGGGACGCACTCTGAAACTATAGTTTAAGAGAAAATATCCGTTTATTCCAGGAGGAGTTATGTCGAGAAGTCTGTTTTAATCCAGTGTAGCTCCAGGTGTAGCTCCAATGTTCCACAATAGAGCATTAAACTAAAGTAAATCAGTGAACCGGACGAGCAGGTGGTGTCCTGGTCCAGTCCCGATCAAGTACTGCTCTAGTCCTGGTCCAGGTCTGGTCCAGGTCTGGTCCTTGTCTGGCCCTGGTCTAGTTCTGGTCTATTCCTGGTCTAGGTCTGGTCTAGGTCTCATCCAAGCCTGGTCCAGTTCTGGTTCAGTTCTGGTCTAGTCCTGGTCTAGTTCTGGTCTAGGTCTGGTCTAGGTCTAGTCCAGTCCTGATTTAGGTCTGGTCTAGGTCTGGTCTAGGTCTGGTCTAAGCCTGGTCTAGGTCTGGTCTAAGTCTGGTCCAGTTCTGGTTCAGTACTGGTCCAGTCCTGGTCTAGTCCTGGTCTAGTCCTGTTCTAGTCCTGTTCTAGTCCTGGTCTAGTCCTGGTCTAGTCCTGGTCTAGTCCTGTTCTAGTCCTGTTCTAGTCCTGTTCTAGTCCTGTTCTAGTCCTGGTCTAGTCCTGTTCTAGTCCTGTTCTAGTCCTGGTCTAGTCCTGGTCTAGTCCTGTTCTAGTCCTGGTCTAGTCCTGTTCTAGTCCTGTTCTAGTCCTGGTCTATTCCTGGTCTAGTCCTGGTCTAGTCCTGTTCTAGTCCTGTTCTAGTCCTGGTCTAGTCCTGGTCTAGTCCTGGTCTAGTCCTGTTCTAGTCCTGTTCTAGTCCTGGTCTAGTCCTGTTCTAGTCCTGGTCTAGTCCTGGTCTAGTCCTGGTCCAGTCCTGGTCTAGTCCTGGTCTAGTCCTGGTCCAGTTCTGGTCCAGTCCTGGTCTAGTCCTGGTCTAGTCCTGGTCTAGTCCTGTTCTAGTCCTGTTCTAGTCCTGTTCTAGTCCTGGTCTAGTCCTGTTCTAGTCCTGGTCTAGTCCTGGTCTAGTCCTGGTCCAGTCCTGGTCTAGTCCTGGTCTAGTCCTGGTCCAGTCCTGGTCCAGTCCTGGTCTAGTCCTGGACTAGCCCTGGTCTATCCATGTATCATGTCAGATCTGTGGAGAGGCGACCCTGCTGTTTTCATATAGTTTATTTTACATTAAAACACCTGAGGCCCGTGCACACCTGCCCCGCCGGAAAAGTTTCATAGTGCGTCTTTAAGATTATGCTCATCAAATAAATCAAGTCTAACATGTGTACGACCTGTTTATACGTGGAATAGATTAGTTTTTGTTTTTATTTTTGTATTTTTTTGTGTTTAATTCCAGTGTATGTGTGTCCTCATTTATCACTAGCTTTTTATTAGTATTTTTTATGGCATGTAATTATTTTTTTTCCCCCTGAATTGTTGTTTCTAGCATCAAAACAAAGGTCATTAAACTTGACAGTGCTACAGGGTCTCCAGATGTTGCCGGGCGAAACAGACATGCCCAGCTGTCAGCGACAACTCCCCGTAAAGCCTTTTATTGGCACGGATGCAAAAATAACTTGTATTTCCAGGTACGCGACAGGCAGAAAAATAAAACATCCCCGCGTTTAATGAGCAGAATCGGCGTCTACGAGCGCGGCGCCGAGCCTCCGAGGTCTTCACCGAGAAAGCAGATGTATTCGCAGGTGTGCAGTCGTCACGTTTTACTGCAGATAAAAACCAGAGCCACCATCACTGGCCCGGAGATGAACTGTTGAGGAGGTGCGGTTGATTTGGTTTTGGAGTGTGACTGGAATAATTACTAAGGCTGGCTGCGCTTAAGAGAGAGCCACTTCTCTGCCGGTTCAATTTGCGATCTTCAATTAGAGCGGCGACTGTGGGAGGCTGGAGCCGCGGCCCCGAGATGAGAGCGGCGGCACAAGAGCGCAGTTAATTTACCAAAATATGCACCGAGAGGGGCAAGAAGTGAGGGGAATACAGAGATATCAGGAAACTCCCAAACGCACCACATAAACGCACGTGCTTCAGTTTTTGTTTCAGGAGTAAATGAGGTTTTAATTATTTCACAAAAGTCCTTTCTGTCATATTTATCGTAGACTTTAAGTATAAATGGACGTAGTCAAACAGGAAGTGATCGTAGGCGCACTTCCTGTTTGGCTCACTAACACTTTCACAGCCGTCTCTCTCTTTATCTCTGTCTCTTTAGGTGTGCACAGGTGTTTGAGGCAGTGTGATTCTGACCAATCAGAGGGAGAGGGGCGGGGCTTAGAGCTGAGATGTGCAGTGCTATTGGCTGATACTGTGCACTAGTGTCTATAGAAGAGAGACAGACAGAGACGGAGAGAGAGACAGAGAGACAGCGAGAGATAGACCGAGAGATGGAGAGAGAGAGGCGGGGGAGAGAGGGAGAGACAGCGAGGGAGAGAGTCGGCGAGAGAGAGAGAGACAGAGATGGCGAGGGAGAGAGAGAGAGTCGGAGAGAGAGAGAGAAAGACTTAGAGACAGAGAGAGAGACAGAGATGCAGAGACAGAGAGATGGAGAGAGACGGAGACAGAGAGACAGCGAGAGATAGACCGAAAGACGGACAGAGAGAGAGACGGGGGGAGAAAGAGACCTACAGACAGCGAGGGAGAGAGAGAGAGACAGAGATGGCAAGGGACAGAGAGAGAATTGGAGAGAGAAAGACTGAGAGACAAAGAGAGAGACAGAGACACAGAGAGAGATGGAGAGACAGAGAGAGATGGAGAGAGACGGAGACAGAGAGAGACGGAGACAGAGAGAGATGGAGAGAGGAAGACCAAGAGACAGAGATGTAGAGACAACGACGGAGAGAGTCACAGAGAGAAAGACCAAGAGATGAAGAGAGAGAGGCGGGTAGCGAGAGAGACAGACGGAGACATAGAGATGGAGAGAGAGAGAGAAGGAGAGACGGCAAGGGAGAGTCAGAAAGAGAGGGAGACTGAGAGAGAGGGAGGCAGGGAGACTGAGAGAGGGAGAGACTGTGAGGGATAGAGAGTCAGAGAGAAAGAACGAGAGATGGAGACAGCGAGATAAAGACAGAGAGAGATGGAGAGAGACAGAGATGGAGAGAGGAAGAGACGGCGAGCAATATAGAGAGTCAGAGAGAGAGAGACAAAGAGACAGCCCGACGGAGAGTGAGACAGAGACAGAGTGAGACATTCTCTTTATTCCTTTTTTTTTATGTCTTTTTTACTGTAGCACTTTGAGATTTGTTGTTCGAATGTAAAGTGCGTTATAAATAAAATGTATTATTATTATCCTAAACCTTTGGTCCAGTGTGTGCATCGTCTGCTGTAAACACAGACGTCCATGTTTGACGCTCCTCCATTTTCCACGAGTGTCTGTTGTTCATGTAGAATATTTCATGTGGCGTTTCCTCACAAACCCGGGGGCGTTTACAGCGGTTTATTCAAAAACAACAGCTGCATCCAGAGCGTGATCATCATCATCGTCCTCGTGCGTCCAAGGCTTTAGTTTGACCTCACACATCAGAGCTCGCGTTCGCCGATGGAGCACCACTCTGTACGTTTAAACTGGTACTGGAGTGCGCCGATCGCTCTGTAGTGGCGTTTGTTTGGCGTGCATAAAAGATGAATCGATCTTTGAGTGCCTTTGTGCCTCCACATGTGCGTCTGTACACATCTATTAATCAGCACGTTCCAGCCCTTAATTAAAACCTCCCCTCGGAGCCCGGCTGGAGCGAATCCCCAGCGTTGATAAGTATTCGGCGCTAGTATTCAGACGCTTCCTCGCGCCGCATTAAAACAGGTCCAGCTCCTGCCCGGCCAACGCCCCGCTGTGCGCTTTTCCAAAAGGACTCATTAAGAGCTCGGGCTGACCGGGGTTTGAGGACAGAGGGCGGTCACGGAGACGGGGAACAATTCATTTTATAAACGTACGATTCAACTTTGGGCGGGATAATGGCGACGATTAGTGTCAACGCTGCGATTAACACAATATTTTAATTTTGAGGAGGACGTATTGTGCTTGTTTCTGCTCTATAGTTCCGTCTAATCAATGAATCTTTTTTTTTTCATATTTTTATTGATGTGTGAACAAGTGTTAGTTTGGTGTCGTTTATAACAACAAATGCACACGCAGCTTTTTAATTTTTATATAACAAGAACTAAAACTTAAAATAAATAAATAATATAAAATAATAATACAAAAAATAAATTAAATAATAAATAAGAGCATCACATAGTAAATAATAAACAAAAATCAAATAATAATAAAAAAAAAAAATAATAATAATAGTAATATATAAATACAAAAAAAACAAAACAAAAACAGCTTAGACAGTTTGAAAAAAGTCAATAAATGGTTGCACATTCGCCGTAAACGTCATCACAACAAAGAGCCGTGTAGCTGTTGGCGCCCCCTATGGACAGCTGCACATCACACGAGTGGATTTTTTTTTACAATTGTTTACCCAAATGACATAGACGCTGCCGAATCCTAGACGTACTACCGATCACGAAAGTACAACTGAAGAACGAAGTGCGTACGTCACAGCGGGCGTGTACAGGTAACGGTGAAAACGAGGATGGAGCGACAAAATGGCGTCTCGAGACTTGACGATAAACATTATTCAAACGTGCACGGTGGAGAAGAAGTGACTAAACCATGGCTGAAAGCTTTGAAAAGTAAAATTTTCTGTATAGATCTGATTTCAGAGTGGTAAAAAAAAACTAAAACTGGAAAAAGTATGAATAAAAATGCTTGAAAATGGTAAAACTAGAATCACTTTGAGCCTGAAGAACATTCTTGGCAGCAGTTCTGGACGTAGAGGCTGGTGTAAGGCTCCTCACCGCTCGTATTGATTCTGTGATGTTATGGGTAAACCACAGTAGTACTCGGAGGTGGCGGCCATGTTTTTGTCTGTCTGTTTATTTGGACGAGTGTAGCAACAGAAGAAGAGTCTTTTTTTTGTCTGGCTGCAGAAGTTGAAGAGCTTAAAATAATCGATTCCTGATCTATAGGCGACATTTTAAGGACTTTTCACAGTTGCAGAAAGATCCTAATTTCAGAAAACGGGTTAGAGTTAAAGATGGTCAAATGAAATGTAGTAAAAATGTAAACAAACGTCAAAGAATGAACTAATCAGCTTTGAAATGACCATTACTTACCATTTTCTAAGTGTAAAATGAGCCAGAAAATCCAACACACAGGCTGTAAAGACAAAAAGTCCATTATTATGAGCAAGGACGAGACGGTGTTTAGTTTGGAATCAATCGCTATAGCAACCGTGCAAATTTCTGACCTCTCCAAAACCCGCGGATAACGAATATTTAAGGAGAACGAGTAAAACTGTCATGATTGTCTTTGCCTGTTGAAGAAACCAGTACAAAAACACAACTCCTCCTGGTGTTGATGAGGAAATAACTCTGGTACTTTCCATTACTTTGTACGTTAAGTGTATTTTTTCTATGCCGTTTAGTAAAATGTACCTTGCCCCAGTGCAGATATATTTTGTTTTCATGCAGTGGGACATCGTTTGCACGTTTTCTTGGTGCTAATGTGGAACTTTTTGTTATTTTTCCAGTGCTATGGTCAGATTAGATGGTCCAATACGTAATTTCTGTGTTTAATTAAGTATTTTTTATTGATTGCAGCTCATTTTCATAAACTCGACTGCACATATAGAACCGTTTTTGAGGTAAAATTCTGCTTTAGGGCCGTCGTGTCAGTGGCATTTTTTGTGTTTTTTAATATTATCGTTTCGCGGTTATAGTTTTTTTCACCAATAAATCATCCTTCAAATGTTTTATCGTGACAGGAATGCGTTCAAAATGTGAAAAAACATGAACTTCAAAGTGTTTTTTATATATTTTAAGACCGTAAAAAATTAGCGACAGCAGCTTTTACGTAACAAGACATGATCGCCCCAAGTTTGTAACAAAAAGTCAGTAGTGTTTTGATATAAACCAACATATTCGCAGTGTTTTGAATCGAACGTATAGATTTGACGTTTACTTTGATATGCTAACATGCTACGTGCCGGAATCTAAACGCTAACGGCCCATTACGGCGCAATTACTGTTTGTGTTTAGCTGCGTTTATAGAATATTTTATCATTTCTATTTTCTTATTTGTATGTTTCAGAACCACACAAACGCAAACACCCACACAACCACAGTACAGACTCCTTAATAAACGCTCAAAACCTTGAATCATCTCATCGCGCGCTCTTCCCGATGCCCTCTGGTGGTCACAACGATTAAACGCCACACGAATCGCTCTCCTCAAAACACTTAACACCTTCTATATTTCAAAACAATCGACCAACTCCCATCGCCCGCTCCCTCGAATCATTTTACTACACATCCGCGTCGTCCGTTATTTCGACTCCGTTCAGTTGGCGAAAAGGCTGTTTGGGAAATCTGGCAACGGCGAAGTATGCAGCGGGGAGCGGGTCGGGGCGTTTTTGTAGGCGTTCAGCAGCTTTGCCAAGGAGACAGAGGTGACTAGCGGCGTTCTCTCTGCGCTAAGAGCTCCGCAGATGTTTGACGGCCCGCAGTTCAACGTCCTCCATCAATTACTCCGTCACCAGTCAAACGAGCAGCTGGCCAGGCCTCGCTGACAAACGCCTGAGCGCCGCGTAGGTGGACGACCAAACACGGATACTCTGAAACAAACGTAACGCCGGTGAAGTGCTCACAGCAACGGGGAAGGTGGATAGTATTCAGAACACACAGTTGTTGTAAATAGTCTTTTTTTAAAATCTGTATTGGTTTGGTTTTAGGTGAATCATCGTCGTCTTTCTAGGCGTCGTTTTGGACTTTTTCAGCGTTCAAAGGATGTGTTTAGTTTGAGATTTGACCCTAGACGCTAAATGTTCTTGAGCACAGAAAGGTCCGATCTCACAACGATGGAAATAAAAGATCATTTTAAAACCGTACCGATGTAATTTTAAGTTTATATGAATGTTTGGTTGAAGGTTGCATCGCAAAACATGATAAAATTGGAAAAAAAACGGACAAAATCTTGGAATAAACGCGCGATAGTAGTCCACTGATCCCAAGGTTTAACGGTTCTAACTCTCCAGATTTGTCCCAACAGCCGTCACCAACTGGAAAACTTAAATTAGCGAGTTTTTCTTCACATTTTGAACATATTCGTGACTTTTTAATTATTTATTGCAACGAATAAGCCCTGTCAGTGATTACACATTTTGAAGTACAACCTGCGCTCGACATAAACGTCATTGGTTGAGCTGCCAGATCCACTGATCCACAGGTTGACGGTGCGATTTCAGGTGCCACAGATCATGATTGTCATTGTTTCGTTGGGCGAGACACTTGACCCACCTCGCTCCCAGTGTTTTGGAGCGTTTTGAGTGACTCGAAGGTGGAAAAGTGCGATAAAAATGAGCTTAGCAATTACCGAAATCTTCTTAGAACACTTTCGGACAAAGCTCAAAACGATCCAAACGAGAACTAAACCTGCGGCGTCCAGTGGGTCATAACAACAAAGAGCCGTGTAGCTGTTGGCGCCCCCTATGGACAGCTGCACGTCACACTATCGAGCAGTGTTTTGGGTTTTTTTTCGTATGTACCAAAAGATTAAGAAAATAAAACTGGAGAATGAACTACGTAGATGGCGATAGGCGTCATGCTGGTGGAGGTAAAAACAAAACAAAAACAAAATGGCGTCTTGAAATAAGCGATTAAAGAGTCGTCAAACATAAATCGCTCCAACAACAAGTTAAAAGCTCTGAAATGTCCGTTTTTTTCTGATTTAAAACGTAAAAATTGTTCAAATGTGAAGTTGACAAGTTATTTAGACCAAGTTCCACTCCTCCCTCTTTCATATTTGTCTGATTTATGCAATTAATTGATCGTTTAAGAGCGAAATTGTACTACAGACTGGATTTAGAAAAAACTAATCACAACGCACATTATCGCCGCATTATAGATTCTTCAAACTTCACTTTTGGAGCTGGTTCTATGTTGAATTGGACGTCTGGTAGGGCATCTAGTGTAAACCCAATGTTTGATTAATGCCACACTATCGATAATCATCTTGAATAGTTTTAGCATCGCAGCTGATTGTCTAAGAAGTTCGATGACACCGTTAGCATTCAAGCTAGCTTTGTTGCGCCAGGACTAAACTAGGACTCACTCAGGACTAAACCAAGACCAACGAAATGGTCACTCCTTGACGTTTTGAGTGACATAGAGGCGGAAAAAACGCCGTATAAACATGTGACTAGTGCGTTTCCTCACTCTTGGGCAAGTCGTCTTCAGCTGGTTTTCCGTTAGCTTTTCTCAAACCTGTAAAAATGGCGCAAAAGCATCAAGCAACACGGAAAACGTCCATTCAGCTCCCGTCAAACGAAGCTAAACGAGGCTAGCAGTTATAGCGTCCAATTTGGATCCGAGTTACACATTTGGAGTTTGGCGTATCATGGCAACCAAAGCTACAGCTGCTAACGTGCTAACTATGTCCATTTATACATAGAGTCCACGGTCCTAAACCACCAAAACGCATTGAACCAGCTCCATCCTTGTCTTCTGTCCTCTTCCTCTGAATAAATATCGTATTATTCACGGTTCACGCAACAATTTCCTCACAATCAAACCCTGATTAAACTTTTAGCTGAGAGTAACGTCTTAAATAGAGCGTGTGCGCCAAGGTAAGTGACCCAAACTCCAGGTGAGGCTCGTCGCTGTGTGCTAGCGTGCGACCCTGAACGCTTCCAGTGCGAGATACTGACAAAGGGATTATGTCTTTGCCCACTGACTTGAACTGGCATCGCTAAGAAACTATAGCTGCAGGCTGGTGTCATTTTATTTGCAACTGAAGCGCCAAGCTGGAAATGATTTGATATAAATATACACTACGCGCGCTACAGTGTTTGGAAATTGTGCTGCGCGGCCGACTGCGATGCCAAGTGTTCGTTATGTATATTGTTGGTGTCGGAGGAGTCGCGGTTTTGTGCCGGTTTGGTGTTTGTGCGGCAGTAGCTCAGAGGTTGTCGGTTTGAATCCTGCGGAGTGATCACTTCAGGCGCAGTTATGAAACGAGTGATGCGTTCGTGAAGTGTGAGCTGCTTAGTGGCTCAGTTTGGTAGAGTGTTTGTCCGTCGAGCTGAAGGTGAACGTAAACATCATCGGTTGAGCGGTCAGATCCACCGGTCCACAGGTTGGCGGTGCGATTCCAGCTCCCGCAAATGAACGCTTCACTGTGTTCTTGGGCAAGACACTTAACCCGCCTCCCCCTAGTGTCTGTGTACTGTGGTTTCTTGACGTAAAGCGCTTTGAGTGACTTTAATATCGAAAAACGATGTAAAAATGTGACCAAAGGTGACCAAAGGTGACCATTTCGTTGGTCTTGGCTTAGTCCTGGTTTAGTTCTGGTTTGGTCTTCATACAGTCCAGTTTAAGGCATGATTTTTTGGATTCTTCTTCTTTTTTATAATAATTTTCCATCCTGAGCTTTGTCCAAAAGTGTTTTACGAAGATTTTGGTAGCTGGTAAGTTCATTTGTATCGCGCTTTTCCACCTTCAAGACGCTCAAACCGCGTTACGCCGAGGAACTACTCACCCATTCAGACCCTGGGGTGAGGTGGCTTAAGTGTCTTGCCCAACGACAACGACCGCGTTCATCCGTGCGACCTGGAATTGCGCCGCCGACCTCTGCACCGACGATGTTTACGTTCATCTTCAGCTCGATGCACAAACCGCACTTCATAAACGCGTCACTCGTTTCATAACTGTGCCTAAAGTCATCGCAGTTTTTGTGTTTCCCAACGAAATCTACATTATTTAAGTCGAGACTCTAAAGGCAGCCTTGCTTTTTATATACGGCAGAGAAAGTTTTAGTGGATTGCTCGAAGCGCCGGTGAGCATATGGCAGGGCCTGACATCTCCGTAGGCACCGTCTCTCCTGAAGCCGCATAAAAATCCTGTATTTTCTCCTGTGAAAGCCTTTAACAGCAGGACACCTCTGCAGCTCCGACTCTTATAGTTTTTGAGACTCGTACCTTTAACCGCTGTTTGATATAAAGAGTCTGAAGCTGAACCGGATCTGTGGTGTTGACTGAGACTGGAACACTGCATTTAGTTGACCCGAGTGACATTTTGTGGCAAGAAACGTCAATTTTTTAATCAGACGTATTGTGTTTGTGTCTCTGTAGTTTTAATTTCGGACAACTGTGGATCATTGTTATAATTTGCATGTTTTAAATCGCAATATTCATCGAAAACAACTTGGTAAAAGAAAGAAATTCGCTGATTTACGCGTTAGAAAACTGCGGCGTCCAATGGGTCGTAACAACAAAGGGCCGTGTAGCTGTTGGCGCCCCCTATGGACAGCTGCACATCACACTATCGAGCAGTGTTTTTGTTTTTTTTTCGTATGTACCAAAAGATTAAGAAAATAAAACTGGAGAATGAACTACGTAGATGGCGATAGGCGTCATGCAGGTGGAGGTGAAAACAAAACAAAAACAAAATGGCGTCTTGAAATAAGCGATTAAAGAGTCCTCAAACATAAATCGCTCCAAAAACAAGTTAAAAGCTCTGAAATGTCAGTTTTTTTTCTGATTTAAAACGTAAAAATGGTTAAAATGTGAAGTTGACAAGTTAATTGGACCAAGTTCCACTCCTCCCTCTTTCATATTTGTCTGATTTATGCAATTAATTGATCGTCTAAGAGCGAAATTGTACTACAGATTGGATTTAGAAAAAACAAATCACAACGCAAATTATCGCCGCATTATCGATTCTTCAAACTTCACTTTTGGAGCTGGTTCTATGTTGAATTGTTCGTCTGGTAGGGCATCTAGTGTAAACCCCATGTTTGATTAATGCCACACTATCGATAATCGTCTTGAATAGTTTTAGCATCGCAGCTGATTGTCTAAGAAGTTCGACGACACCGTTAGCATTCAAGCTAGCTTTGTTGCGCCACAGGTCACGCAGTTCTTCGACGAAACGGTCCAAAAGACTAGAAACAAAGCGCGTTTCCTGATGATTTGGCTTGTTTGCGCTTTGTTTTTGATGAACGCACTTCCCCCCGTCCTCTTCTCACTCAGTAGCTGACCACAGAGACGCATTTCTTGGTGACTTAAGCGTTATTTGACGGTGAAAGAATCTCTCCCGCAGTCCGGCTTTGAGCTCCCAACAACACTCCAAGGTCCAACTATGCAGCGCGAGCCGTGCCCAGTGAATATTTCATGCTCTCATTTTCTGGCGCTAGCAGTAGATCCAGCCTGTGGGCACGGCGAGACAAAGGAGCAAGGTGAAACGGCTTATAGCGGCTTGTCAACAGAAAAAGCCTCCAGCTGAAGGAGTCGCTGTCAGCACTTAAGCCCAATTATAGCCTGGCCCCGGTCCCCCGTGGAGACTCTCCGGCCGTTCCCTCTGCCACCAAATTGACTCTTTGCGAAGCGTTGTTGGCGAGGAACAACAGCGGCCAGGTCCGTGTCGCTCTTCGGTCGGCTCTTTGTGTGCGCGGGTGGTAAAGCCGCGGACCCAGGGGCGAAGAAGCGGCGAGACCAGGAGAAGCTGTCGTCTTTTATTAAGGGGATTCGTCACGAGACACGGTATTCAGGCCCGTTACTATCCCACTACAACACAACAATACATGGGTAGAGGTTGGACTTCGCACCGTGTTCAGTGTTATTATCTCAGTGCGTTGCTTTTCACAAAATAAATGGAGTGTACGTGTAATTAAGGCTTATTATTTGCAATTCAAAGGTCTTGATTTACGCAAAACTGACTCTTGTGATCTTTAAGCCATGTTATTGTGCTGTTACTTCATCAAAAACAGACCTGGAGTTGTGTTTTGTTTCATTCACACGTTTGCGTCACACTTTATTATTAGTCTGTAACATCTCCAAAGCTCAAAACGCTCTGTTCCACCTTGTGATGTCATCAAGTGGCAGTTTTCAAGCTCCTATTTTACCTATTTTAGTTCTGCAGAGATTGGCGATTCCATAAGTTAAATGATCCAAATGATTCTAGAAATGAAGGTGTGTGGAGTTTAAAAACACAGTGGGGCACTTCCTGTATCACCACATGATGACATCACCAGGTGGAACAGGGTGTTTTCAGTTTGAGAGAAGAACAAAACACAACTCCAGGTGTGTTTGTGATAAGAAAACAACAGTATAACATAGAAAACAGCATAACGTGGGTCATTTAAAGGAGTAGTATTGTTAGAAGATGCCATTACAGCAAAGTTCTTTTATGTGTTGTGTTAAAGCCCCACTGCGTAACTTATTAGCATGTTTTATTTGGGGGAGAACTTGCATCTCCACAAACCTGACTCTCACTTGACCTGGAGCAGTGTTTTTTCCTGCTCATATCCATGGAAACGTTGTCTTCTTGCCTATAAAACATGTGTATTTCCATGGGGCATGTTCACTATTGACACTGCGTTAGTTTAGCTTTAGTACATCTCTCTTCCACATCCCAGAGGCGCTGAACCAAGGTAAACGCTGCTGATTTGGAGATTGCAGTGGATTTCCGAGGTTTTACCCTGTCGCTAATTGAGTCAAAGCTAATGATGTGTCTGCTATTCCGGAGCGTGCAGCCTGCCCCGGTGCTCCGAAGAATCGTTTGGGAAAATCTGAAATCTTGTTTATGGAAATGCTCCCGGAGACGCACAAGCTCAAACTGTTCAGGGTCTAAGCTTCTGTTTAATTCATGACCAACTCTCGACGAGCAGATTTGAGGTCTACATCTCTGAGCACACAGCTGTTTGTTGCTAGTTACTCAGAAAGACTTGTCGACTAAAAATACAATACTAAAACTGTTTTCTGTTAGACTCACTGTGGCCTTGCTGAGCTGACACCTTCTGCCTCATCAACGCAGCCAAAAATTAACTTTCATATGTTTAATTTAATCAGTTTTACAAGGATATTTGTAGGAAATCATGTCATTGTGTTGTGTATAAATAGTTTTAGCAGCAGAACTGGGCTAGATACAAGTTATTACGCATCAGCTGTAACTACTTTATCCTCAATTTTGACTTTTAAATAGTGATTTGTCAGTTTAGTTTGTTTTCGTGCACAGCGATGACCTGCCTGTGCGAATATGTTAGACTTAGGTGTGTGTTTGTATCATTAATCACTATTTCAGAGTTCCTACACATCCGAGAAAACCTGGAAAATGATTGTCTCACTGTCCAAACATGGAAAACGCATGAAAAATGAGGGGAAAAAAGGCCAAATGTCTTGAAAAACTTGCATTGTGTCTTTGAAATCCAGTCCACACTTTCCTTTTCTGTCTTATTCCAGATCAAATTAATACTTTTACTGCCACGTATCCGAGCTGAAATCTGTCAAAATGCATCAACTCATCCCTATTTTGTACAATATTTCTTGGGAGTGGACCCCTAAACCCCCCTAAATCTTTCCGTCTTACCTTTTTAGCAGGACCTTTGCGTCACATATAGTTGTTCCTTATTTTCCAGCGTTATAAATGCAACACTAGACTCGCAAACTTCCATTCACGCGCAGGGAGTGAGTCGTGAACACTTGTTTGTTTGTTCCACGGCGATCTCAGAAAATATTTTTGGGGAATCAGCGTAAAAGATGGTGTGTTTTTGCCTCGGTGTGTAATTCATTTGGAATAAAGGTGGACTGAAACTTTTGTTAAAGGTTTTAGGTCTAGACTACATCTTTATTCCCGTGATTACGTGACTAAAATTGTCCTAGAAAAGTCCTGGAAAACGATTTCAAGCCAACTGCGAGAACCTGTATCATTAATAAAACCTTAAAATTGCCTGTTCTTTGGTTAATCCTCTATCGAAACACTTCAAAACTCAACTTCCCATTGAAAATATCTCTATTATTACCTCATTGTCAGCTCGTCCTGCTTCCGTCTGACAAACCAAGACCTACAGGTGTCTCCCAACACGAGAACGACTTAAAGACGTTGACTTAAAGACCTCACGCTGACAAAAACTCCGAGGAACACGATGAAAGGACGAAGAAGCCCGAACGAGTCTGAAAAAGTCCAAAATAAATGGGTTTGACCAGTAGGTGGGATTCTGAAGCTTCTAATGAGGAAGAAAGATCCTGTGGAGGATTCGAACTGAAATTCCAACGATATCATAAGGTATATAAAAGTAAAGGTGTTATAGATTTGGGGGCCGTGATAGAAAGTTGGATAATGACTTGACGACTGAGCGAGTGCAAAAAGTTCCGTCGGCGCTGTGGTCCACTTGAAATGTCAAAAATAATGGTTGAAATCTGATGAAATTGTCAGGTAATGTCAGTAATAGGCCAAGGGACAATGATTAGCCGTATATTGCACGTATGGAGCGCTGCGCTGTCTACACTGAATAACTTTTTATCACGTTTTTATCGAAAGAAAGCCTTTTTTTTTTTGCATCGCACGACCTTGGAAAGCCTATTCGCGCTTTTATCAGCTCGAGAATAGATTACGGTAAAGCGTTTTTATGTGGTCTGCCCTCGGTCGCCTCCAACTCTGGAATACTACAGAGCGTTTTAGACCGGCACATACGGACGTCAGCACATCACGGCTTCCAGTTTCTTATAGAATTGATTTTAAAATGTTAATATTTGATTTTTAAAGCTGTTAATGGTCTTGCTTTTCATTATTTGATTGAACTCTTGGCTGTTCTTAAGGTTTTCTTGACAAAAATGGCAAGATTTTGAGTATTTTTGTTGAAATATGATCAGATTTATGTCCGAATATGTCAATTTTATGGCTAATTATTGGCACATTATGCTGTTTATTTGTTGCCGCTCATGTTTTTTTAACTGAAACTGTCTATTTAAAATGGTTTACTGGGGTTTTCTTGCAGTATTTCAAGCTTCATTAGTGGGATAAAATGGTTTCTATATTCTCGCTCATCAAAATATTTCTCTTGAGCTTCAAAATAGTTGGTTGACCTTAAGTCGTCTTCTTAACGTGAACCAACAAACCTCCGCTCGAGTCGCCAAAAGTCAGGCCCAAACCTTGGAATGATGGAGGTTTCTCGAACTCTGACCCCAGACTCTGCAACGAACTGCCCCTCGATATCGCAGACTCGTTTAAATCCAGGCTCGAAAGCAAAACACAAAGTTTAAATCCGTCAATTGGACAAAACGCCGTAAGAGTGAAGATGTTTCGCTGCTCGTCCAAAGCCGCTTCTTCAGTTCTGGACGGATCGCTAGTGGACACTGTCTATTTAAGGAAGGACTGTCTTTCCTGGCACTTCGCTCTTTTCAAAGGAGCGGTTAGTGTCTTTGAAATGGAGATGCACGGCCGATTGTGGTCCTGAGCTGCTCTTGTGACGGTGGCTGTTTTAGTTTCTCCGATGTTCCGCTCACTGCAGACTTCACTACAACTGCATGGAGCCTCAAAACGTATCTATTCAGTCCGGCTTTAACCCTCAGTAAAACAGTGACACTTCCATCTTTTTATGTTGTCTTGGTTTTACTGGAAAGAACCTTGAGTGTTGTAAAAGGCTCTATAAAGACCGATTAGCATAGACTCGGTCAGTGCGTTTTTATACAGCGCCTTTTCACTTTCAAGACACTCAAAAGCGCTTTACGTCAAGAAAAACTCACACGTTCATTCATACAAAACTAAATTGTTCAAATAGTTGTTCAAATGTTACACCTTTTTGACTTTCGTTGCTGTAAATGCGCGCGTCGTTATGCTAGCCTGGGGTCCACACGTCTATAAGGAAATGGATAAACAAAGGGCAAAGATGAAGTACAGGTGGTATTTTTGGAGGAGTAATAAACCAAGGGCTGGATTTTAATATCGGAAAACGAGGTCCAAATGAAACTGAAGCAGGAGAAGCTTATTAAAAGTGAAGGGCCTGAGCTCAGAGGAGGGAGAGGAAACAGCTCGTATATATGTACACTGAGTTTATACAGACTCATGTCACTCATTCTGCTTCTAGAAATATCACTGCTATTACCACTATAACTACATACAACTACTACTACTGCAAGTACTACTGTTACCACTACCACTACCACCACCACCATGACTGCTGTTACCACTACTACATACTAACTACTACTACTGCTACTACAAGTATTACTATTATTATTATTACTACCACTACCACTACCACCACTACTACTACTATTACTATTACTAATGCCACTACCACTACTACTATCACTACTACAACCACCACTACTACTATATCCCCTACAATTACTACTACCACCACTACTACCATCACTACTACAACCACTACCACTATTACTACTACTTCCACCACTATTACTTCTACAACTACTACTGCCACCACCACCACTACTACCATCACTACTACTACTACTATTACTATCGCCACTACCACATTACTACTACAACCACCACTACTACTACTATATCTCCTACAATTACTACAACCACCACTACTACCATCACTACTACTACCACTATTACTACTACTTCCACCACTATTACTGCTATTACTTCTACAACTACTACTGCCACCACCACCACTACTACTATTACTACTACCACCATTACTACTACAACAATTACTACTACTACTACATTACATTTCCAAAAGTTCACTGGTTCATTTCCGTCTCATTTCGACATAAACGCCGCCATTTTTCCTTTTGAACTCAGTGAGTTTAAGCCATTTCCTGAATCTAAACTATTATAATTTATGTTTTTTATCGTGCATTTGTTTATTTTTACTGGGTTTATTTCCCTGTACACAACAGTAGTATAGTATATCACTGAAGTAGTATATCACCTCCATCGCCTCCGCCTCCGTCACCTCAGTGTCTTTAATTTCACCGATGTTGCAGTCCACATCCAGTTTCCTCGTCCCCACCGCGAGACGACGGGACGAGGAACCAAACACGAGAGCCTTTTAAAGTACCACGTCTGACCCCGCCGCGCTCCCCGGGCTAATTTACCCCCCTCTTCACCTCCGAGCTCTTCCTCATTCAACCCTTTTGTGCCGAGGCTAATATCGCCGCTCGCTCTCGTCTTTAATCACCGTGGTAATCTCTCACCATTGTGCCGAGGGTCAACTGGAGTGAGACAAACGCAGTTAAAATTGGTTAGCGACATGATCTTTTTGATTTTTTTTCGGGGAAGTTTGGCGCGGCGGCGAAGGGGAACGAGCGCAGTTTGGATTCTGGAGGGAAAGCGGGGTTTGGAAACGGACTGGAATGCTAACACGGAACGCTAAAACGGCAAATAATTCTCGAGATTAGAGTCGATCTGGGTACGTTTTGACTTGTTCAGCTGTATCGTAGTTTTGATTTTGATAAACGGCTTCAACGAACAAACTAATATTTATCTAGAATTTTGACATCAGCTGCTAAAAAGGCAGTAGCGCGACGTTAGCATCTTCCTGAACGTCGCACGAGCTCAGAGCGGATAAACTTCGTGAATCATGGAAACGATCACCTTCTATTTGTCTAACTCATGGGTGTCCACATATTTGAATCGTAGGGCCACAAACCAGTGTCGATACAGGGAGTTAAATTATTATTATTATTATTATTTCACGCAGGTTTGACAGCGGCATTATACCTTTATTAAGACTTGGAAGATTATTTTTAGTCTGTGTCACTACGCAATGTGATATTACTCAAGTTATAGAGGTAGAATCGCTTCAATTTGTAGTAAAAAATACTTAGGGGGAGGCAAGAGGGCCGACAAAAATTGGTCTGAGGGCCGCATTTTGCCCCGGGGCCGTAGTTTGGACAGCCCTGGTCTAAGTAAACTCGCTTTTATTAAATTATGGTCTAACTGGATTAAATATATAAAGCCTTTACGGCCCAATTAGTGCATTTTTCTGTTTCTTAATTACCTTTTTTTTTTTTTTTATTTAAGTTGGTTCACTTTTTTTTCTCTCCGTTCTGTTTGTGTGTTACTTTTGTGGAAAAAAAAAAAAAAAATAGACAAAGTGGATGATTTCTGTGTTTGGTTTAATAATTAACCCTGTAACTGTTTATCACTTTCTGAAAATAAAGAATTACACAAAACAATTAGACAAAACTGATACGAACGTGTTATGTAACTGTTACTTTTCTCTCAAATAGCGACAGAACTTTGTAGAAATAATAGAGCGACAGAAGCTCAGTTGGTAAAGTTCATCCTCTGATCTAAAGGTTTTTGTTTTGTTTTTTTAAATGTGCTGTATAAATAAAACTGAACTGAAACTGAGTAAGTAAATGTTCTTAATACATCAATTTATACGCCCAGTCAGAATATCAACTGAAACGATATTTGGAAGTCGATATCTGCGCATTTTTAATTTCCAGTATTTTTCGTCATTATTATAAACGTACGAGTTCAAAGCATCTGTAGTAAATTTCAGACGATAAGCCTCCAATTTTAACATTCTAACGGCCACCGGGGGGCACTCTACAGCACGAAACGCCAAAGTGAGACGCACGTTGGGAAAGTTTGGCGTAAATGAAGCGATGGTGCGACGTTTGAGGCGAAAGTCGGAAGAACTTACTCGATGTAAAAAGATGACAAAAGCAAAAGAGGAAATAAAAGCAGATGGTTTGTGTTGGTGGGGGTTTCTTTTCCAAACGTGCAGGTGTGTTCATCCTGCGTTCACGTCGTGTCGGTGCAGATTTTGTGGCACAGCTTCAAAAAAAGTTCAAATTCAAACTCAAAAAAACCTCCGCGCACCGTCTTTCTGCGTAAATATCTCAGGCTACGACATAAAAACCCGTGGCTTATATTCAGGCGCGACCTATACACTCACTAATTGTATTTTCTTTGTCAATTTTGCTGGTGCGGCTTATATTCAGGTGCGCGAAATAGTCCAAAATTTACAGCACTAGTTGCAGATAAATGCAGAATGTAGGACAATGTTTCTCAAATCTGTCGTTTCTCCAGTTCAACTTTGCGTTTTATTTACAGGCGACTTCATATTTTCATTCTCCTTTGGGTTAATCATCGTTTAGAACTTATTTACCCAAGGTTTAGTTTCATAATCAGCCCTGAATGTGCTCTGTTATAGTCTGTTATTTACCGAAACGCAGAAAGAACTGTAATATTTTAAGTTTTAGGTGCTACTTAAAGCTTTTAAATTACGCAAAATTGACTCTTGTGAGGGTTAAATCGTGTTTTAATGCCGTTACCTCCACAAAAAATAGACCTGGAGTTGTGTTTTGCTTCATCAAAACCCTCTGTTCCACCTCGTGATGTCATGAAGTGGTAGTTTTCAAGTTAATATCTCCTTTTTTTACCTTTAGTTTAGTAGAAATTCCCACCTTTAGGGCCGAAATCATCCACGATACGCAGCTTTAGAACGTCCAAATGTGAGCGTTTTGACAATAAACCTTGTCGTCTTTGGGTTTTACAGTGTCCTTTAAGTGTCTCGTAGTCGCCTCTACTTCCAGATACTCGCTTGCGTGTACTGTATATATATATTTATACACTGATGCGATCACTCGTCTATCCGAGCGTCTCAAACTCGTGTCCGTGTCATGCTTGACTTCTTAGGCACACGAGAACTGACATTTGCTGAAGAAAAGCTGGTTGGCGATATATATATAGGCAGACGGAGTGGTATTTTAAGGCGTTATGGGTGTGCACAGGGGCATGCTGGGAGATATTACGCTTCAAGTGGGTCGTACCGATGTCTGAATTACACAAACGCACAAAAAAATACTTAGATTGGACCCAAAGTCGCACAAAACCTTCATAGATCAGCACAAAAATCCAGTTTGGCCATTGTTCTGTTTAAATCCAGCTACTGTACGCAAAAGTACTGCTCAAAATAGGAATACTTCAATAAATACTACACTTTATCCACCGTAGACGTCGACTGATATGGGGTTTTTTTCTTGGCCAATGTTGATACGATTGTTTAAAATCCAGAGAAACCAGTAGCCATTATGTTCTGTCGATATTTTTGGGCGAATGTGTTGGTCCAATTTGGATTATTTTCGCCAAATGATGTCGTTTTAATCCCGTTTTACCACAAACGTTGGAGAGCGCTGTGTAGTTACATTTGGAGCAGCTGTCCGTTTCTATTAAAGTGTTAAAATAAAGCTCGACGTGTTGTTCTTTAAGCAGCAGATCAAAATATCGCCCTCTGCTGGAGATTTAAGGAGGATTATCGAGTTGATAAAAAGTGCAAATATCGGCCAAACGATGTATCAGTCTGTCCCTGATCTACTGAATTTGTAATACTTAGTGATTACTTTTAATTCCAAGAGTAGTAGTAGTAGTATTAGTGGTAGTAGTAGGGGGGTTGTAGTTTTAGTTATAGGGGTTGTAGTAGTGGTGGAAGTAGTATTAGGGCTTGTTGTAGTAGTAGTGATGATGGTAGTAGTAGGGGTTGTAGTTGTTGAAGTAGTAGTAGCAGTAGTAGTAGGGGTTGTTGTAGTAGTAGTAGTAGAAGGGTTAGTAGCAGTAGTAGTAGGGCTAGTAGTAGTGGTAGTAGTAGGGGGGTTGTAGTTTTAGTTATGGGGGTTGTAGTAGTGGTGGTAGTAGTATTAGGTCTTGTTGTAGTAGTAGTGGTGGTGGTAGTAGTAGGGGTTGTAGTTGTTGTAGTAGTAGTGTTGGGGTTGTTGTAGTAGTAGTAGCAATAGTAATGGGGGTTGTACTAGTATTGATGGTGGTTGTAGTAGGAGTTGTTGTAGTGTTGGTGTTGTAGTGGTAGTAGTAATGTTTTTTTTTGTTGTAGCAGTAGTAATAGGGGTTGTTGTAGTAGTAGTGGGGGTTGTAATGTTAGAGGTTGTACTAGTATTGATGGCGGTTGTAGTAGGGGTTGTAGTTGTTGTAGTGTTGGGGTTGTTGAAGTAGTAGTAGCAGTAGTAGTAGGGGTTGTTGTAGTAGTAGTAGTAGAAGGGTTAGTAGCAGTAGTAGTAGGGGTTGTAGTAGTATTGGTAGTAGTAGGGGGTTGTAGTTTTAGTTATGGGGGTTGTAGTAGTGGTGGTAGTAGTATTAGGTCTTGTTGTAGTAGTAGGGGTTGTAGTTGTAGTAGTGTTGGGGTTGTTGAAGTAGTAGTAGCAGTAGTAGCAGCAGTAGTAGTAGCAGTAGTGGGGGTTGTACTAGTATTGATGGTGGTTGTAGTTGTAGTAGTAGTGGTGGTAGGGGTTGTAGTAGTAGTAATACTTCAAACTGTCACAATGACAAATGTTGAAGCTCGATACATCGTACAGAGAAATATCACGATAAACGATAATATTAAAACTACTTTACGCCATTAAGTAAAACTGAAGTAACGTGAGAAAACCCCGAGAACCATTTTAAATCCAGAGTTTCACTAAAAAACCTGATAAACAACAAAATGTACCAATAATTAACCATAAAATAAACGTCCTCACACTGACACGGCTCAAATCTGATCAAATCACAACAAAAACACACAAATCTCCAGACTTTTACAAACAAAATCACTCATCACCACAAACACAGACTCAAAATCTACAGTTCTGTGTTCGATTTACTGAACGATACTTCGATATATTGATTATAACGACGTATCGACCGCATTTCCCCCGCGGATCTGAATCATTCTGACACACGTTGAACCTCGAGTCGATCACGTCAGACTCATTCACGTTACTGTCGCGTTGACGTTTAAGTCCGTCCTCCCTCGGGCCTCATTACTCAAACTCGACGCAGATTCCGTGCGCGGCGTCTTGTTGCTCAAAATAGCGTCGCGTGTGAAGACGTGGGAATGATTTATCGCCCGGAACGAAGTTTGAGGGAACACGCTGATCTCACTGTACCTTAAATAAAAATACAGAACGTAACGGCGCAGATGTATCTCCAGACGACGGGCGCATATGGTCCGACCGGCGTGATCAATTATAGAAATTAAACGAAGACGTGGAAGTGCAGTACTGCTACTTCAGACTCATGTGAGAGTACTCTGAACGTCTGCTCTGGATACGCTATAAAATACAACAAATATCCAGGTAAAAGTATTGATTTACCTCTAATTAAGTGCAGTACTTTACCACCACTGAGTAGATTTTTTAGTATCTGTACTTTATTGTAACGTAAAGTCAAGTTTACAGTGGGTACTTTTTACTTTTACTTCACGCCGAGTGTAGTGTAGTATTAGCAGTGGCGGAAGGTAATGAAGTAAAAGTAAAGTACTGCACTTAAGAAGGATTTTTTGTGGTATCTGTACGTTGCTTAAGTACATTTTACAGTGGATACTTTAAACTTCAGTACATTTGAGAGTTGCAGTATTTGTACTTTCTACTCTATTACGTTTCCAAACAGGACTGAGAAGTAAAAGTACTTTTCAGATGATTTTAGGGGTTATTTTTACCATGTTCGCTTTTTTAATTCAAGCTTCAAACGTGAGGAAATAAAAATAAAATACACAAAATTCATGTTGTTTTTAATCTACACTTTATTAAATGAGCGAGACTTGTGTGAAATACCTTTACTTTTTACTCTTAAAGTACATTTAACAGTGTATACATTTTACTTTTTACTTCAGTACATTTGAAAGCAGTATCTGTACTCTCTACTCTACATTTCTGAGCAGGACTGAGAAGTAAAAGTACTTTTCGTATGATTTGAGGGGTTATTTTTCTGACTAAAGTTTTCAAGTTCAAGCTTCAACTTTGAGCAAAACGGAAATAAATTAAACAAAAAAAAAAAAAAAATTCAGAAGAAAAAAAAAAGATTCATATCACTACATTTAAACTTGAAGAGTAAAAAGTAAAAGTATTTCACACAAGTTCATTTGTTTAAGTAGATTTTTTAATTTGTACTTAAGCTGATTTTTTTTTCATCTAATACTTTTACTTTACGTTTTACCTCTGTATTTGTACTTTTACTTCACAAAACTGAGTACTTCATTCACCACTACTACTAAAATACCACAGCTACTACTACGATCCCGTCGGACTTTACTATAACTTGTACTGCGTTTGTTGTGTTTACCTTTTTTGTTATGACGGTATTTGAGAAAACGCTCACTCCGCTGGTTTAACAGGAACAGGAAGTGCGTCCATGATCACTTCCTGTTTGTAGCGTAGCGGCGGCTAGCAGGTTAGCAGGTTAGCTCCATTTATATAAACAGTCTGTGGTTGAACATTATGTCGCTGTTAAGTTGGTGCAGTTAGAAATAAATATTCTTCGTCTTTTTATGGAAAAGTCTCACTGTAGTTGTAGTTTATTTGTCTCCAAACATGTTGAGTCTGTGCGGCAGGAGAAAACACACACACACACATCAGCACACACACGCACACACCCCAGCACACACACATCAGCGCACACACAGGTGGATATAGACTCCACTGACACACTGCGGATGTGTGTGTCTGTGAAGACGGCGTGTGCGTGTTCATGTGTTTGCATGTGTCTCTGTGTGTGTGTGAAGCCTGTGTATGTGTGCGTGTGTCTCTGCATGTGTGCGTATACATATGTGTGTGTATCTCTGTGTGTGAAGCCTCTGTGTGTATATACGTGTGTTTTAAGCCTGTGTGCGTGTGTATATGTGTGTGCGTATGTCTGTGTGTATATATCTGTGTATATGTGTGTGTGTGCGTATATTTGTGTGTGTGTGAAGCCTTTGTGTGTCTATATGCATGTGTATGTGTATATGTATTTCTCTATATATGTTCGCGTGTGTGTCTGTGTGTGTTTTAAGCCTGTGTGTGTGCGTGCTTATGTTTGTGTGTGTGTATATATCTCTGTATGTGTGAAGCCTGTCTGTGTGTATATTTGTGTGTGTGTGTATATGAGTGTGTGCTTGTGTGTGTGTTGGGGTGTGTGTGCTTGTGTGTGTGTGTGTAGGGGTGCACTTGTGTGTGTGCTGGGGTGCGCTTGTGTGTGGCTGTATGTGTGTGTTTATGTGTGTTGGGGTGTGCTTGTGTGTTTGTGTGCGCTTGTGTGTGTCTGTATGTGTATATTTGTGTGTTTGTGTGTGTCTGTATGTGTGTGTTTATGTGTGTTGGGGTGTGCTTGTGTGTTTGTGTGCGCTTGTGTGTGTCTGTATGTGTATATTTGTGTGTTTGTGTGTGTCTGTATGTGTGTGTTTATGTGTGTTGGGGTGTGCTTGTGTGTTTGTGTGCGCTTGTGTGTGTCTGTATGTGTATATTTGTGTGTTTGTGTGTGTCTGTATGTGTGTGTTTATGTGTGTTGGGGTGTGCTTGTGTGTTTGTGTGTGTTTGTGCGCTTGTTGTTACTCAGCTCTTTTTAATGAGTAGAATGAGGTCAGTGTGCGTCCGGCGGCGCTGGAGCAGGAGGTGTTGTTGTGGCTGCAGATTGTGTTGGTCCACAGCACATGTTTAATCACACAGTGTGATTATGATGGAGGCTCCTGCTCAGACTCTGACCCCTGACCCCTGACCCCTGACCCCGAGTCCGCACGCACTTTTCCTGTACCACACTTTGATTTAACTCATTTAAAACTATTTATTATGTCTTTAAAATCTGATCTATGTTTTTAATGTCGTTTCCTCGTCACAAACAGACCTGGAGTTGTGTTTTTGTTGTTTCATTCACACACGTTTAACGCACAAACGCACCTGCAGATTTAGGCTGAGTCCTTCTCTCAAACTGAAAACACTCTGTTCCACCTTGTGATGTCATCAAGTGGCGATACAGGAAGTGCTCCGCTGTGTTTTTAAACTCCACACACCTTCATTTGTAGAATCATTTGGATCATTTCAGCTCTGGAATGGTAGATTTCTCCTGGGCTAACGGTAAAAAATGAGCTGTTAACGACCTTGAAAACGACCACTTCATGACATCACAAGGTGGAACGGAGCATTTAGGGTTAGTCAAACATGTGTGAATGAAACAAAACACAACTCCAGCTGTGTTTTTGAGGCGCTAACAACCTTATAACATGACTTAAACCTCACAAAACTAACAATAAAACACCGAAAAATGTGTGTTATCTGAGGAAAAACTTGCGTTCGTTTTTACTTTATTCTCTTGTAAAATAAAACTCCTTCCCGTGCGCAGAGTCTCATCCTCTGGCGGATACGGGTGAAGTTGAAGTGTATTTTGTGAGTTCTTGTTGGTGGTTGGTCCTGGCCTGCTGCCCCCTCCTGCAGAGCTCTGTGCTGTGTGACTGGGAGGCTGTCCCACCGCTCACCGCTAAGATTACATCCACCCCATTTATCTTGGGAATACCTCGGCATCCCCACCCTCCTCCCTGCTCCCTCCCTCCTCCTCTTCCTCCTCGGCTCCACGCTGTCTCCTCTCTCTCCTCGTTTTCCGCCCGGGTCCACCTGTATGAAGACACTTTGCATCTGTTTCCTTTATTGACCCCTTCACCTCATCCTCTACCCATTTATACCTCATTAGCATGGTTAGCATCGACAGCGCTAGTGCGTTTCCTCTGTCATACCGGTTTATACTTGAAGGAAGCTCATTACGGACCTATTATTATTGATGCGGAACGTTTCAGTCTGGCTTTGTTGTTGCTTTAATGCTACACATGAATTATCAACTTCAAACTCTCCGTGTATTTGCATGTGTCCCTGGCTCCCGCTCATGTCTCTTTTATCATATTTTTATCTTTTCGCTTTAATAGCCTGGCTGCTTTTTCATGTTTGTCCTCATTTGTACGCGTTTAAGCACTAATCTACCCACGGGCTGACAAAAACGCAGCTTTGAATTGCAGAACGCGCACTGTACGACGTTTATTTAAGTTCTGAGATGAGGTGTAAGAGCGGATAACGTGACGAGAATGCGGGAAAGTAATCGACAAATGGGACAAATTGATGTAAAAATGACCTTAAAATGCGCTTTAGTTCTCATTTCTGACACCTGCGGATCATTACGTTATAGTTTGCACGTTTTAAATCGCAATATTCATCTAAAACGGCTTAATAAAAGAAACGTTTTCGCTCATTTCCGTGTTAGAAAACTGTCGAGAAGCGGGTTTTTGCTTTTTATTTGTACCAAAATGACGACGCGACGCTGCCGAATCCTACGAGTATCAGCGATTAAGAAAGTAAAACCGGAGAAAGAAGTGTTTACGTCACAGTGAAGGTGAAAACGGAGGTCGAAGGGCAAAATGGCGTCTTGAAAATAAGCGATTTAAATATTACGCAGGTGCAACTTTGAGAGTGTAAATGAGACGAAAACGACAATATAATGGTTAAAATCTCTGAGAATGTGTCTGATTTAACTAATATTTCAGTGAAGAAGATGATCAGTTTCTTCGTTTGGGACCAGAATTTATATCAACTTGAACTTTCTACCCGTCGTTTTCGTTGGCGCGATCCCTCATGTTGGATTTATAGAAGCCCCCGTTAAGATCCGTTTACCTACTAATCATCTGGACCGTCTGACAGGTAAACAACTTGATTCTTGGCGCTTACAAACGCGGCATTTAAAATCATCTCGGCTCCGGTTTGGCCTCGGGCTGGACTCCTCGTCTTCGTCAGGTCTGAATCATCGTCTAATCCTGAAACATGGCTCCAAATCTGACCCAAATTCCCCATTCACCGTCAGAGATGTTTTTGTACGTTCTCAGAGAATCCTCCTGATCCTCGGGTTTGTTGTTTTGCGGAGAAATAAATCGCAGTGACACAAACAAATGGAAATGTGAATTATTTTGGCACGAGAATTCATACATTTGCAGAACAGTTGTGCGGTTATGACACACACGGATCCTCGGGTCGGGAATGACACTGTATCTTGTTCCATACATGTATTTTTTTATTTATAACAAGTCCAGAGAACGATATTGACTTTGGCAAAACCAAATGAAAACAGAAAGCAACAACAGTAGTAGTTGTCAATGTAAACCTACAGTACTGTGCAGAGATTTTGGACTTTAAAATGAAATAAAATAAGGCGTTGGACGAAAAATCAAACCAGCGGTACCAGCGATTTTAACTGTGTCGAGATTTTTAGGTTGAAATTAAGACCAAACAATCAATTTATCTTCAATTTTACCCCCCAAAATCAAAATAAATTACCTCAAAGTTCCTATTTCACAAAATCGTTTGCACAGTACTGTCCCCAAACGTCGTGTTCAGGCGTTTGCTCTGTGCTTTCCAACTTCTTTGTGTCTTTGTGCAACCGTTTGTGCTTCCTGTAAAATTCACTTTTTCTACCTCGACACAAATGATACGAGAACAACTCTTCTCCCCCTCCAGAAAATCACACTTTTGTTTTCTTCCTCCGAACAACACTCCCCGGAAAACTTGGAAAACAGAAACACATGGTGCGACAAGAAACATCATTTATATATATATATTTACTATATATATGTATTTTCAAGTTTTATTTCATTTTTTCCTCTGTAGAGTCTGTTTTTGTCCCTGTTATGGTCTATGGTTTTATTTCACCGTCTCGTCATCTTTCGGCAACATTCAAAACTTTTGTAATCCTCCAGAATTCGCAGTTCCGTCCAAACATTGTTGCTTCGTACCATGCTGCAATACTGCTTAAGGTATTTGTGAAAACTCCTAAATCTGACTCCGAGCGATTCCGGATATTGTTATTTTGATTCTCGAGAGCGTAACCGGAAAACCGTACGTTTCCAACACACAAATCCCAGTATTTCTCACCATAAACATTCAAATATAGTGCTTTTTTCCCCCCCCGTAGTGATTTGTCAGTTCATGCACGTTTACGCATCCTTCCTGGCTGCTCCGACCACGCCTCCTTCTTGTTTTGGTAATCCACATCGACCACGTATTGTAATCCTCAACGTCTTCCCTTTTAATAACGTCTTTGCTCCTTCCAGCTCCTTATCGATCGATCACGTCTGATGCTGCAACTCTCTGTTTACGCCCCTATAATCCTCGGGCCAAAAAAAAAAAAAACGCCAGCCAAAAAAAAAAATCATTGTCCACAACCACGGAGGACACATAAAAGTCACATTCATTTGTTTTATTTTTTTGGGGGAAAAAAAGGAGATCGGAAATGGCCCGTTGTCGGTAATGAGAGCGATGAAAAACTGCCCCATTTTTTTGTTTTTTATCTTCGTTTCCAGAGAGAGGAGTGCGTTTGTGTTGTTTTTTTTTTGAGCCGATGTTGTGGTGGTGTGTGGGTTGGCCCCCCTGGAGAATGCGAGTCTGGTTCTGTTAGTTCCTAAGCCTTACTGAGATGTTCCCTGATCTCCACCTCGCTGTCTGGGATCTGCCACCTCTTGCTCCGACTGGCTTGGATGTGTTTTCCTTGATTTTTTTATTTTTTATGATGTCCCTTCTTCCTCTCGTTTCTATCCGTACCTGTCACAACTCTGCTTTTGTTTTTGTCGCGCTCCTCTCGCTTCTGTCATAAAGTTTGATGTCAGCCTTGAGTATTTAATACCCTTTCACCAACGCTCCGCTCCAATATTTTCTCCCATTCTTTTCCTGTCAACACTTGGTCCCCCACACTAATTTTTCTGCCAGTCACTCTTGAGGTCAGCAAAAAGCGGCTTTTAAAAAAAACCTAGCTTTCAGGTGCACTTTCTCATTTCTGGTGACTGCTCCCCAGGCAAATCAAGCTGCAGCACAAGCCTCCAGCCGAATCTACCCATCACCTTTTTATCTGCCCGTCCCCTGCCTCCAGCGCTCCGCCCTCCCCACAACCACACCACGCTCAGGCCTCCGCTCGCTCACAAGCTTTGATAGACTTCCTCTGCTCTTCTTCCTAAACCACACTCTCCTCCAGCTCCTCCGCGCTCTTCCCGTCTTTACTTTTCTCCCTTTTGATCTCTTTGCTCTCTTTACCCTTCCCAGGCGTTATCCCGGTGTTAGAGTTGGAGTTTGTCGTGTTGTACGCGTGAATATATCCCCGTTGAAACTCGCAGCGAGCCCCGTAGCCGCTTCCGGAGTCCGCCTCGTCGCTGGTGGTGGAGGACGTTGTGCTCGTGGTGGAGGCGCACTGCACCAGCATCCCGTGCAGAGACTGGCTCCTCCGGGTCCAGATGACGCTGAGACGTTTGGCGTAGCTCACGGCGCCGTAGCGCTTGGCCACGGTCGCCGCGGCGTCACTGGCCAAAGCCACAGACGAGCCCATATCCAGAGAGTGGCGGCGTTTGCTGATGGCCCCGCAGCCCGGGCTGAGGGGGGACACTGGGCTCTGGTACGCCTGGGAAGAGTTCCATTTGTCCCGGCCTCGGGGGCTCATTCTCCAGTCTAACAGCTCAGCGTCTCTGAGGGGCGCCGCCAGAGAAAAACTGGCCCGATTGGTCAGCTCTCGCTCCAGCCGTGGCGGGGGGCGGTCCCTGGAGCGTGACTGTCGGGGCAGAGTGGAGGGAGGGGAGGGGGAGTAGTACAGCAGAGTTCTGTCACTGTCTGAGGTGTAAGCTTTCTCCAGCTTTCTCTGCCGCACCACCAGAGCCATCTCCCCCCCGGTGCTGGTGGAGACCACGCCCCCTGCTGACAGGAACTGTTCCAGATTGACCTTAGGCTTGGCCCGGGGTTTCGGGGGCAGTTTGGGAGGCACAGAGGAGGCAGATTCCACCACCTCCTTCTCATTGTCTTTCTCTTTATCCCCTCTTTTGGCTGGTAGCCCATTGGGAAGCACCACCATCATCATGTCCCCCTGACCATTAGACTGGTAACATCCACTGCTGTTCCCTCCTTTATCTCCGCCTCCTAGCCCTCCGCCTTGACAACAAGCTCCGCCTCCTGCCTCGGCGTTCCCGTTGTGGCATATCATATGGTCCGTATGGTTGCACACGCGATGACGGACCATGAGCGCCACGGTAAAAACGAGCAGAGTGACCACGACGATGCCACCGACCAGTATCGTGAGCGTTCCGCCGAGGAAATGCGCTTGGAGAGAACGGCACGCTGGGTAAACATCCTTCGTGGAAAAGCTGGTGCAGCCCAGAACCTTCGTCGCCGCTAACGTCGTAATGGAGTCATCGAAAATGGCCAGCACGCACAAGTTATAATCCACTCCGGAGACGAGGTTCTTGAGGAGGAAGCGGTCACTGGTGGAGGGCAGAATCCTAAAAAGAGAGAGAAGAATGGAAAAGCAGCAGTCAGCGAAATGAATATTCCCAAGATATGTGCGAACTTAAAGCCAAAGTAAACTACAGCGGCGGCGGCGGCGGTCCACCTGGCGTATTGAAAGTGAAGGGAAAGGTGGGCGTACAACAAAAGAGCGTGTGGAAATGCCGGTGAAAGGATGAGTGAAGCTCTGCCGAAGTGGACACTGCAGTAAAAGGGAAAGGCAGAGAAAATGAGTCTATTGATGGAGAGCGCGCCCGGAGAACATGAAAGGAGAACTCTGTCTGCTCATTTGGAGTGCAGGGCTGGTCCCGACCCGCTGCGTGAGCTGACTTGAATGCCACGAGAAAACCCAGCAACCAGCCATTTCTGCGCCACCGAGACTTTTCAAACTTTAATGCGTTGGAGCTAAACAGCTGAGGGCGGGGTTTATTTTGATTTATTTTCAAGACATAAAGCCGTTTTCACACCAGCCATCGCCCCCCAATAGTGTTTACGATACGCGACGAAAAGGTGGCGAGGATTCGGATCAGAGGGAATCCTTAATCCTTAAACCAAATGGATTTTTTTCGGCTTTGAAACTGGCAAATTAGACCGTTTTTTAATCACGGAACGAAACAACAAATTGAGCACGATGGCCAAATCTGCGTCGCAATTATCATCAGTAAACGCTAAATTTGATTTGATTCGAACGTATCTGGGGACGTAGAAAAGTCCCACGTCAGTTTATGGAACTTGAAATAAAAATCTTACGTGAGTTTTTTGACGTTTAACTTTAGCGTTTCGCCGAGTCTGGTTTAAACACAGTGATTACCAGCACGAGAGGTTCGCACGCCGCATTTTGAAACCCACTTGGCTTCGCTGAAAGAATTAGTTTTCCCCGCAAATTGTAAACACCTGCGATGACTAAACGCTCAGTAATACAATGAAGTGTTTTTTGAGTGCTG
Source organism: Periophthalmus magnuspinnatus (assembly GCF_009829125.3). Lineage (NCBI taxonomy): Eukaryota > Metazoa > Chordata > Actinopteri > Gobiiformes > Gobiidae > Periophthalmus > Periophthalmus magnuspinnatus. The sequence goes on along the minus strand of NC_047143.1, from coordinate 25,730,551 downwards.
ATTACGGCGAAAGCGGTAGTTAAGAAATGCAACAATGGAACCGATTCGAACGGACGAAAACCAGTTAGCGCTTTGTCAAATGAGTTTTCTTTGTTGGCGCGTCACCTCCACGTTCTGTACAGTATCTCGCATTGTGACGCAGGTTTTAAAATGCATTGTTTGGGCCTGACAGTGTTGTTTTTTTGTTTTTTTTATTCCCCGAGACGTGCCGTTGTGTGGGAGCTGGAGTATCTGTTCCTCTGACTTTCCCCTCTGCGGTCCACTCCTCTTGTGTGGGCACGAGTGTTTTGATGTTGGATATTTTGTCATCCTTTTTGTATTCTCTATTGGCGCTTTCTCGCTCTCCTTTTCGCACTCCCTGCCTTTTTCAAAGAATATAAAAAAAAAAAACCTTGTATTGTCTTCATGTTTCGCTGCTCCTCCTCGACGCCAGATCCAACCCACAAATGGCATCTCAGTGTGGGATGAGTCAGACTAGAGGGGAGCGGAACAAGCCCCAGTACACCTCAGAAGTTTAACGGTTTGTGATAGTCGGAGTGTTAACGCGTTGTTTTGTTTTGCGTAATCGCCTTCCACCTTGGGATAAGGCGGTATTTTTGTGTAACGGAGGGTATTTGGCGTCGAAAAGTCAGTCCAAACTCAGTAAAAATATATCAGTCATCCAGTTTCAATAAGTCAGGCCTGTCCAAACTACGGCCCCGGGGCGAAATACGGCCCTCAGAGCAATTTTTTTTGGCCGTCACGCCTCCTTCTAAACCGCCCAATTGATCAGGAAGTATTTTTTTACTACAAATTGATCAGATTCTACTTCTATAACCCGAATAACAACACATACACAGTGACATAGACCTAAAAATAATCTTCCAAGTCGTATTAACGGTACAATTTCTCTGCCAAACCTGTGCGTCCCTCGGCGAAAAAAAAGTTTGGACACCCCTGCAGTAAGTAATGACGCTTAACCCACCTCACCTCTAGTGTTTGCGTAAACTTGTGTGTGAATGTGCGCGTGAATGGGGTCTTTGACGACGGAAAAATCGCTGAATAAAAGCGCGGACATTTATCATTTCAGCGTTCACGGCGTGCTTTCTGTCAGCTACAAATTTAGCCATATGGAAACGTTTGCATTGGGGAAGGCATCTGTTTTAACAATAATAATAATAAATTTGATTTGTAATGCGCTCTTCATTACGTAGAATCTCAGACGGCTACAGTAAAACAAGAACTTTAAACCAATACGACTTGTTAAATGCGATAAAAAAACATCAACTATAAGGTTTTCTAAATAAAAAAAGTTGTTAGTTTAGCTTTAAAAACGTCCATGGAGGCAGTTCTAGAGTCATGGCGCAGCTGAAAAAGACAAAAAGCTCCGTCCCTCATCGTACGGAGCCTCGTGAGGGACCCCTGAAGATCTAAAGGTCTCGCAGATGTTATAAATCCTGTAATAACTGCGGTAAAACAAACCCAAAAAGCGGAAAAGCAGAACACACTTAGCCATAAAACTCCCAACTGGTTCTAAAATCCCTATAATTGACAGTTCTCATGATATTAGCTAGATGTTTTAAGCTCGGGATAATCGCGTTTAATGCTTAGCTCAATGGAAAACAGGAGCGGTCTACTTAAGAAAAGACTTGTGCAAGCAGGGCGTATCAGATATTGATCACCGAATTAAGCTAGCTTTAAGGAAATGTGCCTGAAGGTTTTAAAAACGGCTCACCGCGGAGTCCGTTGTTGGTTTCCCAAGACAATTTTGAGGTTCTGTTTAAGCGAATTACAGGTAGAGGTCCTTACGCATCCTTAAACTCTTCTTCTTTCTTAACCAAATGTCTAAATTATCTCGTTGGCAGTTCGGTGCGCGCCGACACGAGCCGTTCTCATGAAATCAAAACAGGACGTGGCCCGTTCCCATTCAAATCCCGCCTCTGCTCAGCTCGTTATGGTTCCTATAGTTATTTTTTCTATCGCTGGGTCAAATTTGCCAATTATCTCATTCCCCGTGTGTCAGTGACTTGGGGCCTGTTCTCGGTTTCCATAGCAAAGACTCATTATCAGACGGAGCAGTGCGTTTGCAACAGGTACAATTGAAGCTGTTTGTACCAAAAAAAAAAGTAGATCCGCGGATTTCGGTAGCGGCGTTTTTTTTACAAAGGTTCGACACAAAGTAAAAGTGCGGCAAAGTTTTATGTTTGAGGTCAAAATGTGGACGGAGCGGTTAATTTATTTATTGCATTTTCAGTCACCAAACCGAAAACACGACGACTAGTGTTAGCGCGTTAGGCGTCGTGTTACAAACAGGAAGTTAGCATGAGCGCGCTTCTGGGAACGTCGATTCTGGCTTCGGTTCATGTTCTATTGAAAAAATGTTGCATAAAAATAAAAAGAGAGACAAAAAATTAGGGAGGAAAAGAAAAAAAGAGGGGGAAAAGGAGAGAAAAAGGGAAAAAATAGCGATAAAAAGAAGGGGAAAAGGAGAGAAAAAGAAAAAAGAAAAAAATAGTGAGGAAAAGAAAAAAAATGTGGAAAAGTAGAGGAAAAGGAAAAAAAGAAAAAAATAGAAAGGAAAAGAAAAAATAGGCAGGAAAAAGAAGTGACAAAGGAGAGGAAAAGAAAAAAGAAGGAAAAGGAGAGAAAAATGGGAAAAAATTGCGATAAAAAGGGGGAAAGGAGAGGAAAAGAAAAAATTAGAAAAGAAATAGGGAGGAAAAGAAAAAAAATTGTGGAAAAGGAGAGGAAAAAAAATAGGGAGGAAAAGAAGAAAAAAGTGGAAACGGAGAGGAAAAGAAAAAGAAAAAAAATAGAAAGGAAAAGAAAAAATAGGGAGGAAAAAGGAGAGGAAAAGGGAAGAATGGAAAAGAAAAAAATAAATAGAATGGAGAAACTAAATGTCAAAACTAGTTATAACTTCATAACTAAACTCATTCATTCATTTTACCTTCTCATTAATAAAACATTAGCTCATTGTAAGACCCCGCCCCTTAACCCGCCCCTGAGCCCCGCCCCCAGCCCCACCCCCTTAACCCGCCCGAGCTCTGATCACTGTTTTATTTCTGTTTCTTGTCCTTTTCTTTGTACCAGGTTTATCATTTCCTTGTCTATTTCTTTTTCTCCTTTACATGTTTCTATCTCTTGTCAAGTCCTGTTATATTTTGCACTGTTTTTTTTTTTTTTTTTTTTCATAAATAACTGCATAAAAGCTGCCGTCAGACTTGTCATTTTGCTTTTAAAATCGTCATATTTTGCTATTTGTGTCTGTAAATCAAAATATAAACATTAATAACGCCTTCTTTCCCCGAAGTCGCTCCCGGTTGAGTTAACAAAAGGTTTGATCAATGCGAGCGTGAAGGGGGTGTTACTTTCAACAACCTCGCTCCTGATGGCTCTTGGGTTGCTATGACACTCGCAGTCAGATTTCCAAATATGAAACTCTGCTCCAAACTGCTCTGGCCTCGTTGAGCTTCATCCGACTGAAGCCGAACGCCACAGCTGACGTCACACTCGCTTAGTCCTCGTCTTTGTACGGTCTGTGGTGTCAGCTCTGCGTTCTTCCATTACTCTCTCTTCTCTCTACTGTAAAATCTGCTGCCGTGCGCTTCTTTATCTCATCCCCGGGTCTTCCTTAGCACCTTTTGACTTAGATTTGGAGTTATGCTTAGTCCTGTGAAACGTTCCGGGCACTCTTTGTCTCTCTTTGAGCACTGTATTTCCACTTCAGCTCATTGCAAATCCTTATTGGAGCTCCCTTTGACCCCCGCAGCCCTTTTCTCCCATCCCGAGCTGACTGTACTGTGTCTCTATTAGCCGTAGCTATAACCGTGTACCATTATTTAGCAGCCAAGGTCACTCCTTTACTTTCCCTTTGTTCCTGCGCGGTGCTAATCATCCTCTCTTTAGCTACTTCCTCTCCCTCCTCCCACCTTCTCTGTTCGCCCTCGTCTTGGATTTCGCTACCTATGTAACCCGCTTCCTCCTCCCAGCAGCCCTCGCTTCCCAGCCGTCCTGTTTTCTCCGTGTTAGAAGGAAAAGTACCTCTGAAAAAATAGACAGCGCTGAAAAAACACTCTCGGTGCTGTTGGTAATAGCTTAATAACTACACCTTAATCTGCAAATTAGCAAAATAGGCCATGTCTAATTGTGTGATAAATGACTTGTTCACTCGTTAAACATGAGCGTATTTGTAGGTGGCACTATTTTCACTCAAATAAAACCCTGTACGTGAGAACAGAAGTCCAAAAAGACACGTTTTTGCATTTTTTTCATACAATTTTGACAGATTTTACACGAAGACTCTCAAAATTTTCTTTCAATCTTCTCCAAAAACTCATCCAAAGTTAGGACCGTAGACTGTTTATATAAATGGACATAGCTAACCCGCTAACCCGCTAACCGCCGCCGCGATGTTCCAAACAGGAAGTGATCATGTGCGCGCTTCCAGCTCCGTCGACTTTACTTTGAAAAACCGTCACCCTTTTCTCCATAACTGCTGCTGTCAAACTCATCAATTTGGGGCTTAAATGTTCGTATTAACTCGAAATTATGATCTGGGCGTTTCTTTTTCTTTTTGTATTGTGTAAATCAAAATATAAACATTAATAACAGAGAAATCGAGCATCGTCTTTCCCCAAAGTCGCTCCCGGTTGAGTTAGCATCAGGTTTGATTGACGTAGTTTTGAATCAGAGCAGGCGGAAAGGGGCGTTACGTTCAAGTCTCGCTCTGGATTGGCTCTTTGGTTGCTATGATACTCACCGTCGGAATTACAAATATGAAAATTGGCTCCAAATTTGCCGCTATAACTGCTAGCCTCGATTAGCTTTGTTTGACTGAAGCCTTCTGCCACTCAGATCTGCAGCTCTTGAAGCAAAGAAACGCAACCGACACCTGCCTGGTCAATAAATCGCAATCGTCTTACCAGATTTATTGCTTTCTACAAATACCACAGCGCCCCCTCTGTCTGGGAGGCTCCCGGTTATTGTTTCCTATCGTTTCTGTGACACAAATACCCAAACAAACTCACTAAAACATACATGCGGAGTCGACACACGCGCATGCAACTACCACCTCGCTCCGTAATACATTTTTAACCACGTTTACGCAGCCTTTGTCACGCGCGCACGCTAATAACACCAAGGTGCATCGCGTTCGCCGCGCAATCTCGAATCCTCCCTGATTGTTTCATGAATATAAAGTGTTCACAACCTCCCATTGACTTTCTCCGAGATATGAAAGGTTGACTGGGCAGATTGCGGCAAATTGAAAAGTACTGGTTTCCGTATTATCGTTATTACGACAACAACCCTATCGGAATCGGACGCCGCGCGCATACTCGTGTCCTCCTAATTAAAAGCCAACACGGCGATGCAAAAAAAGAGGACGAGAAAGGAAGAAAACATGGCAGAGCTTTGTAGAGACCGATGACACAGAAAGAGTAATTATTATCGAGAGGAGACGGAGGGATCAAGGATTAGGAGACGGTTCTGAAGTCTTGGTGGTCCTGACATGGCAGAAGATTCAGCGGCGTGGAGAGGAAAAGGAAGAGAGGAGAGACGGAGATAGCAACAACAAAGCAATTATCTGCTACTACAGCTGACACGGACGCTGGCCTGGTTTCCTGCAGTGTGTCTTTGATGAATTTAAATGAACAAAAGCTCTCGGTGCATCGCTCACAAAGGAAAAAGATACATGCTCACACAGAGACCTGGACCAGGGAGCTTGTGGTTTAACGATGGTCAGTGAACGTTTGAAATATCTGGTACATGCACGACGGATGGACGCTAGGTTGGTTTTCAGTTTGGGTTTTTATCGTTCTAGCCAAACTACATCTTAATATTAGCCTTTTTTAGAAGATGAACAGAGTTAAATCATATTGAACGCCGTTTATTCAGATCGAGTTGGTCTTTGTGACATTTTTATACACCGTTTTTCCACGTTCCAGGGACTCGACGCGCTTTATTATCAAGGAAACAAGTGTTAATTTGTGGTAATTGGAATCGCACTGATTTGACAGCTTTGCCAATGATGTTTATGGCGAGAGCGTGATTCGAACCAACCTCCAACTTTCAAATCAGCGGACAAACAGTCTATCAATTACCTGTTACTTAACCCTTGACCTTTATTCTTTTTTTAGCCATAAAAATCATGTTAAAGGAAGTATTAGACTGTACATTTTTTCACACAAATACCTCTATTTTACACATCCGTCTGTATTTTTTCTTTGACGCATTGCGCTCCGATTGGTCGCCTTCGAGGGACGACGTTAAGCGCATTACCGTAACGACAGTAACATATTTAAAGAGCCCCGCGCCTCTGCTTTGAGACGCAGTTTGAATTTACGTGATCGCACAATTGGTTGCGGAGTTACTGTAATGGAAAGTCCGCAAACACGACAATAGCATCCGACGCTAAAGGGTTAATGAATACCCCAACTCTTAATCCTAACGCCGTAATCATGTCGTTTCCAATCCCGAATCGGTCGTAATTAACTATTTAACACTGATTTAAGACTTTGTTCATGCTTTGTTAAGGCTGTAGTTAATAAAAAGTATTTCTGTGGCTTATAATGATTAAAAAAAACAAACTTGTTGGCTTTTCAACCTTGAATCTGCTCCTCAAACCCCATTAAAAAAACTTACAATCATAAACAAAAAGCTATGATCTATTCCTTATGTAATCCCCTGTTTTCCGCTAATGGCAGCCACACCTGATTTCATCCAATAGCAGCAACGTAGCACCAATGCTAACTGTTACCACCTTTTTGGCTCTCGTAACGCTCTTAAAAACCGAACTTCCTCGCGCCCGCCTCTCTCTCATCCCCCGTCGCTTCCCCCTCTCCACGTCTGGACGACCTCATCCTCTCGCCCAATTACCCGTCCATCGCCCCCACTTCCATTTGCTCTAAGTACCTGTTTAAAGGTTGTGTTTACCCGCTCGCCCTCTCCTCGTCGCCCCCTCCCGTCCGCGGCGAATAATATCTTTTGACATATGTATTGAGTGGTGACCCTGGCTGTCCTCTGGCCTCTCTCCTCCCCCTGATACGAGCTGACACCCGCATTGACATATTGTTTAACACTTAATTACGTCTTCCCCTTGGGCCGTCTCACCTTTTCTCCCCCCCGTCTTCCTCCGTGGCAGTTGGAACCACTCGTCTACGGGCCTGGCGTGTAAGAGTATATGCACGGAGGCTTATCAAACTCTCGCCTCAGCTCGCCCTCTTATCTTACTTCCTACATAATTGCGTTATATTCGCTTTTTTCCAGGCTAAAATAAGCTGCCGATATCAGTTTCATTAGTAGCCTGCGTAATACGGCCATATGTTGAGTTTATTGATGTAATATAGGAGATCGTACCATTAGCTGACTATATAGCGCGAGCCATTAGCATTACCACTTCCATTTTGTGGGAAAAAAACCATAGTGTTTATATAAATGGACGTAGCTAACCTGCTAGCCGCCGCATTCCAAACAGGAAGTGAGCATGGGCGTGATTCCGACTCCATCGACTTTGGCTCGAGCTCAGTTTACGTTGGAAAAGTGTTACGTTAGCTCCTCTTTCTCTAACTGCTGCTGTCAAACTCATAATTTTGGTCTTAAATGTTCGTATTATCCTAATCTACGTGGTTCGGCTCTTTTTATTACGCTTCTGTGTCCGTAACTCAAGATATAAACATTAATAACAGACAAATCAGGCGTCTTCTTTGCACGATTTCACTCCCGTTAGCTTTAGCAACAGGTGATTGACGGTGTTACTCGGCTAAACCAACGCTTTGGACAAGAAGGGGCGTTACCGTCAACATCCTCGCTCCTGAATGGCTCTTTGGTTGCTATGATACTCGCGGTTAGAATTCCCAAATATGGATCGCTGCTCTAAATTAGCCGGTATAACTGCTAGCCTCGATTAGCTTGGTTTGACTGGCGCTCACTCACTTAATCCACTTCTTTAAACGGTTTATGGGGAAAAACAATCAGGAAAAAATCAGCTGTTTGTGGATGTGACTTGTAAGTATAATAAAAATAAATTCGTCTTGTAGCTTCTGAAGCCGCAGCTGCCCTGGAGTAGGCTAACGGACACGAGGCTATCTGTGCTATCCGCTCATACGACGACACAACCATCAATCACATCATATCATCGTTTTTAGTCAACCAAGATGGCGCCGCGTATGGTCGCCCTGGTGATTTGGTGTTTTTTATGTTGCACTTTATCACCAAAGAGCTGTGTTCACTGACAACGGCAGTAAAAAGTCTGCTGATTTTGATTTTGATGTGCCGTCTTTTATCAAAAACATTGCTGAAGTGTCTTGCTCAAGGTTACAACAAAACTGAGCGCTGGTCCGAGCAGGATTTGAACCGTGGACATGCAGATTTGTTGAACGAAAACAATATTATTAGGACTAAACACATTTTCACCGAGGGCCACGTCAGCAAAATGTCCGCTCTCAAAGGGCCAGATGTAAAATAAAACAAAATACTTTTTTAACTTAACTGTTTCTGTGTTTATTACTTATTCAAGTTACAAATATTGCACTTGAATTTGCCTAGATCTAAAATACGGCTGTGTAACTGTGTATCTCCTGGTAAAATGACATTTTAAGACCATCAAACCTTTTAATTTACCCTGTCCGGGGCCACATAAAATGATCTGGAGGGCCACATTTGACCCGTGGGCCTCGAGTTTGACACATGTGGACTTTACCTTTCCATTAACAACTCAGGACTCTTTAATCGCTTATTTTCAAGACGCCATTTTGCTAATTAACCTTCGTTTTTACCTCCACTGGGGCACTCCCACTGTGACGTACCAATTTTATTTCCTTAATCGTTTAAATGCGTCGGATTTGGCGTTTTCGGTCACAATCGCCGTACATCTTCTTGTAAAACTTGGCCCATTACGTCCGTCGTCTGCACACGTCCAACCATCGTCTTTTAAAACGTCCATTTCAACTCGAATAACAAAACCCGCATTTGCAAACTACACATACACATTGTGGATTAACGCTAGAATGAACCAGCACTTAGCGAACCACTTCTCCGCGTCCTCATGACTCACGGCCTCGTCTGTTTCCCAGCATGCATCATCCCGGCGGCTGTCAAACCCTCGCCCTGTCCCTTCCCGCGGCGTCTCCCCTTTTAAAGAGTGTTTTGATTCTCCTCATTATTTCTAAAACCCCGCGTGCACCTCTCTCCGCCTCTCTCTGCCCTTCTGCTCGCGGCCCCCTCGCGTTTGGTCCTTCGCCAACGTAGGAACATTGATCCCAGTGTGATAGCGAGTGAGTAATAGACAAAAAAAAAAAAAAAAACGCCGTACAATCTCGCCTTCGCTTCGCAACTTATTGGAAAAAAGAAAGATAGATGTGGTTTTGATGGGAGGGAAAAACACTGTCGCTGTCAAATGTTATGCACCGATGGAAAAAATGACGCTATAAACAGCTATTTTCAAAAACGACTGAAATATATATATAAAAAAATAAATAAAAATCTATATCCGCTATACTCAATTGCGCTTTTGAGATCGTGCCAAGTGTTTCACGATGGGATACATTTGTCAGCGGCTATTCACTTGGAAATAACTTTACGGTGTAGATACTGAAAATAAAAGTGACGCCCGCAAATTTCCAAAGTGAATTTTATTTTCTGCAGGTTTTTAAAAAAAGCCGTTTAACTTTAAAGCGAAGCACAGAACGCGTGACGTTTTTGATTGCTGCTTGTGATTTGGCCCGTCGCCGCGGTTACGATATTGATTTATAGTAAAAGACGAATTAAAATCTGCCACCTGGGGTAAAAAGTTGTAGTTGTAGTTTGTTTCAGTTCTTGTCGTATATTTGTCTGAAGGAGGCGCTAACGACGCTGAAGCTAACGCTAAGTTTGTTGGGTTGGTTTATTGAACTATACTAAGTGTGCACTGCGCCTGAGTCGTACTTAGTGTAATCATTCAAGCCCCTAATGGCTGCTCTCACACCTATTAGCATACGGGCTATTAGCATACGGGCTAGTGCTGTTGTTTTCTTTTAGATATAGGTCTAAGGATGGAGTTAAAAATAGGAGATAAATGGGGAACTTATCTATTGTAACTAAATGTGACCAAATGTAATGTAAAATAAATTTAAATATTTTTTACTCTTGTTAATTAACCGTTTCTGTACAAATATTGCACGTGAATTTGCATAGATATGAAAAAATGTCTGTGTAACTGCGTATCTCCTGATGAACTGATATTTTAAGACAGTCATACCTTTTATTTACCTTGTCACGGGCCGCGTAAAATGATATGGCGGGCCGGATTTGTCCCACGGGCCTTGAGTTTGACACACGCGCTCTAGAGGGACTATTTCTCTCCGACGGCCCGGGAACGCCTTGGGGTTCGACTGGAGATGCCGGAGGAAGTGTCTGGGTTGAGGGAAGTTTGGAAGTCCCTGTTTTTAGACGGTTGCCCCCACGTCCCGCCCCAGACGAGCAGAAGAAACTGGACGCATTACTGAGATGTTACGTATTGTAGTATTAAGCGTATTTATGACATCTTTGACACATTATAGAACAAAAAACTTCTAAACGTATTTTTTTATTACTACAAATGCACTAAATGTCCTCTGTGACGCGTCGCCGGGGCCCGCGCTCGCCCGTCACGTCCACACGGAGCAGCGTCGAGCGTCTGAAGGCTCGGTGTGGTACAGATGGCTGACAGAGGTCGTCACACAAAACGAGCCTCATTTACATCTAAAGACGTTCTTGGGCTCGTCCTTCTCGTGGCAGCTCCTCAGTACACAGAGTATGTACGTGTATATATATGAAAAGTACACGGGACGCGCGGGAAATTGAGGTTTTGTTAAGAAATCCTGCAGAGTTTGAGCGTTTTTTAGCGACTTTTGTGGTCGTTTCTGTGTTTGAGGTTTGTATTTTCAGTCTGAGCAAAGGTCTCGCATCCTCGCTTAACCTTTTGAACGACTTTTAGACCAAATACGCCCCGTTCTTTTTGTAGTTCTGTTCTTGTCTCTTTCGCTGAGCGTTCTCCGGCCCCAGAACACGCCGCGTCTGCTCCGTCGGATAAATCATTCCAATACAGCGAAGTTTGGGTGTATTTTTAGGCTCGGAATCACGATCAAAAATGGATAAGATCATTAAACTTTGAATCAATGCCGTTGTAAATTTACTTCCAGGTCAAATAAAACCCTGCATAAGTAGGGTTTTAGAGTTCTTCTCAACTGAAAACACTCTGTTCCACCTTGTGATGTCATCGTGTGGTGATACAGGAAGTGCTCCGCTGTGTTTTTAAACTCCACACACCTTCATTTATAGAATCATTTGGATCATTTCAGCTCCTGGAATTGTGCTCATCTCGACTGAACTAAAGGTAAAAGGAGCTGTTAACTTGAAAAACTACCACTTGATGACATCACAAGGTGGAACGGAGCGTTTTGAGGTTTGGAGATGTGACAGACGAATAATAAAGTGACTCAAACATGTGAATGAAACAAAACACAACTCCAGGTCTGTTTTTGAGGAGGCCGTCTCTCCTTTTCCTCCATTCTTGAGGCTGTGTCTCCACGATTTCGCCTCTCATCCCTGTCCCTCTCCTCCTCTTCCTCTCCTCCTCCTCCTCCTCTGTTATCCTCTCTTCCCTGTCCCTCTCCTCCTCTTCCTCTCCTCCTCCTCCTCCTCTGTTATCCTCTCTTCCCTGTCCCTCTCCTCCTCTTCCTCTCCTCTTCCTCCTCTGTTCTTGCTCTCTTCCCTGTCCCTCTCCTCCTCTTCCTCTCCTCTTCCTCTCTTCTTCCTCCTCTGTTATTGCTCTCTTCCCTGTCCCTCTCCTCCTCTTCCTCTCCTCTTCCTCCTCTGTTATTGCTCTCTTCCCTGTCCCTCTCCTCCTCTTCCTCTCCTCTTCCTCCTCTGTTATTGCTCTCTTCCCTGTCCCTCTCCTCCTCTTCCTCTCCTCTTCCTCCTCTGTTATTGCTCTCTTCCCTGTCCCTCTCCTCCTCTTTCTCTCCTCTTCCTCTCCTCCTCCTCCTCTGTTATTGCTCTCTTCCCTGTCCCTCTCCTCCTCTTCCTCTCCTCCTCCTCCTCCTCTGTTATTGCTCTCTTCCCTGTCCCTCTCCTCCTCCTCTTCCTCTCCTCCTCCTCCTCTGTTATTGCTCTCTTCCCTGTCCCTCTCCTCCTCCTCTTCCTCTCCTCTTCCTCTCCTCCTCTGTTATTTCTCTCTTCCCCGTCCCTCTCCTCCTCCTCTCCTCCTCCTCTTCCTCTCCTCTTCCTCTCCTCCTCCTCCTCTGTTATTTCTCTCTTCCCCGTCCCTCTCCTCCTCCTCTCCTCCTCCTCTTCCTCTCCTCTTCCTCTCCTCCTCCTCCTCTGTTATTGCTCTCTTCCCCGTCCCTCTCCTCCTCTTCCTCTCCTCCTCCTCCTCTGTTATTGCTCTCTTCCCTGTCCCTCTCCTCCTCCTCCTCTTCCTCTCCTCCTCCTCCTCTGTTATTCCTCTCTTCCCGTCCCTCTCGTATCATGATTAAATCTATCCTCCAGGTCCCCGCTGCATCGTGGGCCGTTCTTCCTTTTAAACGCACCTCTCCTCCATTTCCTCTTTATCTGTCCTTGGAGAATGATCCCCCTCCCTGCTCCTCAAAGTCCCGAGATTTTACCTTTTTTCAATTTAAAGGTTTATATCTTCATTTGCAAACACTATCTCTCCCGTGGAACTGTTATCCCACTCACTTTTGTTGACCCAGACTTTAGTCAAACCTGAGCCGCCTCGTTCTCCTCTTGTGTATCCTCGAGTCCTTATCTCAGCTGTTTTCATTCTGTGTAAATCTCTTTTGTACATCAGCACTTTTTTGACTGCGCCGGCACAGCTGAGCTTTGACTCCAATCAGTCCTGCCATTTTGTCACGATGATGTAATTATTCCTGTTAGCTTAGATATCACCAGGCTCGTCTTTAGCGTTAGCGTTCGTACTTAAAGCTCGACCGAGAGGCGACAGCAGCTGAGTTGGTACAGTGTTTGTCTGAAGGTTTAGCTCCCTCAAATTAACACTTTTGTCGTGTCCTTGGGCAAAACACTTAACCCACATCGTCCCCAGAGTGTGAATGGGTGAGTCGTTCCTTGATAGCGGCTAGCAGGTTAGCTATGTTCGTTTATATACACAGTCTTTGGTCCAAGAGAGAAGTTTAAATACTTCTTACTACCTCTGAGGGTGAACTCTAATTTTTCTAGTGCCTGTGTTTGTTCATGGAAATGATCTTGCTTTGTCTGGAACGTTTCAAAGTATGGCTTTAAAGCACTTTTGAGTTTGTAGAAGGTGGAAAAGTGCTATAAATGTTCAGTGTTTTTTTTTTCATTTACAGTTAGAACACAGTTAAAACACTTAAACAATTCCGATGAGCAAAGTCAGAGTTTTTCAGATAAACCATAGAATTTCCGACTCAAAATGAGCTGGAGACAAGGAGCAACCTGAGAAAATTTTAGGTAAATCTTATACTGTATCTATAAAAATAGGATAAAATCTATTTGTATTTTGACCTGACAAAATTGACGGCCGAAGTCGAGTTGGCGTCCTCTGGGAGTCTTGTCGGAGTCGTGTTGAAGTCCTGTTCAAGTCCTGTCAAAGTTTTGCCTAAGTCCTCTCATAGTTCTGTTGTAGTCCTGTCGGAAGTCCCGTCGTAGTCTCGTCGTAGTCTCGTTGAAGTCCCGTCGAAGTTCCATCATAGTCCAGTTGAAGTCCTCTCATAGTCCTGTCGAAGTCTTGTCGAAGTCCTGTCCAAGTCCCGCCATAGTCTCGTTGAAGTCCCGTCGAAGTTCCATCATAGTCCAGTTGAAGTAGTCTCATAGTTCTGTCGAAGTCCCACCGTAGTCTCGTTGAAGTCCTGTTGTAGTCTCGTTGAAGTCCCGTCGAAGTTCCATCATAATCCAGTTGAAGTCCTCTCATAGTTCTGTCGAAGTCCTGTCGTAGTCTCGTTGAAGTCCCGTCGAAGTTCCATCATAGTCCAGTTGAAGTCCTCTTATAGTCCTGTCGAAGTCCCGTCGAAGTCCCGCCGAAGTCCCGCCGAAGTCCTGCCGAAGTCCTATGACTACAAACTCCTATCCAAAATCTTGCTGCTACAACAAACTTTCAAATCCCATTGCAACACAAAGTACACAACCCTCTGAACGAACCTGAAGTTATGAACGAGGCTCCGAGACAAACCTACTCCACCATTTTCAACTGCGATACTCAACACTCTCCACTCCTGCCTAAAATAACCCACCCACTCCCAGGTGCTTCCATGTCGAAGTAATGTGCGTTATTCATAATGCTGTGTCTAATTGCTGTATGGGAAATGTCTGTCCGATCCAATAGCGCAGACAGTATCTCTGGAGCACAAAGCGGGGCCCATTAGATCTCCAAAGCCTAACGATAAACCCGGCACTGATAACACCGACGGAGAAGTCTGTGTTATTGCAGTCTTTCCCTCGGAGGAAGCAGGACGCGCATCGCAGGGGGAAGCTACCGTTTCATTTGCTGCGTTCAAATCAATCATTTAATTAGTTCTCCATGTGTAATTGCCACAGATGCATCATGGGAACGTGCTGCTTCTGTGGGCGTATTTGCATGTGGCATTTCAGTGCGGCACCTTTAGTTTCCCGTCTTTCATTAGTCAGACGTCTTCATTTTCTCGTACCTTCTGTATCTGCTCGCGATCCACGGCGGAGACGCAATATGCAAAGTGACCCGTGCTTAGTGTGAACATATGGTGAGCGTTAGCTGTAGCAATAATGTTAGCTAGTGGTGATAGCGTTGGTTTAATTCAAGTCGGGCACCGCTAAGTCGGACTCTATAAAGAAGTGGACTAAGTGAGTGTGACGTCAACCTCAGCGTTCAGGTCCAGTCAAATGAAGCTCATCGAGGCCAGAGCAGTTATAGCGGTGAATTTGGTGAGTATCATAGCAACCAAAAAGCCAATCCAGAGCGAGGCTGTTGAAGTTAACACCCCTTCCTGCCCGCACCGCTGGTTTAGCAGGGAATGGGCACTTAGCAACGTTGAGGAAATTGACTGTCGAAGTCCTGCAGTAATAAAGTCAAAGTCCTGCTAAAATCCTGCCGAAGTCCTACCGTATTACTGCCGAAGTCCTGCAGTAGTAAGGTCAAAGTCCTGCTAAAAACCTGCCGAAGTCCTGCAGTAGTAAGGTCAAAGTCCTGCTAAAAACCTGCCGAAGTCCTGCAGTAGTAAGGTCAAAGTCCTGCTAAAAACCTGCCGAAGTCCTGCCGTATTACTGCCGAAGTCCTGCCGAAGTCCTGCAGTAGTATGGTCAAAATCCTGTCGAAGTCCTGCCGAAGTCCTGCAGTACTAAGGTTGAAATCCTGCCGAAGTCCTACCGAATTACTGTCAAAATCCTGCCGAAGTCCTGCCAAAGTCCTGCCAAGTCCTTCCGTATTACTGTCAAAATACTGTTTCAGTCCTGTCCTGTTGCTAACACTAGTGGGAGGTTCCTCGGGGAACGAAGTCACCTGATTTGTCCATAATTAATGTCCATATCTTTATTTACAGACAAAATCGCAAAAAAAAAAAACCCACCAGGATCATATAAAGCATCTTAATATGAACATTTACGACCAAAATCACGAGTCTGACAGCAGCAGTTACAGAGAACGATGACGATTTTTCAATAGAAAGTGAACTGGAGCCAGGATTGCGCCCCATGATCACTTCCAGCAGGTTCACCATTTCCATTTATATAAGCCGTTTACGCTCTAAGCCCTCGTTAAAATCGTTCTTACCACCTCAAACATTCCAAAAGAGCTCATTCTGCTGCCTCTCCACAGATCTGCCTTGTAACTCGGCCCGGAGACTCTTTATCATCCGTACTTCAGTTAAAATCGCTTTATATTTTGTTTACGAGAAGCCCACCCTCTCTCCTCGTATACGACACAACACAATACGTCAAATCCCCCGTATCCCGGCATCTTTCTTTGATGCCGTATATCCTCCGTTAAGCAGAGCCCGTCTCCTCCTCCTCCTCCTCGTCCTCCTCCTCCCTTTAATTCTACCTCCACTCCTGCTGAAAACCTCTGAGGTCCCATTCCTCCATTTTAAATCCCTCCTTTCTCCTCCTCCTTGCCTGTCTGTCACTCCAAGCCATTAAATTCTGCAGCCAATTCGTCTTTTTTTCATTCCACCTTTGGCTCCCGCGCTCACTCCATCCTCATGATTATGCCATCGCAACACACACGCAGATATTTCATTTTGCTATTTGTCTGTCATCCCTGTCTTTCGGTGTGGGCCCTTGCAATAGCAGTCGCAGCCTAATGCCGCCTTTAGAGTACCTCTGTTGGGGGGGGCGGGCGCTCTCAATCCCTGCATTAGAGCGAACGCGTTGAAAAAGATAGGCCCGCCACCGAGCCGTAACCTCCTCACTCCGGTCTATTTATGGCCTTTTCTCGTGAGAACAGAGACACGCGGAGCTTCTTCACTCTGTTTATACGACGATATAAACTAAAATTATCAACGTTCTGCTTCGGGTAAACGTTTAAAGCGCACGTGTTACTCTATTTTCTGATCTGTTCTAATGTTTCCTCGTCACAAACAAACCTGGAGTTGTGTTTTTTTTGTTTTATTTACACGTTTAACACACGAAAAACCCTGCACATTTAGGCTGAATTCTAATCTCAAACTGAAAACGCTCCCTTCCACCTTGTGATGTCATCAAGTGGCGATACAGGAAGTGCCTCCGCTGTGTTTTTAAACTCCACACACCTTCATTTTTAGAATCGTTTGGATCATTTCAGCTCAGGAATTGTCAATCTACTACTGAACTCTAAAAGGTAAAATCTGGCTTGAAAACTGCCACTTGATGACATCACGAGGTGGAACGGAGCATTTTGAGCTTTGGAGATGTAGAAAAACTAATGATAAACTTGTGTGAATGAACCAAAACACAACTCCAGGTCTGTTTTTGAGGACGTAACATCTTTATAACATGACTTATTTAGGCTGAGTTCTTCTTTCAAAACAGAAAACGCTCTGTTCCACCTTGTGATGTCATCATGTGGTGATACAGGAAGTGCTCCACTGTGTTTTTAAACTCCACACACCTTCATTTATAGAATAATTTGGGTCATTTCAGCTCTGGAATTGCTCTTTTCTGTTGAACTAAATGTAAAAAAAAGGAGCTAACTTGAAAACTGCCATTTGATGACATCACGAAGTGGAACGGAGCATTTTGAGCTTTGGAGATGTAGAAAAACGAATAATAAACTTGTGTGAATGAACCAAAACACAATCTCAAACTGCAATCACTCTTTTCCTGTATTACCACATGATGACATCACAAGGTGGAAGTGTCCCACTGCAGTTAATTGCTGCTATCCAAAATGAACAAACAAAAAATGTCAAATTTCAATTAAAAAACTATATAAAAAGCCCAGAGTGCCACTTTTGGCCCCCGCATAGAGACACCTAGTGGATGAATATTGAACTGAAATGAGCCATAGTGACAAGATGGATGACCACGATGACCAGAACTACCCAAACAAAATTGGTAGTTTTTTAGTAAGAATAATCTTTTTAGTATTAACTTGCACAATGTCTAGAAGTACATTTTATATTCTTTTTTGGATAAATTAGCGAGCCCAATGGGTCAAATTTGGCCCTGATCTTAAATTAGAGCATAAAGGGTTAAAATTGATAGTGGATATTTAAGTTTTCAGTGAATTTATAGCAGTAATTTACAGTTCAATTACATTTCAAACTATTACATTCGATACATCTAAAGCTGCAGTATGTGGCTTTTCTCGTTGACTCCCTGCCTTCTGCTTGTCTCCATGGTGATGTTACACCTTTGCCTGGAATATTCTACAGTATGGCATTAAACCTAGTCATGAAACTCAATCTGTTTTAAAGTAAAAACATGTATTTTTGAGCAGTAAACGTACCCGTTATAGTGAAATAAACTCTGAATAGATATGTTTTAATGCTGTATTGTGGAACATTCCAGGCAAAGCAATGACATATCAGCGTAGATGCTGGAAAAACAACATTGGAAAAGTTGCGTAGTGCAGTTTTAGATGAACAGAAACAACAACAACAACCCAATTTTGGCAAGAATTGCGCAGAAATAAGAAGTGAACTCCAAAACTACGAGTCCTGCTTAAACTGCAAATCAAACTCCCACGTAACAGTTGGAACGGTTGAAAATATGCCAGAATTTTAGCTTCACATAGTATTTTGTCTCACTCCAAAAGC
This sequence comes from Periophthalmus magnuspinnatus, assembly GCF_009829125.3. Lineage (NCBI taxonomy): Eukaryota > Metazoa > Chordata > Actinopteri > Gobiiformes > Gobiidae > Periophthalmus > Periophthalmus magnuspinnatus. Next base: position 25,712,372 of record NC_047143.1, on the reverse strand, counting down.
TAAATCAAGTCTGTACCGTTCCTCGGACTAAAGTCGGTTAATATTCTGCATCGTTTTGATCTTTTTCACGTGGCAAAAGAACAAAAAACGTGGATTGGGATTGTCATAATAACACATTTTGCAGCTTTGCGATAACAAATAATATTAAAACCACCAATTTTGACATGTACTGCGTCTTTAAAAAGCCCGAACTGCAGCAAATTAACATCAAAATGAACTAAAAACTAGCCAGAGAAGTTATTTTTTCTATTTTCTCCATCTCAAATCTGACTTTCTTGCATTAAAAACGTCCAAAATCTCTCCAGTTTTGTAAAGAAACTCCACACACGCGATAAAATAGTCGCTATACTGATTATTTTGACAGTCCTAGTGCGGCGCTGACTTTTCATCCAAATATACAAGTGTTATTCTATAGCGAGTGTTTGCTTTAATTTGTTCCTTTCGTCTAATCTCTCCGCCTGCCTTCAGCTCGTAGAAACACCAATATTGCCTTTTCGCGGGGCCCACAGCTGCGCTATACAAAGCTGGCTCACTCCACCGCACTGGCACGCCGCGGAGATTGGCACGGCGCGCGCACTTCCATCGCCGCTAAAATGTCAACCCCTTTTTTCACCTCACTATCCTCGCCCCAAAACGCAACGAGTAAACGCTTAAAACAAAAGTTGGGAGAGCGTAAATGTGCAATCGTGAGCAGATCTTACATCATTTGCTCCAGAAAGATTTGAGGTGTCGCAATGGAGACGCAACGAAATGACTTGTTTTTAAGAGAAGTTCAAACAAATGTGATCTAAGTTAATGTAATAATAAAGACCATGCTAAAATAATAAAAGTGCAACACTCAAAGTACAGATTATAAACACATTTTTACCACTGACTGATTTTAACATACAAAGAAAAATGGATTTTTATCTGAAAATTTAGAGCAAACCGGTGATCTGTGCCAAATGTCAAGGTCTGAGATGGGGAAAAAAAAAAAAAAAAATTAATAAAATAATTAAATAAATAAATAAAAAACCACATGAATTAAAAAATAATAAATAAATAAATAATAAACATAAATTAATAAAAAATGATAAATAAAAAAGCATAAATTAATTAATAAAAAATGATAAATCAATTAATAAAACAAATTAATTAATTAAAACATGATAAATAAATAAATAAATAAGATGTTGATAGTAAAATTATGGTGGTAAATGGTCACTTTTTTATATAGCACTTTTCCACCTTCAAGTCACTCAGTGCTTTACATCAAGGAACCACTCACCCATTCACTCACACACCAACTGAAGTGTCTTGCCCAAGGACACAACATCTTCACTGACACTTTTTGTCCAGGTGACCGACACTATGGCTCAGACCTGGACAACTGAAGGATTACGCAGACGTTTGTGCAGTAATCCACAGTTTGCGTTTCATTAAAGATGCAAAATGTGCGAAATCTAAATGGAAAATTCCAGTATTTTGCAGAAAAACATCAATTTGAGATGATAAATTTATGCTTCTACAAGTACAAAACCTCATTTCTTCATGTCTATTCGCTCTAACTCCTGTTGCATTTCATCCAACTTTACGTTTTCATTCACATTTTTATTTCTTGCCGGAGCATCCAAACCAAACGTCCACTTTCTAGTACGTTCCTGGCGTCGCGCGGACCCTTGAACCGCTTTACCGCAGCGTGGATAAACATGGCCGGCGACTGAGCAAAGAGATACATCACTTTAAATGGGGAATGACGTGCCTCGCTGCAGTCTGAGTGTGAACATTAAATACAAATGGCATCGCCCATTAGGATCTGCTGTTAAATCATCACTCTTCTGTTAGCCTTACACTGAGCTGTCTGCGCCGCGCAAGTCAGGCTTCGTTTACGCAGATGAAGTTCGCTCGCGCCGAAACGTTCACTTGTCCAACTGCTGAAAGTTTAATTTGGAGATTTGTTGTAGTTTTTACCCATTACTCTCTCAAACTGTTAGCTGTGAAGTAGGAGTAATAGTAGTAGTGGTAGTTTTCCGTTTGTAAAAGTCGTGAAGGGTTTTGATGTCTCCAGTAACTCTGAGCTAGCGATTTTAGCATAAATGTTGAACAAATGAGAGAAGAAAAGAGCGATTCAGGTTCAGGACTTAATGAAGCGTCTCAATGTTGGACAATTTCATGCATCTCTTAAATTGAAATACTCAAATTTCAAACGCAATTTCGATATTTCATAAATGTTCGTTGTGTCTTCAGTAGAATTAGCGATCGGTAGCTTTCCTCAGAAGCTTCACGTGACGAAAAAGAGCGTTAAAAGTCTGAGATCGGCTATAACTGACCACAGTGTTGAGTCGGAGGCCACTGAGGTCCAAAAACGAGGTCCAAGGAGCATGAATCAAGACGAGGGAGCGTACACTTTGTTACACACCAGGGAGGTAGCGATGGAGAAGGTGACAGACACTAGAGGGCGCAAGATTTCACTACAGTCTGGAAAAAAACAAGTAAAGTGGCCTACAAGACACAGCGCTACACCTTCACTACTACAACTTTACTACACCACATCATCCCTACACCTTCACTACACCACCATTACTACACCATCACATGACTCTTATGATCAAAGTTACAGGAAGCAGCTGAAACACTTAAAGCGGTTGAGCAAATGCTCCTGTCTGACAAAAACAATCACTCATTCCAATTTTGATACTAAGGATCAGACTCGACACTCGATACCGATTCTGATACCACGATTATAATTAAAAAAAAAACACACTTTCTTTAAACAATATGATGTGATTTTCAACCTTAACTGTCCGTTCTTTCTTTTCTATTCCCGTGTGTCTTATATCTGTGTGATCCCTCACTGTCCAGGTCGGTTCTATTCGTTTGTCTTATATTTGTTCTGATTCAGTTGAAGATGATTCTAAATCTTCAGGAAAGGCTCATTTCTGTCCCGTGAATGTGACATTACGCATCAGAGTTTCGATACTTTTGACAAACCCCAAATAATCATCACAAACCATGACTTTAACTACTATTTTTAACACTGCCATCATTCTGAAGTACCCATTTTGTCGTTCGTTTACTCTCCTGACTCGCTCTCCTCGTCTTTTCCTCCTCCATCCTCCTCTTTATCGCCGTCTGTTTAACATTCACGTCGAGGCCCTGCGTGTACCTCGACCACGCACCTGTTGGCTCCGTGTCAAACGGTGACGCAAATGAAATATGAAGCTCCTCTGCCCCTCGCCCTCTTTATCTCTCAGCCCATTCAGACCTCCCCTCGCTCCCCTCAGCTCGTCGTCTGTTTAGGCACGAGGTGAAACCGTGGCAACGCCGGCGACGCCATGTCAGGAATCAATATTTCAACGGCGGAAAAAAGCGGGATTTCAGATACGAGGGGCGAACGTCTTGACCGCGCTTCAACTACGAGCTCAGGGTTTTCGCTACGAGACCAAAAATGTACGTCGGTTTTGACACGGTTTTACATTAATTCGCTTTTTCTTTGTTAAATTGTAACGTGATGTTGTGGCAAAGTTGACCATGGACCACTAGAAAAGCTCCGTGATGCTGCTTTAAAGTAGCACAGGAACTCTAAATTGTGGCGAACCGTTTTTTTAAATTTTCCACAGATGCAAACGCTTTCACGAGGCACAGAAATTGATTTTTACTGAACTGAATATCTGGAACGTTAATGGTTAAAAAAAGGGTTTCGATTTATTTGCGTTTTTAAATTCCAGTTCTCCAATTTCTCCAAACGCTTTCCCAACTGTCCCAAAATCGCATTCACTTTTCAACCACCAACGATACACGTCTTAGCCTTTTGTTTTTGTTGTAAAGTTTTATGTTTCTGGTGGAAAATCCATGGAGATGTTACACGTGAAATGTCTGGAATGTTTCACGGTCTGTGGATCGTTGGCAGTAAGATTTTTCAATGTATTTTTGTTGAGTAAAGTCTCCATGGACCACCCGGAAAGTTCCATCGTACTGCTTTAAGGTCAATGCAAGAACTTCGTTGTGGCAAACCGTACATTTTTCCCAGATGCAAACGCGATCACGAGGCACAGAAATAGCTTTTTACGAATGACGATGAAGACGAAAACTGATAATCTGGAACGTTTATGGTTAAAATGTATTTTGGTTTCAACGTGGTTCGATTTATTTGGTTTTTAAAATTCTAGTTCCAGCTCCAATTTCTCCAAACCATTTCCCGACTGTCCTAAAATCACATCCGCTTTTCAACCACCAACGCTACACGTCTTTAGCCTTTTGTTTTGGTTTTAAAGCTGCACTATGTACCTTTTCTGGTGGAAAATCCATGGAGATGTTTGGAATGTTTCACAGGATGGTGTCAGTCTTCTCCTTCTCAATGGATTCATGATTTGTGGACAGCTGGCAGTCAGTTTTGTCAACGTTTTTAGCAAAGTCGTTGAGTCATAAAGTTAAAAGTTAAGCTGCCAAGTCTTCATCGACCACCAGAAAAGTTCCATTGTACTGCTTTAACGTCAACGCAGGAACGACAAACTCTTGAAATGGCTTTTTACCAATGATGATGACGTTAAAAACTGAATATTTGAAATGTAAAACTGGTCTTAGCTGGACTCACCTGTAGATCAGGGTCTCGTCCGCGGTGCAGTTGTATTGAATCTGGTACATCCACACAACATACGCTCCGGAAAGTCGCCCCAAATCCCATCGGACCTGCGCCGACGTGGACGTGACTCCCTGAACGCCCACCCTCCTGCTCGCCTCCTCCTCGTCGTCCTCCTCCTCCATACTCCCCCCGTCCGCCCGCTCCACCTCCGACCCCTTCGCCCCGTCACCGTCCTCCTCCTCCTGTCCCGCCGACTTCTTCTCCTCCTCCGCTTCCCCGCCTCTCCCCGCTCCGTTGTTGTTGTTAATCCCTCCGTTTTTCCCCGTGCTGATATCCGAAGAACCCGGGTCCGTCCGTAAAATCCCATTGGTGACGTTCCGGTTGTTTTTGGTGTTGGTATTCCCAGCGTTCCCGCTCGCTCCGCCCCTGTGTGGTAACGGGATTATTTTCAGATCCACGGTGGCAGTGGCTTCTCCGGCCGCGTTGATTGCGATGCAAGTGTACGCCCCGTCGTCCCGGGCGACCGTTACTAAGATATCCAAGGTTCCGTTGCTGAAGGAGCTGGTCCGGGAGGTGTTGGCGATGATGCGGTCGTCGGGGGAGACCCAGTGGACCACCGGCTCCGGGTCTCCGATGGCGCGGCATTTCAGGGTGGCCCGCTGCCCCTCGAGCACCCACAGCTTATGAGTGTGACGGGTGATGAGGGGCGGCTCGCAGGTGAACTCCTCCTCCGGAATCGACCAGAAATACCTGGAAAACACAGTATCAGTAAGACTCGGCGATAACTACACCTTAATTACCCTTAATAACTCATGAATAAGTACTTTTTTTTTGTTATTATGTCGTTTCCTCGTCACAAACAGACCTGGAGTTGTGTTTTTTTTTGTTTCATTCTCACGTTTAACACACAAACACTGCAGATTTAGGCTGAGTTTTTTCTCTTCTCAAACGGAAAACGGTCTGTTCCACCTTGTGATGTCATCGTGTGGTCATACAGGAAGTGCTCCATTATGTTTTTAAACTCCACACACCTTCATTTCAAGAATAATTTGGATCATTTCAGCCCTGGAATTGCTCATCTACTACTGAATTAAAGGTAAAAGGAGCCGTTTTAACTTGAAAAACCTACCACTTGATGACATCACAAGGTGGAACAGAGCGTTTTGAGCTTTGGAAATGTAAATGAGTGAACAACATTATAACATGACTTAAAGTGTTGAAGTGTTAGGAGTTAGTCTTACGTATTACTAAGACTGAATAATTACAAAAACATCTTAATTTTTTAATCAGCCATTTTCATTATACATTATTTGTTAACACTATTTGTTCATTAAAAAGCAGGTTTTTCTTCAAAGTTTATCAAGGCTAAATACAATGTTTTGCTATTACGCATAAATTACTCAGAGTGAAGGTTTTAGTAGCTTTATTTTATGCTCACAAAACCAGGACTTAAGTTAGAAATGAAGTTCTAAATCAAACAATACGACTTTAAAGATCTTATATTACACAAAAACTGACTCTTGTAACGTTTAAGTCCCGTTGGAAGGTTACGGTCGCAAAAAAACAGACCTGGATTTGTGTTTTTTTTTCTTTATTATTAGTCTGGCTGCATCTCCAAAGCTCAAAACGCCCTGTTCCACCTTGTGATGTCATGAAGTGGTAGTTTAACACCTCCTTTTACCTTTAGTTCAGTAGAAATGAGCAATTCCGGGACTGAAATCATCCAAGTTATTTAAAAACCCAGTGGAGCACTTCCTCAACCTCGTTCACTGTGACTTACGAGTCTTTATTAACGACTATTTATCCGTTTGTCCGAAGGTTGGCGGTTCGAATCCCGTTCTAGACATTAACCTCCTGAGACCCGAGCTTGAATCAAATAAAATAATAAAGTAAGTAAATAAAATAAAAATACAATAAAAGTAATAATAAAAAAATAAGTAAATAAAATAAAAATACAATAAAAGTAATAATAAAAAAATAAGTAAATAAAATAAAAATACAATAAACGTAATAATAAAAAAATAAGTAAATAAAATAAAAATACAATAAAAGTAATAATAAAAACAATTACAAATAAAATAATTAAATAAATTAAAATAATAATAATATTCTAAACTCTTAGAAATATTCAAAAGTGAACATGTTCTTGTTGCTGTTCTTCTAAAAATTTGCACTGTGGCCTAAACAGTCCAAAATGTGTTGTCCACAGATGAGGACGCCGGGTCTCAGGAGGTAAAAAAAAACACAAAAAAAACATCATTGGTTGAGCAGTTCCTTCAGTTGCGTCCTTGGGCAAGACATTAAATTAACGTATTACCCCGATGTTTACCTATTTTAGCTAAGTGTACGCCGCCATAAAGCCTCTCCCGTCCCAGCCAAATGAGAACCGTCCCGACAGCGTTGCGGGCTGACAGTTTGATGCCCACCTAAAGATCTATGCTCTGTTCCCGTCACATTAAGTCTGGAGTTAATTTGGAGACGTGACTCAGAAGGTTTGAGTTGTTTGCTCGCCCGCTCAACGCCGCGCTAACCAAAGAGTAATTAATGCTGACAGAGATGACAGACGATCGTAGCAGATGTTCAGTTTTGTCCTCGATGTTTTGTTTACGCCGCTCTCTTCTTTTTAAAGTACGGGGAGCGTGACTTCAAACAACACAAAAAATCACACGACGACTTACTCCGCAGCTCCAGATCTGTAAAACTGTTTGTCTAATAATGAGCCACGGAAGCCTTTTGGGAGCGGCGCTGCTTTGGGACGAGGGACGGTTTGATAACGCACACATTATGGGACTTTGTTAATAACTATCGTGTGTTTTGTGCGTTTTATTTTTTCGTTTTGTAAGATTAAAGGTCGTAAATTACACAAAATTGACCGTTGTGAGCTTTAGGCCATGTTATAACATCGTTACCTCATCAAAAAGTGAGTTGCGAGTTGCGTTTTGTTTCATTCACGCATGTTTACATAAGCCTACGTTAATACTCGTCGCTTAAAATGCTCCGTTCCACCTTGTGATGTCATCAAGTGGTAATTCTGAAGTTAACTGCTGCTTTTTTTTTACCTTTTGTTGCGTAAAGATTGGTAATTCCCGAGCTTAAATTATCCAAATGATTCTAGAAATGAAGGTGCGTGGAGTTTAAAAACACAGCGGAGCACTTCCTGTATCACCACACGATGACATCACAAGGTGGAACAGAGCGTTTTCCGTTTGAGAGAAGAACTCGGGGCTAAATCTGCAGCGTTTGTGTGTTAAACGTGTGGGAAAGTTGCATGTTCTTGTTTCTGTGGTGAAATTTCACATCTACATTTTGACCGATCCTTCATCCGCCGCTGGGGAAACCCGTCAGGAGCAGTTATTTTCTAAACCGTTTTAACCGTTTGAGATCCAGAAGAAATCGTCCTTGTGCGATTGGAAAGGAGCGCCACGCCAATTTAAAAATACAAAAATGTTCAGCTGCTTTGTCAAACACTGCAATGTGGGGAAAAGACTATGAAAGACGTCAAGTGTCTGTCTTGAGACTCCCTGTTGAAGAAATTGAGAAATAACTGGATTTTACTCACTTACGCAGGGCCGTCGACAGGAATTTGGGGGCCCCGGGGCAAGAAAACACACACGGGCCCCCCTCTAATATAAATAAATAGCAAAAGGGTCCAATTTTGTGCCCTTTAAGACCCTGGGACCTGGGACAACAGAGCTTTTTGTCTCCTCCTGTTGACTTAATCGCGCTTATAACTGTGTTAACGTCCACAAAATTAACCTATTTCGGAAGCTAGCTCAATTAGCAAACCGGCGTTCCAAGCGAGTCCGTTAAAATTCCCACAAAGCAATAATCACGTTTGAAATTCGCAGCCGTTACAGACTCAAAAGCGACTTACTTTCCGGCCAAGTGTAGCGGCGTCGCGCACGTCTCCATGTCGTCTCTCCTGACGAGCCGTCGGAGCCAGAGCAGCTCGCAGTTACAGTGCAGTGGGTTCCCGCCAAAATTCAGACTTATGACGGCGTTGTAAGGGGTGGGGCTTATTGCTCCTGTCTGGGACCTGAGAATGAAACACACAAACGTAGATGGATTAGGAAGAGGAAGTGACGCGCGTTCCACTAAGACGATATTGAACGTTTTGATGGATCAGACGTTGATTCGGTCGATATCGGTTCAGTCGATCCTATTTTTGGTTTATAAATTGTTGTAATATGACGATTTTTGGCCCAAACACCTCGGGATGTTTCTCAAAGCTGTTCTGCGGTTAGTTTAAATATTAAATAACAGATATAAAACACATTTGGATCATTTTTTTTTACCATACGCCATTTGTTAAAAGCACGTGTCAAACTCAAGGCCCGGGGGCCAAACGCGGCCCGCCATGTCATTTTATGTGGCCCGTGACAAGGTAAATTTAAACGTATGACTGTCTTAAAATGTCAGTTTATCAGGAGATACGCGTTTACACATAGTTTTTATATCTTTGCAAATTTGAGAAGAACCATTTTGCTGATGTGGCCCTCTGTGAAATTTAGTTTGACGCCCCTGATTTAAAGGAAATAAATTATATATTCAGTCTGTTTTAGTATCGGTCGATATCGGGTATCAGCAGTTACTTAAATCCAAAGTATCGGCATTGATATCGGAACAGAAAAAGAAATGTACAAGGGACATAGGTAAGAAGAGACACTATTTTTTGCGTTTGCTAATTGATGTTTGTTAGCTGATGTGCCATTTTTATTCAAGATATGACGGCATTATTTTATCAAACGTATTCCTGTGGTCATTTTTTTTTGTTTTTAGACAAGTCTGTCAATCAAAAGACGGCAAAAAACGTCTTAACTGTAGCTGCGCAGTCCCGTCGGTTGTTCTGTAAGAGATGACGTCTTGTTAGCGCTTGTTTTGACACGGGCATAATCACAGTTACGTAACATTCACTTTTTGTAATGCAGCAAAACACTGAGAGCAGGTGTTTTCGCTTTGAAATCAGTCGGTAATGAAAAAGTTGATCTGTGAAAGAAAGAAGGCATATAAAAAAAAACACGGCTGGCTTATGTGGAGAACTCTGCCGCGCCACATGCGGAGATAAAAGCACCTGGGCGCATAGAAACGCCCAGGTGCTCAATCAGCCAGACAATCATAGAATTACGTGGAAAAGCGATGCTCTTTTGAGTCCAAATACAACTACATGCCAATAAATGACGAAAAAAGACATAAATGCATGGAGATTTTTTACCCCTGACAGAAAGAGAGATTGAAAAACGTCTTTTATCGCTCATTACAGGTTGGCGCTCGGCTTTATCTCGCTGCTCCAGTCTCCACTTTCACCATTCAACACCGTCCCCGGTCAATTTGTCACTCGGAGACTATAGGCCGGGAGCGGTTTGGCTGGAAATCGCACTTGTTCTGAGCGCGAGTTCATTTACGCCATGTCGCAGCTGGACTCGGAGATATTTGTGAGTTACTGGGAGCCGGGTTGGCACGTCCACAATGAGGCTGATAGTCGTGTCTATGGCGGCTTGTAATTGGCGTGTGTTTGGACAAGGTTTGGGCAGGTAATGGATGTTATGTAAGGCTTTGATGTCCCCGATGCTACGCTTTTCTCTGGCAGCGTGCTCCTTTAAACAGGATGCATTTTCTACAGAAATCATATCATAAAAGATGGAAAGAAAGATTAAAGGTGTGTTTTTTTTCAAGATTTCAGAATCCAAAGAGATGAAAAAAGAGTAGATTGATGTCGGTGTTTCATTTCGCATCCAATAATAGTTTGATTCTTACTATTTTTATTAGCGTTTACGGGTGTTTTGTTTTGTTTTTGACACGTTTTTGTCTCAGAACCCCAAAAAAAAACCCTTTTTTTGGGACTCACCTTGTGCGTATGAGGTAAAAGTGGTTCTATTGTTTTGTTTTTGTATTTTTTGTTTGGTTTTTGTCTGTATTTTGAGCACAGCGCCCATGAAAAAGAGACTCTGAGTGCTCTCATTGTGTTCTCCCTGTATAAATAAAGGCAAAGTACCAAAAAATAATCACATCCACCGTCACAAAGTCATGAAATGTGGAACAGAGAACACTGACTTAATGAGGAACACGGCAATATAACCTTACAAGGGTTTATACGTTTCTGTTTTATTCAGACATTTATAGAATTAAATATCAATCGCTTGTGACACGTCGGTGCAGAATTATAGTTTCATATGTAAACAGAAAACTTCCCCAATTTCCCAGCTTCAAAATGAGCCCAAGACGAGTTCTGTCTCAAACATTTCACCTGCTTTAACTAAAAAAAAAGTTCCATGCCCCATTTTTCAGTCTAGTGGGATCACCTCAGACATGTTCAGTGCATTTAAACATAAAAAATACAGACGCTCGCTGCTAAAATTCTGTCCCTTTCAATGGTTTTACAGCAGATTTCACCACCAATCTACAGTCGAAACCACTGCATAAAAAAGAGACGTATGCTTTTTTTTCTCGCTGTCTGACGTGAAATCGGACTAAACTTTCCCTGTTTTAGGTCAATTAGAATTACCAAATTTATTTCTATTTGCTAAAGGCCAGAATAATAAGAGAAGGATTTTTTTAAGACAATTTTTCATTGATTTTTAAGTCAGAAGTTTACATACATTTGGTACTGTAAGAATGCTCGTTTCTGGTGTCCTTTGCCTTTAAACTCTATGACTTGGGTCTAACGTTTTGGTTATTTTTCCACAAGCTTCTCACAATATTTAGCAGGAATTTTGGCCAGTTTGCCTAGTTTTCAGTAGGATTAAGGTCAGGGCTTGTGATGGTCACTCCAAAACGTCGACTTTGTTACCCTTAAGCCACTTTGTCACCACTTTGGCAGCATTCGAACAGTGTAGTGTGTGTAAACGTCTGGTTTCAACTGTAAATAACAAGACTTTGACACTGGATGTGGCTATAGCACCACGTTTACCATCCAACACTCAAATAGTTTTGCACGAGGTGGGTCCTAAAAAAGGGATTTTGCGAGTCCTGAGACCAAATGAGTCTGAGCTGAAACAAAAAACCCAAACTCATAAAGGCTCAAGGTGTACGGTGATTAAAAAATAGTGCGGAAAAAGCAGCAAAACAGTCGCTTCACAATAGCACAGTGCTTGCTTATTCATGAAATTAGCACAAATTTTAAGTTTTCAGATGGAATTATTTACTTAATCATGATTTCAAGCTGGAGTACACAACGTTTTTGAGTAAGAAGTACATTTTTTGGTTTTAAAAGTATATCATAGACCAGCGCGCTCTGTCTTATAGCAAATAATAAAGTCCTTTTATTTCTTGCCAACCAAAAGATGCGATCCAACCTTTTTTTTTTTTTGATCGCGTTATATCTGTAAGGTGTTGTTTGTGTTATTATCTCGCACTTTGATATAAAACCTGCCTTTTACCTGCCTCAATCAAAAATATAGTTTATACACAAATGGGAATATGAAAGGGAGCAAGTAAGATGAAAGATTCCAGACTAAAAACCACCCGCGGATGAGACAAAAGCGGCCGACAGTGGGCTCGGTTCCAGTATCGCGCGTGTCTTTAAATAATGAAATGCCTTCACAGCAGTACAGTACTTGTTACGGAGCCAGCGGCGCTTCCCTGGCTCTGCAGTCTACCTCAAAACCCCACGATAAGCCACTTCTTAGAGGAACATTTGGAAGAAAGGCCAATCTTAAGCAGTACCTGGCAAAGAGGGGATCAGGCGGCAGGGTGCGGAGCCTGTTGGAGGTCATATCGAGCCTCGCCAGCTTATACAGCTCCCCAAAGACCCCCTCCGCGATGTGGTCGATCAGGTTATGGTCCAGGTTGAGCGTGTGCAGACTGGCCATGTTCTGAATGGACTCCCACGGAACTCTGCGGATGACACAGACGGTAGTTAGGCAGGTTTTTATTTCAGCGTGTTGCTTTTCGACGTAGCTTAGAAATGACGATTAAATATAAGGGCACATGGGGATAAAGTACTACTGTCATCGTCTGTTCATTAGTATCGAAATAAAGTTTGGAGTTTTAGTATCGTGACACTAGTGGATAAGTGAGGACTAAGTGAGGACTAGGTCAGGATTAAGTGAGGACTAGGTCAGGACTAAGTGAGAACTAGGTCAGGACTCGGTCAGGACTCGGACAGGACTAAGTATGGACTAAGTGAGGACTTGGTCAGGACTAAGTGAGGACTAGGTCAAGACTAGCTCAGGACTAAGTGAGGACTAAGTGTGGACTAAGTCAGGACTTGGTCAGGAGGTCAGGACTAAGTGAGAACTAGGTCAGGACTAAGTGAGGACTAGATCAAGACTAAGTGAGTACTCTGTCAGGACTAAGTGCAGACTCGGTCAGGACTAAGTCAGGACTCTGTCAGGACTCGGTCAGGAGGTCAGGACTCGGTTAAGACTAAGTGAGGACTTGGCCAGGACTCGGTTAGGAGGTCAGGATTCGGTCAGGACTAAGTGAGGACTAGGTCAGGACTAAGTGAGAACAAGGTCAGGATTCAGTCAGGACTAAGTGAGGACTAGGTCAGGACTAAGTGAGTACTCGGTCAAGACTAGCTCAGGACTAAGTGAGGACTAAGTGAGGACTCGGTCAGGAGGTCAGGACTAAGTGAGAACTAGGTCAAGACTCGGTCAGGACTAAGTGAATACTCGGTCAGGACTAAGTGTGGACTCGGGTCAGGACTAAGTGAGAACTAGGTCAGGACTCAGTCGGGACTGAAGTAGGACAACGTAACAGTTAAATATTGATTTTAATGTGACAAAATCCATACTCTGGTTAATTAGCATGAGATAAATGAATGGATTTTCATGCATAAAAACACACAAAAGACCAAACCAAACCTGGATTAAATCTGTTTAAAAAGACCATAGAATTTAAGAAAAAAGAGTTTGCAGGAGTAAATCTGACATTAATGTGAAATCTGTACAAAAGAACCTCATTTTAATCTGTATTAGCTCCTGTCCCACAGCTTGAGAACCACTGAACAAGTAAAACTGAACAAATAACCACAGCTTTTCCTTTATAAACTGTAGAAGTCCATGAGTGTGAAGTGAGAGGGGCGGCTTGGCGAGCGCTATACGAGGACACGCTCGCTCTGTCGCTAAATACACAGCTAGCATGTTCCCATTCATGCTTCTCGTCTCAAATTAGGACTAAACCGAGTCTAATAGATTTTGACAGACAGTGACAGCAGATGCTTATTTTCCCTCACAATCCCTGTTTCGCCGCATTTTACCGATTCCCATCTGCGATCCGCCGCCGTTGTCATTTAGAAGTCAATCTCTTGTCGCGCTCGCAAACAGTTTTGAACGAATTAGTCATAAGCGGGAAAAAAAAAAGGTGCGAACGCTCGGCTATAACAAACAGCGGTGACATTGAGGAATTTTGGCGTTCAGACACGGCGGCCCTTCGTTTAGGCAGCGTCACAGGTGAAGAAGTGCCGCTGTTTTTGTTTTGTCTGCGTTCAGAAACATGCTAGCTCGCCCTGGTTTCAATCACGCCAATGAAAGGAAGAGGAGAGCTGTGGGATATTAATAATGGCTAGCGCAAACAACAGCAGATGGCTAGCCTCTTTGTCTATAGCCTATCTCCTGACAATAGACCCGTGAGGCGAAGCGATTCTGTAATGACTTCATTAAATCACGGTTGTGGTTTAGATCAGACCCACAGAGTGAAAGTATGAGGTTGGATTTTGTAAAACAAGGACATTCTTTTAACACTCAGATAATCCCTGTCCTCTGCCGTCTGAGTGAATGGAATCGGGTTTAAAAAGCGCGAATGTGAAAATAGTAGTTGATGACCTTGGAACGTGGCTTTGACTAACGATGATAATGGAACAACTTTAGCGCCGTCGAACTGTTGGGGAAAAGTCAGAGTAGAGCTGGACTTTTGTTGTCGATAATTGCGAGTCTGACCCGGGCAGCTGCTGACCTTCGCCCCGGGTCCGAAAACCGCACGACAAAATACAAACGCATTATTTTCCCCGGTCGTTTGTAAAGGAGACAAAGAGGTTTTCTTTTTCCAACCGCGGAGAGTACAGAAGTGCGACGTGTCCATGAAGGCCAAACAGCAGATGCTTATGTATAAACGGACGTAGCTAACCTGCTAACCGCCGCGTGCTGCATAGTTAGCGATCATGGACGCGCTCAAATCTGGCTCCAATTCACTTTACATTGAAAAAACTCTCTTAAAATGTTCGTATTAGCCCGTTTTACATGGTCCTGGTGTTTTTATTTCACTTTTCTGTCCGTAAATCAAGGTATGAACATTAACAACAGCCAAATCAGGCGTCTTCTGTCCCCGAAATGTCACTCTCGCTAGCGTTAGCAACAGGTTTGATTCTAAAAGAGACAATGAGGTCTTCTTTTCAACCGCAGAGAGTACAGAAGTGCGACGTGTGCGGTAACCTGTGTCGATAAAGGTCAAACAGCAGATGCTTATGTATGCGCAGAATGTATATATAAACGGACATAGCTAACCTGCTAGCCGCCGCATTTTGCTTATTTAGCGCTCAAATCTGGCTCCACTTCACTGTACGTTGAAAAACTTTCTTAAAATGCTCGTGTTGACCCGCTCCCCATGATCCTGGTGTTTTTATTTCGCTTTATTTGTCCGTAAATCAAGATATGAACATGAAAAACTAACAAACCAGGAGTTTTCTGTCCCCGCTAGCGTTAGCAACAGGTTTGATTGACAGCGTTGCTATGTACTACTGCCAAAAAGACGCATTATCTTCAACAGCCTCGCTCCTGATTGCCTCTTTGGTTGCTATGATACTCGTGGTCAGATTTCCAAATACGAAACTCGACTCCAAATTCGCCGCTATAACCGCTAGCCTCGATTAGCTTCATTTGACCGGAGCCGATCGCTACGGCTGACGTCACACTCGTCGTACAGAGTCTATGGTATAAGTCTTCTTTGGCGAAAACGTTTTTGGACAGCAGCCGACGCTCGGTTAAGTGAGAAAAATGAAATGTTTTAATAAGCGCTGACAGGCTAACGCGTCGATCTGAGGACGGGCATTGTGAAGGTGATGAGTGGTGAAAGCCTAATGAATATTATCATTATTTTGTCCGGAGACGCAGACACGGCACGACGTCTTAAATGCCTCCATTGTCCTTTGTAATAGATACGATAGGAGCGGCGTAGACCATAACGAACGGCGCCATTCAAAGAGTGCGGGCCTGTCTTTCAACAAACCCAGTCAAAGAAAATTAGAACCTCATCAAAATTGATTCACTTTCAATTCAATTCTGCGAGCTTTTCATCCTCCCAGCCTCAGCGCTTTTAATTTGCTGTGTGTTTGCTGACTCGGGCTCACTCGAGGAGCCACTGAAGAACTGTATTTTTGTTCAACGTTTACCCTCAGTCCTCACGTTCTGCTGCCTTTTTTGATTCACGCTATACTATTAAACTTCACACGACAGGTTAGACTGATCTCAGTTAAACATTAGCGTCATTACAGTTCAGATTTAGCTAAAAAACTTGCTTCACTTTTCTAGTTTTTCAAAAATTTGGTCAAGTTTATAATGTAATTTTACTTCCTGGTTTGGGCACGGGCAGCAGTTATGACTCGACTAATAAAAATAACAACTTTATTTCGTTAAATTAAGTGTTTTTGACATATGTAGAGATGTTCCGTTGTTGAAATCTTTGCTACTTCCTGGATTTTTGTACGTTTCTTTTCAACTTTTTCCCCACAAACGAGATTAAAGGTTCAATATTACACAAAATTAAGCTTGAAAATTGAGTTTTAAGCCATAATTGTTGTTTATAATGTTGTTACGTCATCAAAAACAGACTTGGAGTTGTGTTTTTCATTCACACGTTTGAGTAACATTTTATTATTAGTCTAACGCTTTGTTCCACCTCGTGATGTCATGAAGTGGTAGTTTTCAAGTTAACAGCGACTTTCATCTTTAGCTCTGACGAGACTGGCAGTTCCAAATGATTCTAGAAATGAAGGTGGGTGGAGTTTAAAAACACAGTGGAGCACTTCCTGTATCACCACACGATGACATCACAAGGTGGAACGGGCCGTTTACTCAATCTAAACGTGTGCGAATGAAAAAAAACCCAAAACTCCAGCTCTGTTTGTGACGAGGAAACAACATTAGAACCTAGATTAGAAAACAGCGTAATAAAATTGAAGTTCCGTTACCTTTTCAAGTTGTTGTAGGACATATCGAGGTCCTCCAGCGTGAGCAGGAAGTCGTCGAACACTTGAGGCGATACTTTGACCAGCTGGTTGTTGTTGACGATTAGATGCTGAAGATTGACCAAACCGGCCAAGTCCCTCGGCCCGAGCGTCGTCAACCGATTTCCTGGACACAACATCAACCCTGTTATTGGACAAGCAGTGATTTCCAAAGGTCACCGTGCTACGCTAACACTTTACCGTCCAGATGTAACGAGCGAAGACTCTCCAGGTCCGCGAACGCCATCGGACGTATATGATGGATGGTGTTCCTGGACAAAGTCAGGTCAACCAAGCCGGTCATGTTGGCGAAATCGCTTCCCCCGACCTCCGTGATGAAGTTATCGGCGAGTCTTAGCTCCACCGTCCTCCTGTCAACGTTCGGGGGGACGAACAGTAATCCCTTGTCTGCGCATAGAGTACTTAGAGACTCGGATAAGTTTCGACAAACGCAGTGGAAGGGGCAGGTGGAGACCATGCCCCACGTCTCCCCCGCGCCAATCAGGGACGGCAGTAGGCAGCATGTGACCAGCGTGAGCCAGTGGAACGCCGGGAAGGTGGCGAAGTCGGGGAGCGTCCGTCGTGTAGTCCGCGGGCAGGCACAGTGCAGGAGATGAGACGAAGAAGAAGAAGAAGAAGAAGAAGGGGAGATGAGTAAAGTTGGAGTTGGATGGAGCGATAGTTGGAGGATGGGCGGAGAGGTCAGGCTTCCTTCGTTCCTTTCCCGATGGAGGTGTGTGTGGGATCGGTGTGTCTGTCTGCGGGGGGTGGGGGGTGGGGGCACAGGCATGGTAGAGCGCCTGTCAGTCCACAGACCTGGAAAACACAGAAAAAGAAGAATACAATTAAGACTTTTTATGTGTTGGCATGGTAACGCTTTATAATAACTACACCAGCGTTAATCAAAGGGGTTATGTTACCCAAAATGGACTCGTGTGAGCTGTGACCGCGTCAAAAACAGACCTGGAGTTGTGTTTTGTTTCATTCACACATGTTTGAGTGACTTTATTATTAGTTTGTCTGCATCCCCAAAGCTCAAAACGCTCTATTCCACCTTGTGATGTCATAAAGTGGTAGTTTTTGAGTTTTGAGTCAGCTCATTTTACCTTTAGTTCAGTAGAGTTAGAGTTGGCAATTCCTTATCTGATTTTCTGATTTATTAATTTATATTTATTTATATATATTTTTTGTAATATTTATTTTATTTTTATCATCTGATTATTAGATTTATTTATATTTATTTTATTTATATTATTTTTATATTTATATTTATTTTTATTTTTATCTGATTTATTTATATTTATTATATTTGTATTTATTTTTATTTTTATAGTATATTTATAGTTATATTTATTTAGATTTATTTTGTTTTATTTTTATTATTCCAGTTTTGATTATCCAAATGATTCTAGAAATGAAGGTGTGTGGAGTTTAAAAACACAGCCGAGCACTTCCTGTATCGCCACACGATGACATCACAAGGTGGAACAGAGCGTTTACTCCGTCGAAACACGCGCGAACGAAACAAAACACAACTCCATCTCTGTTTTTGACGAGGAAACGACATTAAAACAGCTCAGAAAACGGCGTAAGCGCAGTTATTATAAAATACAGCACCAAGGACGTTTCGCCGCGTCCCAAAAGTTACAAAAATAAGCTGAAACGTGAAGGCATCAGTCAATTGTTCATTCACATTTTTCAAACTATCTGGTACTTTATCACTAGCAACACTGTATGAAATAATGGAAGACTTTAGGTAGAAAGACCGCGCTCATTTATTATGTATGCTGAGTGCTCATTTGCATCCGCAGTCTCCGGGCAGGTAACAGAACGAGCGGCGTGTACGGTCTGAAAACATCACGCCACGTTGAAAAATGAACCCCGCTGCAGACCTGCTCTATCAACTTTCTATGTGCTTTTAGAAACTGTTTTGTAAGAGTTGTCTGAAGTGTGATTTTTGCCTTTTTTTTTCCCACCTACTGAGACGAGACTTCGCTTGAACAAATGTCCGTCCTCCACGCCGGCTCTGTGTGGGCTAAAGCCTCCTCAGATGAGCACCTCTCCACCGTTTCGTCCACTTTACTTTAAAAAAAAAAAAACGCACCCTTAGCTCGCACAGAACCGCAGCTCGTCGGCAGCGTCAACATCCCAAAAGACAGCCGGTCCCCATGGTAACCGTTACCTAGAAACCCCCGAGAGCGGATTAGGCAGGTGTTATATCATACCGGGCTTTCTTAAGACTCTGGGTCACGCGAACAAAGTGGGTCAGCGGCCTGCGGACATTTCTCCGAGAGGCGAAAGCGGAGCGTCCTGAGATCGCACGCTCGCTCTTGAGCATGTGATCGGCGAAAGTACTACTCCTCAACTAGAGTGACGAAAGTTTGAGGTATAATTTGAGGTATAACTTGATTTTTTTTTGTCTCATTTGCACTATTATTTACTTGATTATATATATTTTTATGCTCTTTTTATCTTACTTATTTTATACCTAATTTTCTCTATACTTTGGCGTCCACTGTGGTCAGCAAAGTAAGGATTGCTTTACTGTACGACGATAAAAGCTTTGAATCTTGACTCTAACTGAGCGAAATGTAGAAAAATCAGTGAATACCAGGTGCCACAGGGGGGCGCTAGTGGCAAAACTGTTGTCATATCCTTCAATTTAATCCGCTCTACTTGATCGTGCTGTTTTTATTTCACTATTGTCTCTGTAAATCAAGATATGAACATTAAAACCAGACAAACCAAGCGGCTTCTTTCCCGGCGCTCACTCCCGCTAGCGTTAGCAACAAGGTTTGATTGACAGCGTTGCTAAGCGTCCGCCGTGTGCTAAACCAGCGGTGCGGGCGTGAAGGAAGGAACAACTTCGCTACGCACGCTTCACCCACATTTCCTAGTATGAATGCGATGTTTTTGTACGTTTTTAGAAAGGCCGACGCCGCAGATTAGCAGCCTCGCTTCTGTCCGGCCGTCCCGGGGCAGCTGTGGCGACAAAAGAAACTCGGCACGAAACTGTAAAGCGACTTTGAGCATGCGGAAAAGCGATTGTTAAACGGATATCGCGATGGTTGTTGTAAAAAACGAGCGTATCGACATCTAAAAAAACAAAAAAATACGTTTCAAAAAAGCTTTATTAAAATGATACGACGCTATAAATATTTTTGTTTCATCCTTTTCACTTTTTGTGCGTTTTTCTCTCTCCCGTCGATATCACGGCCTCAATGATTCACTTAAGGTCTATCCTAATTTCCATCCCGCCCGTGCAGGAAGTCGCACCGCAAGTCCCGCCCTATGAAAAAAAAACATGTAAAAGGTGCGAAGGATGAGTCACGGCCCGCTGATTGGCATTCATAATAGTCGTCATGGCAACTGTACCCTCGGCGGAGTGACAGCGTGTGTTGGAAACAGTCGGAGGCGAGCGGAGGGGAGAGCAGACAGGGGAACGAGACAGTGACTCACGCTCTGATGTAGCGGGAAGAAGAGGAAGAAGAAGAGGAAGAAGATGGCTGTGTTTGTATGTTAAGCGTTTTTCGGAAACTCGGAAACTCGCCGTGAGATGATGATGATCTTTTTCGTGATATACGTACGGCCGATACTTCGACTGACACATACGCACACGTCTTCGTACTTTACAGGAAAAAAACGGCCTCTGATATCGAAGCAGAAGTAATAAAACAATTTTCTCTTTGCCGACGCCGCGGTTTACTTTGGTGCGCGTCCAGTAGCGGTTTTGTTTAGCGCACAAGCAGCTAGCGTGTCCCAAATCTGATCTCGGATTTGGCCGGAAAAGATGAAGAAACGTACAGTACTCTGCTTTTTTTCACACGTTGATATATGCAAATGTGAGCAAATTTGGGTGTTCTCCAGATCTGTGTAAGAATATTATCTCACGGTGAAAAAAGTACGAGGAAAAATAGCTCTGAGTTCGACGAGGTTTCTGCTTCTGGTCGTTAGCGTTGCAAGACGGCGTTAGTTCCTTTGCGGAGGTCTCTGACGCATCTTTTGGCCTGTATAGTATTTTTTACGCTGATATTACAACGCAGTGCAGTTAATGAATGAAAATCTTATTGGAGTTTATCATGTTTTTAAAGTTTTGAGCTTCTTTCTTGAACTGAAAACGCTCTGTTCCACCTTGTGATGTCATCGTGTGGTGATACAGGAAGTGCTCCACTGTGTTTTTAAACTCCACACACCTTCATTTCTAGAATCATTTGGATCATTTCAACTCTGGAATTGCTCATTTCTGTTGAACTAAATGTAAAAAAAAGGAGCTGTTAACTTGAAAACTGCCACTTGATGACATCACGAGGTGGAACGGAGCATTTTGAGCTTTGGAGATGTAGAAAAACTAATAATAAACATGTGTGAATGAAACAAAACACAACTCCAGGTCTGTTTTTGAGCATGTAACATCTTTATAACATGACTTATTTAGGCTGAGTTCTTCTTTCAAAACAGAAAACACTCTGTTCCACCTTGTGATGTCATCATGTGGTGATACAGGAAGTGCTCCACTGTGTTTTTAAACTCCACACGCCTTCATTTCTAGAATCATTTGGATCATTTCAGCTCAGAAATTGTCAATCTTTACTGAACTAAATGTAAAATCTGGCTTGAAAACTGCCACTTGATGACATCACAAGGTGGAACGGAGCGTTTTGAGCTTTGGAGATGTAGAAAAACGAATGATAAACTTGTGTGAATGAACCAAAACACAACTCCAGGTCTGTTTTTGAGGATGTAACATCTTTATAACATGACTTAAAGCGTCGCAAGAGTCAATTTCGTGTCACGTAGGACGTTTTAAGAACTCATTTTCTCCGTTTCCTCCTCTGGCTACCTCCGCTTATTTGCAACGAAAGAATAGAAACTAAAAATCGGAGAATTGTCAGCGATAGCCGCGTCAGGCGTGTAATCATCCCTCACATAACGTGGACCCTGGAGTGAGTCTCTATCAGTTTTATTCTCATTTTGTCGTGTTATTTTGAGCTTATCTGGAGCCACCTCTTTAGCCTCTTGTTCTACTATAAACCGACGCAAGCGTTTTAAAAATCCCTGATGATTAGTCAGCGCGTTTCAAATCATAAATCAACGTTTAAAGGTCCGACATTACACAAAAGTGACTCCTGGGAGTTTAAAGTCATGTTTTAATGTTGTTTCCTCCTCAAAAACAGACCTGGAGTTGTGTTTTGTTTCATTCACACATGTTTGAGTCACACTTTATTATTAGTCTGTAACATCTCCAAAGCTTAAAACGCTCTGTTCCACCTCGTGATGTCATCAAGTGGTAGTTTTCAAGTTAACAGCTCCTTTTTTTTACCTTTAGTTCAACAGAAATGAGCAATTCCAGAGCTGAAATGATCCAAATGATTGTAGAAATGAAGGTGTGTGGAGTTTAAAAACACAGTGGAGCACTTCCTGTATTACAACATGATGACATCACAAGGTGCAACAGAGCGTTTTGAGCTTTGGAAATGTAGACAGTCAAGTAATAAAGTTATTCAAACATGTACAAATGAAACAAAACGCAACTCCAAGTCAGTTTTTGAGGACGTAACATCTTTATAACATGACTTGTTTAGGCTGAGTTCTTCTTTCAAAACAGAAAACACTCCATTCCACCTTGTGATGTCATCATGTGGTGATACAGGAAGTGCTCCACTGTGTTTTAAAACTCCACACACCTTCATTTCTAGAATCATTTGGATCATTTCAGCTCTGGAATTGTCAATCTTTACTGAACTAAATGTAAAATCTGGCTTGAAAACTGCCACTTGATGACATCACGAGGTGGAACGGAGCATTTTGAGCTTTGGAGATATAGAAAAACCAATAATAAACTTGTGTGAATGAAACAAAACACAACTCCAGGTCTGTTTTTGATGAGAAAACGGCATTAAAACATGACTTAAATCTCCCAAGACTCAATTTGACATAATTCAGGACCTTTAAACTTTTCATTTGTGACTCTAAACGCGCTGACTAATCATCTGGGATTTTTAAAACGCTTGCGTCAGTTTATAGTAGAACAAGAGGCACACTCCAGTTTCCGGCCGCGCTCCGCTAATGCTCCCACATGCTTGCTTTTCCCAGACCAAAGTCAATATGCTCAAACGCACTCCTTCGTATGACCTTTATCTGCCTTTGCCTCGCTCGCTGCAGTAATAACCCGCCAGCTCCGCCGCCATTTTCACGTTATAATTTTCACACTTTCAGGTCTGGAGACAAGTCTGAGCCTCCACTTTTTCACCCTTGAACGGTCCCCTAGTCTCGGGCGAGGGGTGTTTGGTTTGGTTGTTGATTTCAAAAAACAAAAGTAAACGATTCTCTGATTGCGCCGCGTTTGCTCGTTTTCGTCGGCTGATGTTGTTTTATTTTTTGAGACTTGTTTGTGAATTAGTGACTCGAAATGAGCGATTATATTAATGGTTCTTCGGGTGTTTGCCAAATTTCTGAAAGCCGTGTTGGGGGGAAAAGATAATTAAATGAAACGATTAAACGTTACAGGTTGTTTTTTATTAAACTCTAAATTTTAATCTTGGCTAATTTCTGTGATTTTTGTGATTTAGTTTTGATTAAGACTCAGTTTTCGTGCGAGAGTCAAGATGATGTTGTTTCTTCATCACAAACAGACCTGGAGATGTGTGTTTTGTTTGGTTTTTTTGTTTCTATCAGACATGTTTAACACACAAAACCTGCAGATTTACGCGAGTGAGTTGTTCTCTCAAACTGAAACACTCTGTTCCACCTTGTGATGTCATCATGTGGCGATACAGGAAGTGCTCCGCTGTGTTTTTAAACTCCACACACCTTCATTTCTAGAATCATTTGGATCATTTCAGCTCCTGAAATTGCTCATTTCTGTTGAACTAAAGGTTAAAAAAAAAGTAGGTGTTGACTTGAAAACTACCACTTTATGACATCACGAGCTGGAACAGAGCGTTTTGAGGTTTGGAAAGATACAGACTAATAATAAAGTGTGACACAATCTCACAAAACACAACTTCAGGTCTGTTTTTGACGAGAAAACGCGACTTAAACCTCAGAAGAGTCCATTTTGTGTAACGTACGACCTTTAAGCTGCACTTTGTAACTTTTCGGACAGAGGTCACTTCACTTGATCGTCTCCATGGAGATATTATCCCTTGCCCTGCAGTGTTTCAAATTCAATTTATCAATCCTCCAATTAATTAAAAGTTTTGCTCATTGGATTTTTATGGTTGAGCCGCGTCGCCGCTCCACAAACCTTAAAAAAAACTCCCCAAAAAAACTCCAAAAACCCTCCAAAAAACTCCAAAAACCATCCAAAAAACTCCAAAAAACGTGAAACTTGACCCTGTAACGACAACTTTAAAGCCCCACTGTAGAGCTTTCCTGGCAAAACAGCAACATCTCCACGGAGAAAAGTGGCGTACCTTACCAGAAAAGTTACACAGTTGAGCTTTAACCATAAACAATCGCGAGTGTTTGGGTGTTTTTCTCCGTAATAATCCGCTCACATCTCAGTTTCGCTCAGTTTTTAATCCTGCTCATTGTTTGAACTCCAGATGCTCAAGTCTTTTTCTTTTGTCCGGTCCTTCCTCCTCCTCCTCCTCCTCCGCTCTGTTTATCTCTCCGCCGTTCTATCGCTCCGTATCCATCTCTCCATCTTTGCTCACCCCATGTGTGCCTCCGGGTCCTCGGTAAATTTCTATATTTCCCTCCCTTTTCTTTATGTCCCCTCTCGTCTCTCCCTTTGTGCTCGTGTCCGCCCTTGAGGCAACCCCGACAATGTTATCAGTCACCCCCTCTGCCTCCTCGCCTCCTCTCCTCCCTCCTACTTCCTACTTCCTAGTTCCTCACATTGTATCCTCGGTGCCCTCCGCGTCTCCTTCACTTCACTCCTAAACTTACTCCGTGTTCATTCTTCAGATCTTTGTGCGGTCTATCTCTTTCTCCGCTCTCGTCCCGAAGATAACGACGCGTTTGCAGCCGTTGTCGTTGGCGACGGGCGAAGCTGGGTGTAACCGAACCCCGAACGCCGAACGCCGCTCCTCGCTGATCGATCTGACCGGCAGAGATGGATCGCACGCTGTCCCATTCATTTAACCTCCTGCTTTTAGCCATTCATACCATTTAAAGATACAGCGTGGGACTTTTCGAGATTAGAGCGGTGAGGCGGGACCTGCTTGATGCTTTTGCTTTGCCTGGAATGCTCCACGTTAAGGCGTTAAACATGTTTGTGTTGCATTAATTAATTCAGGTTTTTGTTGCTTGTTAAAAAAAAGACTTGAAAAACACGTGTCTTGCCTCTCCACTGATCTGACCAGTAATTCACCTGGTAGTGTAATCCATTAGCGCCACCCACTAGCGTCACCATAAAAAGTTTAGCCATATTCCTCCTCAGCAAAGCAATAACGTCTCCATGGAAACAAATAGATGACCAGAAATATTCTATAGTATGAAGTTAAAGCTAAACCGGTAGCGTCGCCCGGTAGCGTCGCCCGGTAGCGTCGCCCGGTAGCGTCGCCCTAGCATGAGCAACTAGCATCACCCACTAGCGTCACACACTTGTGCCACCCACCTAGCATGACCAGCTAGCACCACCCACTAGCGTCACCTACTAGCGCTACCCACTTAGCGTGACTAACTAGCGCCACCCAGTATCACCACACACCTAGCATGACCAACAAGTGCCACCCACTTAGCATGACCAACTAGCGCCACACCCTAGTGTCACCCGGTAGCGTCGCCCGGTAGCGTCACCTGGTAGCACCACACACCTAGCATGACCAACTAGCATGACCAACTAGCGCCACCTGCTT
Source organism: Periophthalmus magnuspinnatus (assembly GCF_009829125.3). NCBI lineage: Eukaryota > Metazoa > Chordata > Actinopteri > Gobiiformes > Gobiidae > Periophthalmus > Periophthalmus magnuspinnatus. Next base: position 25,686,847 of record NC_047143.1, on the reverse strand, counting down.
GTCTGAAAGTTTAACCATCTTGTGAAACCCTCCTCACCAAAACAACAACATCTCCACAGATAAAAGCACCTGACGTGAAATATTCCACAGTGTCCATTTAAACCCTACGTTCTTTCTCGCTCGTCGCTGACACTTGGATCCTCCGTCCTCATCGCCGTCGTCCGTGGTATTTCCTGGTGTTTTCTGGTCTTCTCTGGTGGTCGTAGCCTCTCGCTCGTGTCTGTCTAACACTTTTAATACAACTCTGCAACTGCATTAACATCTGTGAACTCTATTTCACATCCAACATTACTTCTCCGTCGAGTTTTCTGACTAAAACGGCGAGAGGAAGGAGAAACTATATCAAGCCTTCTACACATAAATCGACGTATTGTGCGTTTTATTTTCACCGAAAGCCGGGCCTCTGTTAACCGTTCAGCCCCTTCACGTTTATACAACATTTAACCACGATATTAACGCTCGTTTCATTTGCGTTCGACTTGTGTACGGAGCGACGCAGACGAGGAACACCCCGCGTGAACTGTGTAGGTACTCCGCCTCAGCCGCCTACGCAAACGCACCACTGCAGTCGCCTCACATGCTCAAATCGCACTTTTTGTTGTTGTTGTTTAAGCGTTTTTTTCCATTTTCAAGCCGCGTAGAGAGCGGGAATCGAACCGGCGACCTTCGGATCAGAGCTAGTGTCGCATCTGATATTGAAAATACTCATTACAAATACTCACGTTACTGTAAAAACGCAGATTTTGAGGGTTTCCTGTGCTGTTTATTTTGTGTATTTTTAAACTTTTACTATTATTTGAGTAGTATTCCAACCTTGTAATCAGCTTTTTTTTTTATTAATCAGAGTTTGCAAGTACAACGCAAGCTCCAAATATTCCACTCGTCCCAAAATTATTATGTCATCACCGTCTCGACTCGTTTTTATAAACAAATAACAACCTTGCGCCATCTCCTGGACAATGCATGAGTTAAAAAAAAAAAAAAAAGCGTATCAGCATCAAGTTGTACTGTTAATTTTGGCTTAATGTTTATAGAAATGCTGCTAAAATTGCGTAAAAAAAAAAGGTTGAAGTATTTTTCATATGTACTTTATACTTGAAGTAAATATTTGGCAGTAGTACTTGTTTTTGTAAGTATTTTTAGCCATGTAACTGCACTTTTACTCAAAGTTTTTGTATTATATTATTGGTACAAACAGACGTGGAGTTGTGTTTTGTTTCATTTACACACGCCGAACACACAGAAAACGCTCCGTTCCACCTTGTGATGTCATCAAGTGGTGATACAGGAAGTGCTCCGCTGTGTTTTTAAACTCCACACACCTTCATTTCTAGAATCATTTGGATCATTTCAGCTCTGGAATTGTCAATCTTTACTGAACTAAAAGGTAAAATCTGGCTTGAAAACTGCCACTTGATGACATCACGAGGTGGAACGGAGCATTTTGAGCTTTGGAGATGTAGAAAAACTAATAATAAACACGTGTGAATGAACCAAAACGCAACTCCAGGTCTGTTTTTGAGGACGGAACATCTTTATAACATGACTTATTTAGGCTGAGTTCTTCTTTCAAAACAGAAAACACTCTGTTCCACCTTGTGATGTCATCATGTGGCGATACAGGAAGTGCTCCACTGTGTTTTTAAACTCCACACACCTTCATTTGTACAATCATTTGGATCATTTCAACTCTGGAATTGCTCATTTCTGTTGAACTAAATGTAAAAAAAAGGAGCTGTTAACTTGAAAACTGCCACTTGATGACATCACGAGGTGGAACGGAGCATTTTGAGCTTTGGAGATGTAGAAAAACTAATGATAAACTTGTGTGAATGAACCAAAACACAACTCCAGGTCTGTTTTTGAGGACGTAACATCTTTATAACATGACTTAAAGCGTCACAAGAGTCAATTTCGTGTCACGTAGGACGTTTTAAGAACTCATTTTCTCCGTTTCCTCCTCTGGCTACCTCCGCTTATTTGCAACGAAAGAATAGAAACTAAAAATCGGAGAATTGTCAGCGATAGCCGCGTCAGGCGTGTAATCATCCCTCACATAACGTGGACCCTGGAGTGAGTCTCTATCAGTTTTATTCTCATTTTGTCGTGTTATTTTGAGCTTATCTGGAGCCACCTCTTTAGTCTCCGCCTCCTTTTCTTCTTCTTCTTCTTCTCCGGGATCAGTAAAGTCTTATCTTACATTACCCAGCAGCCCCGTGTTCCTGCGCTCTGAAGGTCTACTGTCCGCCCTACAGTCCAACACGGGAGCGGACACGTGTGGAAGAAGGTTACGGTCTAAACGACAAGGTGAAACGAAACTATGAAAAGATTCAAATCAATACCATAAACACAGAGGACGTGAAACTCTGACAAGGTCCTGCAGTGTTCAAAGGTACGCAGTTTGAACGCACTTTTTTGCACTTTTTTCAAGCTTAAATAAGAAAAAACTACGTGAAATGTGCGTTAAGTTTATTGGATACATGTGTACTGACGTCTTTTGTTCATTAATCAGCTCGAAATAAGTAAATAAAATGCCCAAATTAGAAAAAAAAAGGATTTATTTTGGTTTTTATTTTGAAAAAAGTGACATATTTCATCTTAAAGTGTAGGATTTAAGTCTCATCAGATTCAGCGCAGAAAACATTGAAGTTGAACATAATTTCTACAACCTGAAGCTGAACTAAACTAGCAAAAAACATTAAATCCAACCAAAAAACAAAACAAAAACAACAAAAAAATGATGGGAGAGCATATACCTCTGCCAAGGCACAAGTCCCATCTCGCATTGTTCGATACATTCTGCCCAGACACGCAGTTTAAACGCACTTTTTTTGCACTTTTTTGCACTTTTTTCAAGCTTAAATAAGAAAAAAATACGTGAAATGTGCGTTAAGTTTATTGGATACATGTGTACTGACGTCTTTTGTTCATTAATCAGCTCGAAATAAGTAAATAAAATGGAAATAAATGCGTTTTTAGAGGTAACCTGATGAGTAGAAACGTGAAAAAAACGTATTCTAGAACATTCTACTTCAATTTTATGCCATACTGTGGAATATTATCGCCAAAGGAACAACATTTCCATGGAGACGAGCAGGAAAAAGTCCTACTCCAGGCTAAAACAAGAGTCAGGTTTGTGGAGATGCAAGCCCACTCACTGTAAACACATACGCATGTTTTTCAGGACCCAAATTGGGGGAAAAAAAGCTTTTATTTTAGTTTTTATTTAGAAAAAAGTGACCTATTGCAGCTTTAAGTGAAGGATTAAACTGTTTTGAAAAGGACAAGAGGTTGAACATCATTTCTACAAGTTAAAACTGAAGTAAAATGGCAAAAAAAAATGTAAATCCAACCAAAAAAACCAAACAAAACACAACAAAAAGAAGCATTGGAAGAGCATATACCTCTGCCAAGGCACAAGTCTCATCTCGCATTGTTCAACGTATCGTGCCCAGATGTGACATTTTATTTTATTCCGGGGTAAACTCACCTTTCAACCCACTAGAATAAAAATAAATTACACAAAAACATGTTCCGCGTTAACTTTGTGAAATGATCTTTGCACACACTCGACGCTTGTGTATTTGCGTGTTTCGTGTTTCGTGTTTCTCGCACTTTTCCGAACTCCCCTGCGTCGTGTTGTTTATGCAAATGAATCCGACTCCTTTGAACTGCCTGCGTCGGGCTGTTGAGTTTGCGACGGGAGCGGAGACACACGGGAGCGTCGGCCTGCGCGCGGTAAGCTCTCTATCCTCCTGTCACAATACGCCTCGTGTTTTCGCCGTCGTGTTTTTATTTCTCCGGTAACAGAAGTGAGTGCGACAAAGCCCAGAGCCGAGGACAAAGCTTCGGACTAACCCACGAGCGTTCACTTCACTGTCGCTCCAGAGGAAACGCACGTTCACTCAGCGGCGAGGGGTAATGTATGAGGGCACGGGCGCCATGTTTGTGTGTTTTTTTTTACTCTATTTTTGGAAAGCTCTCACTACAGCCTCACACGACCTCCTGAGACTGAGAACAGACGGGAGCCGAGAGCCGAGCCAGGACGCTAGCGAAAAAGGGAAGTGCTAAAACCGCGTGTGTGGATGAGCCGTGTTTGGTTTTGAAAGTTTTAAACGCCCACCGTCGCCCCCAGGAGGCCAATCTCTTTAAGAAGATGGCGGTAACTAATGGCAAGAGGAGACTTTTCATTAAAATAAATCGTTAGAAAGCGATTAGAAAGCGAGGGTCTGAACTGACCTCTGCCCGAGCGTGAAAAGAACTGTTGGTCAGAGACGTAACTTTTTATGTAAATCATACTTTTATTTATTTATTTATTTTGGCAAAATGATGGAACAGATCATTTAGTTGTACAGGGTCACAACTTTTACTATGAAACACATTTTGGACGTTCCCCGAATTTTAAAGCTTTAATTTTTACATCCATCCATTTTTATTCGCTTATCCGGGGCTGGGTCGCTGGGGTAACAGTCTAAGCAGGCGCTCCCAGACTTCCCTCACCCCAGACACTTCCTCCAGCTCCTCTAATGGGACCCCAAAGTGTTCCCAGGCCAGAGAGACACAGTCCGTCCTGGAGCTCCTCTCGATGTGGAGGAGCAGTGTCTCTACTCCGAGCTCCTCCCGTGTGACTGAGCTCCTCCCCCCGTCTGACTGAGCTCCTCCCCCGTCTGACTGAGCTCCTCCCCCCGTCTGACTGAGCTCCTCCCCCGTCTCTAAGGGAGCGTCCAGTCGCCCTGAGGAGGAAACTCTTTTAAACGCTCGTATCTGCGATCTTGGACTTTTGCTCATTACCAAAGCTTCATAGGTGACGATAGTAACGGAGATCTAAACCTGGACTAAACCTGGACTAAACCTGGACTAAACCTGGACTAAACCTGGACTAAACCTGGACTAAAAGTGAGGGTAGGAACAGGAATCTAAAGCTGGACTAAAGCTGGACTGAAACTGGACTGAACCAGGACTAAACCAGGACTAAACCTGGTCTATAAGTGTGGGTAGGAACAGGGATCTAAACCAGGTGTAAACTGGAGCTAAACTAAGGCTAATCCAGGACTAAACCAGGTCTAAACCAGGACTAAAAGTGAGGGTAGGAACAGGGATCTAAAGCTGGACTAAAGCTGGACTGAAACTGGACTGAAGCTGGACTAAACCAGGACTAAACCAGGACTAAACCAGGTCTAAACCAGGACTAAACCAGGTCTAAACCAGGAATAAACCAGGACTAAACCTGGACTATAAGTGTGGGTAGGAACAGAGATTTAAACCAGGTCTAAACCAGGTCTAAACCAGGACTAAACCAGGTCTAAACCAGGACTAAACCAGGACCATAGGTGACGGCAGGAGCAGAGATCACAACCAGGACTAAACCAGGTCTAAACCAAAACTAAACCAGGTCTAAACCAGGACCATTGGAGGATAGAAACAAAGATCAATCGATAAACCCAGAGCTTTGACTTTTGACTCCTCCTTCGCCACAACAGCCCAGTGCAAAGTTGTTTTTCCTTCATTTTAAATAGTATTTCCTCATATTAAAATAATAATATCACTTGCACATTTTTATTCCAGCTTTAAATCCAAACCGTTCTCACGCAGGATTTTCTAAACATGTCAGATCCTTTGGTCAGTACTCGACTCCGCTGAGCCTTGTGTCCGTCTGTGTTTTTACTGTAACATGGGGCAGTGTGATGTAAATGGAGCCCGTTTTTTAATGTTCTGGCCTCATGATTCTCCCTCCCTTTGCACTTTACTTAATTACTTTTCCTAACGTTCCTCCTGCTTTGCTAAATGTCAGCCGTCATGAATATTCTTGCTTGCATAACCTTGGCATCTGCATATTCCCTGTTTGATTTTGGCTGGATGCACAAATGCCATTAGTCTGGTCTAATCGACTTAAATGGACTTAGGGAATGTCGGCGTGTTTATAAACAAGAGGATTTGTATTAGGTGTGAAAGCCACTTATCGTCCGCAGAGTAATCCACGGCGCGATTGGAGAGGACCACACTCCGACCTCCTCCAGCGATCGCGTGGGAAGAGCGCGGAAATCACTTTGGATCGGGACTAGATTAACGCTCATTCTATTGGCTACTCGATTTGATGTGTTATTTGATACGTGATGTATTAGGGAAGCGCAGTTTGCAGCTGGCGGTGGCTCAGCTGGTAGAGCGTTTGCCCGTCGATCTGAAGGTTAGCGGTTTGAATCTCGCTCTCGATGTGAAAAACGGGGGAAAAGCGCTACACAAAAACGCGCTAAAGTGCTGTGTTTAGCATCCTCCTAATGAACGCCAACGCTAAACGATAGACTTTAAGACGAGTTCGGTTAAATTAAACGTTCACTGTTTTGTTTTTTTCTCGTGAGTTGTCCGCCGTAGTCTAATCTCTATTGAAACGATACTACATTGCCAGGAAATTTCCCCAGTGTGGCATAACAGGTGTTTATTTAGCTAAAAAACAGTGAATTCTTACACGGAGATGCGTTCATGGATATACGTTTAATGCCATTCTGTGGAACATCTCGGCAAAGTGAGTACGTGTCCATGGATATAAGCAGGTGGCAGTTTCGTAGTGGATCTTTAAAAGAGTTAATTTACTTCAAACTTTGTCAAAATAAAAGCTTAAATGGGACTTATTTTCCTTTTGTCGCTATAATCTGTGACACTTGTGGATCGTTGTGGTGTAATTTGGACGTTTTAAATCGCGATATTCGTCTAAAACGACTCAATAAAACAAATAACTCCACTGATTTCCGTAAACGTCGTCACAAAAAAGCGGCGTGGAGCTGTCCCGACGCTGCTGAATCCTACGAATTCCACCGATAAAGAAAATAAAAACCAAGAACGAAGCGCAAACGTCACTGTGGGCGTGGACCAGTGAAGGTGAAAACGGGGATTTATCAGCAAAATGGCGTCTTGAAAATAGTCGCTGAAAGATTTCTCAAACACAAATCGCTCCAGATACAACTCGGAGAGCGTAAACAGGAAGGAAATAACTACGATTAACAGCTCTGGAACGCGGATTTTGCAGAATTGGTCTAATTAAAACCCAACGTCGAGACCAAAACGAGCCAAAACGCAGACTTATAATGTTACCGCTCATGAACGCGTCGCCAATTTGATTCAATTTCCTCGACATCTGAACCAACGACCTCATATTTTACCAGAATGTGCCTATTACTGGAAATTCCAACCATCCCGCTTTGACTTTTCATCGATTATCTTTGTGCTTTTATTTGCCGTGGTAACACCATTGGCACGGCTACTGACAAACTCTTTTAAAAACTCATTCTTCCCGCACGCTTACTCATAATAATCCGAGGCCCTTGATATTAGGCGAAGGCTAGCGTGCAGAAACAACATGGCGTACCACAACAGCCTTCCCACACACTGATAATTATAGGGAGGTCGGAGCGTACACTTTTTGCATACGCACATACGCCGCCATCCATCGCTCTCTCTAGGCAAGGAACAAAAGAACGCCCACGAAGCATCTTCACACGGCACTGGCATGTTCGCTAAGCCCACTTATCCTTTTGATAGTATCGCTCCACTGTCACTCCTCTGTCAGATTTCGCTCCGTTGTGTATAGAAAGCACGCACAAGCTGTTTTTGGGGCGCCGACACAAACAACGATCCCGAAATGGAACAAGATGGAGGAGGGAGTCCGTCACTTTCGCGTTTCGTAGTTTTTTTATCGATTGACTTGTCGTTCTGGAAGTTTTCATCTAGAAAATCCAAGTGTTCCGTTGATTCATAATAATAATAATAAGATGACGCCGTTGGGTTTGTGCAAACTTTAAATTTGGCGGTTTAAGCTTTAAATGTTCCACAGTACGGAATGAAAGCGACGAGTTACGTGTTCGATCGAAGGAACGCCGACCCTGCTACGCCGTTTTTTGTGTTTTTTTATTTTTCAGGGACAAAAAAAATCTGATATTTTGCGTTTAGCTCAGAGTTGACGCCTTTTATTCTTGTTTTTCTTTTGTTAACGTAGCTGTTTTCGTATTTGACGCTTGGTTGCTATGCCGACAAGGTTCCTGTGGTCAGTTATTGGTCCGTTTTGGTCAGTTACTCGTCTGTTTTTCTTGTTTTGGCGTTGGTTTAACGGTCAACGGTAGCCCTTCCGTTGAAAAATAAACCACCGTAAGAAATTCGGCCTGTTCCTTACCCCAAAACGCTTAAATAAATTAAACACTAAATTGTGTAATATTCCAGACAAAGCCGTGGCATTTTGTTAGCCAGAAAACTTCCATGGTTTACCTTTTTAAAATTAGTTTCCTGTTTGGTTTTGCTGAATAATTCTCCATTTTTATGCAGTACTCAATGCACTTTTGTTCTCCGCAAATGTGATTTCTCAATCGATTGTCTGTGAGATACTAGAACTGAAATAATAAATAATTTTCGAGTCGCAGCTCCCCGAGGCTCTGGACGTCTTATGATTTTAGACGACTGAATCCAAAAACAGTATTGTCTTGCGTTTTGTCGATTTGTAGTTAACATAGACTGTCCCCAATTCACTTTCTGTTGAAAAACTGTTGCCTTTCTTTGTAACTTCTGTTGTCAGACGCGTCATTTTGGTCTTAAATGTTCGTATTAACCCTCTACATGACCCTGGCATTTTAATTTCACTTTTGTGTCCGTAAATCAAGATATGAACATTAATTACAGACAAATCAGTCGCTTTCTTTCCCCGAGGTCTTTCCCTGAGATCTTTCCCGCTAGCGTTAGCAACAGATTTGATTGATTGACAGCGTCGCTAAGCGCTCGCTCCCTGCAAAACCAGCGTTTGCTAAGCGGGAATAGGCGTTACCTTCAACAACCTCGCTCTGGATTGGCTCTTCGGTTGCTATGATACTCACAACTTGGCTCCAAATTCACCGCTACAACTGCTAGCCTCGATTAGCTTCGTTTGACTGAAGCTGAACGTACTCACTTAGTCAACTTCTTTACAGAGTTTATGGCGGTTACAAGCGACGACGATGTACTAAAGTTTATGTCAAGGTCAAGCAGAGACTATGTAAAAGTTCCGCACAGGGAGTTAGACAAGTTTCCCCCCGCAACATCAGATTTTGGAAACAAGATGGCGGCGTGACTGTGACTGCAAGCGGACGTGTACACCGCTGTGGTCACGCGCTCGGGCGGAGAAATATGTACGAGCGATAAACCGGTGAAGGCCGCCGTCAGTCACTGTCGGAGAGAAGAGGGACGAGAGACCGGGAAGAGCGGATTTGATTAGCGCGGAAAGAGAGAGGCCATGTTGGAAACGAGCTTTAAAACTATTATAATCATGAGACGCTTGAAGTATGGCAGCGCTGATGTGTTTTTCGATGGACTTGACGCTTGTTGGGGGATTGTAGTTGGCAAAAGTCGTTCTTTCTATTGGCCTTTTCCCTTCTGGTGTCGTCCAATCATCGCTGTCCAACTGTGCTCGTATTTGCATATTCATTTGGCAAACATTGTTAGTACCAGTAGAATGTTGGAAAGTCCATTTTGTGTCGACGGCCCAGATCTCCCGGAGGCGACATCGACATCGACATCATCTTGTGCCGCTCGGGATATACGTTTGAGTCGTGTAGGCCGCTATTTCAACCAGATTTAACGCCGTTTTTAACTAGACGATGCAATTTTCAAACCGCAAAATGAAGAAATCAGTCGTTTGAGGTGTTTAAACTTGTTTCTCTCATAACGTTTTGGTAGAAGTAGTAAAGTACTGTACGTTTTCATATCTGTGCTTTACTTAAGTGGGTGTTTTTTACTTTTACTTAACTACGTTTGAGAGTAGTATCTGTACTTTCTACTCCGCTACATTTTCGAACATGACTGAAAAGTAAAAAGTACTTTGAGGGGTTATTTTTTTGACCAAAGTTTTCGAGTTCAACCTTCGACTTTGAGCAAAACAAACAAAAATACGCAAAATTCATTAGAAAAAATTGACTGATTCGTTGTGTTACTGTGACTAAAATGTTTTATTTTTAATCAGTATCACCACATTTTACACTTTAACAAATGAAAAATACTTTTACGTTTTCAATGGGTACTTAAATTCACGTGATACTTTTACTTGAGTAACTTTTTTATCTCTGTATTTCTACAAAACTGAGTACTTCATCCACCACTTTATTATATTTTTATACAGACAGAACAATTGCTGCTTTTCCCTCACGTGTTTCAGTGGTTTATATGCGATATTCTGGCGATTTTTGTCAATTTAAAACAGAAAAATATTTAGCTTTGACTTGTTAATTGCCATAGCGACGGTGCGATATGTTCATGAACCTGGAAACCAATGGATATTCTTTATGGAGGTGTAAATTAGTTGGTTTCGTGACGCCATTAAAGATTGATCCTGGGTAAAACCTGATTGTTGATTCGATCCATCTCAGTGTAAAAATGAAATGTTTGGCCGTTATGAAAACCGTTTACGTCACAAAAGGGTCAGTCCGGAGGCGGTGGAGAGATTAAGATTGGCTCTACACTTGAGAAAAAAAGTTGAAGATGCCTCAAGTCGATTTTTGGACGGACAAAAGCCACTGAACACGACGACTCGCGCGACAATAGACACTTGATTGAAGCATTTTTGACGACTGAAGTGACAGAACAAACACTGACTGCAAACAAACGCACAGCCATGGCAACGGGATCAAACGACGTCAGCCAATGTACAAATGGTATTATGAAAACTGAAGAAGGCTCCTGATTGGTTCGTATCTTGATTTACGAACACAAAAGCGAAATAAAAACATAAAAACAACCTTCGTTCAAATATAATGATTCATAGCGTCAGTTTAAACGTGCTAAACTGGGATAAACACGACTCAAACTGGAATAAACCCAAATCAAACAAGCTTCCAAATCAACAGTGGCCTTCACAAATCTGTTGGCTTTATGTAATGTCATGTGTTCTCCAGCAGGGGGCGCACTGACATGAAGCAGCTTTACACATCCCCTTTGGAAAACACTGAACGCTCCTAAATAAAAACACAGCACGACTCTCAAATAATACAGTTATTCCGTAGGCAGCGTTGGACTAATTCGCCTCTGTCCTCGCCGCGGTGCTAGAAGAAAAGACCTAGTTTGCATGCGCACCCTCCCCCTGCTAAATCCTGCAGGAATTTGTCCTATTTGGCACGTTTTTAATCATCGTTTCTATTCCTAACGCGTTGCAAAGTCACATTTTTGCTATTGTGTTGTTGTGTTTTCGCTCCACCTTTGGAAGTCCTCCACCTCGACATCGATTTAGGGATTAAAGGGTTTATATTCAGGTCTGGCGTGGTTTCTCCTCTGAACATTACTCGCTGAGGAGGATTGTAAAGTCTTGTTTGCAGGTCGTTGCCTTGCAGTAATGCTCACAGCCAGAGTATCTTATCTTAATGGGGAGTAGTTAAAAGTATCTAAAATCTATGGGCGAGGCGGAGCTGGAGTCCGAGCAGACGGGTTTTAGAAGGAAGCGTTGGCTAAAGACGTGGAAGAAACGCTCGGAGATGTGGAGCGGTGTTCGGGATTGACGTTTACAAGTTCAGTTTTGTAAAATTAACTCAAATAATCCGCTTTTCTGCGTTCAAATTAACACTTAAGGGTCTTTTAATGTCGTCACGATGCTGAAATTTACTCTGTTTTGACGTAAGGAAGGAAGGAATAGACTTGATACTCGATTCTGATGCCACAATGATGATTAAAAAAACACTTTCTTTAGACGATATAATGTAATTTTCAACATTAAATGGTAGTACTTTATTTTCTATTCCCATGTGGACTTATATCTGTGTAAAAAACATTCAAGAAAGGTTGATTTCTGTTCTGTGAATGTGACTTTTTAGTATCGTTACCTGCTCAAGTGAGTATCTTTTTTTTTTTTTTACCGGTTTTCGCATCGGTTAGTATCTGATTTTTGATATTTTTTGACAAACCCTCGTTAACTTTTTGTGCAACAGGTGCATTTGTCTGAATTTACTCCAAATATACTTCAGTTTGCTCGGTTGGTTTCAGTTTGTTCCTTGAATCTTGAGTGTTTTTTTTCCCGATTTGTGAAAAAGTACAGATTTGCAATTCGTGTTTTAGCATCAGTAGAATTTAGAATTCCATTGGGAGTCAATTTACGGAGCGCGTTTTTACAGATCTCGTTAACATTTCACACTGCAGAGCACAAGATTTTACTTAAATAAAGGTTGTTTTTTGCCATTTCCAAATCAGTCAAACCTTAATGATGTGTGATTAATCTAGAAACGGGAGTCGATAGCCCACAAAATTGTCTCGTTTTGGGGTTTTTTGGCAGTTTTATTACACAAAATTGACTCATGCTGTTTCTTTCCTCCTCAAAAACAAACCTGGAGTTGAGTTTTGTCTCATTCACACACGTTTATTATTAGTTTTTCTACATCTCCAACACTCAAAACACTCAGTTCCACCTTGTGATGTCACGAAGCGGTAGTTTTCAAGTTAACATCTATGTTTTTTTTTGGGTTTTTTACCTTCTAGAGCTGAAATGATTCTAGTGAAGGCGTATAGAGTTTAAAAACACACTGTATCACCAGATGACATCACAAGGTGTCGCGTAAATGGGCGTAAATTGGCGTAAATCTGTAGGTTTTGTGCGTTTAAACACGTGCGAATGAAACAAAACACAAGAAAACAACATTATATAACCTCCATCACGCAGTCGTAACAGTTTAATACAGGATTTTTAACACTAATCTGCCAGTTAAGCGCGTTTAATCGAAAGAACAAAGCAAAACAATTAAACCGCTCGCCATTTTTGTTCATTTGAAACGCCGGAATAGGGAGGTAGTGTCTAATCAGCTGTATCCCGGAGGCAGTGCTAACCTACTGTTGGAATGTAGCACAGGCTGAGGACCAGTGAACCATGGGGACTTGTGAAATGGTGGACAAGAAAATCCCGAGCACTGAAGCGTGGCATTAAGTGCAGCCCGCCCGTCCTCTGCAGCCTTATGAGCGCTCTGCATTTTACACTCCACGTCACCGCTAACATCTTCGCCCTCGGTGCAATTGGACTCCGTTTTTTTTTGTGTTTTTTTTTTTGTCGAAATGCTCAAGTTCTCACGAGCGCCGCGCAGTTTGGGCCCGATTCGCTTTGAAAATGAGCGTAATTGGATGGAATAGTTGAACGTCTGAGAGGAGCTTCTGAGGTTTTGTCCAGTGTTTTTAGTGCCCTGGCCCGACTCCATATTAGTTCATGGGTAACTTCTCTTTCGTTTATCCAATTTATGCCAGTCAGAAATAAACGATTCACTTATGTCTTCACCGACCTCTTCAAAGGAGTATTGTATCTCCAGTTTCTCGTTCCGTTATTTGGGGTTGTGTTCATTTGCGTGATTACAGAGGATGTTTTAACGCCTCCAGAGAATCGGTGCGGTGTTGGTTTGGTCACGTGAGCGTTAAACTTTTTAGGGGGACGCACCGATACCGATGTCGATACTTTGACCTTCTGTTGATACTCGATATCAGCTGAAAACAGAATTAATTTCCTAACACTAATGGCGTAAGGGAAAAAAATGATCCAATGTGTTTTGTAACTGATGTTTCATTTAAACCAGGCGTGCCCAAACTGTGGCCTGGGGGCTAAACGCGGCCCTCAAATCATTTTTTCTTGGCCCTCAAGCGTCCAGGTAAATTGTCCCACGTTAACTTTTCTGAAAATTTACTTTAACAAGCCCATTTCAAATATTTAATGTGTCGTTTTGAGGATGTAAGCGTGAATAAAGGTCTCGTGGTTCAGTCTAACTTGTAATAAACGCACAGATTTGTGTTAGCGACGAGTCTGTGGCCCTCAATTGGCCCTCAGCTTTGTCTCTGTTTTTATACGTGGCCCTTAACCCTTGAAGGACTGAGCACACTATGGGCCAGTGTATCTCACCTAGACGTTTATTCTTTTTTTAGCCATAAAAATCATGTTAAAGTATCAGAATTTACTGCATTTTTTCGCACAACTACTTCTATTTTACACATCCATCTGTATTTTTTCTTTTACGCAGATTTACCGTAATGATGGTAAAATATTTAGATTTGAGACGCCGTTTGAATTTACATTGAGGACTAAAAACTTACCTTTTTACCTTGGCCTACAGATAAAAACTGGCTATTGTTTTATTGCTTTTACACTAATTGTCTTCAGGTTTTAATGTCTTTTTTTTGCACTGTAGCACTTTGAGATTTGTTGTTCAAATGTAAAGTGCGTTATAAATAAAATGTATTATTATTATTTTATTACATGAGAGCACGACTGGTTGCGGAGTTACGCTGCTGGAAAGTCCGCAACCGTGAGTCTAACGGCGACGATAGAATCCGACGCTACAGGGTTAATGAGAAAAGTTTGGACGCCCCTGATTTAAAGTATCCACAGAACAACTTTGAAACGACATTCTTCAGAAAATGGCCTGATTCCGCTCATTTATAGACCAGAAAGGAATATCGACTGAACAGATATCTTCAAACCACAGACTCTATTTATAAATGGACATAGCTAACACGCTAGCCGCTGCGTTCCAAATAAAAAGTGAACATGTTCGCGCTTTGGTTTTAAATGTTCGTATTAACCCTCTACATGATCCTGGGGTTTTTATTTCACTTTTGTGTCTGTAAATCAAGATCTGAACATTAAAAACAGACAAATCAGGTGCGTTCTTTCCCCGAGGTCGCTCTCACTGCGAACTGTCAATCAAACCTGTTGCTAACGCTAACGAGGCCTCGCTACAGTTGGGCTATTTGGTTGCTATTCTTTATTTTCTTTATTTGTTTATACGGGGGGACCCAATGACACCTGGGTTCTCTTTTTCATGGGCGTCCTGTTTAAAATATAATACAAACAGAAAAAAAAAAAAAAAAATCTGTCTATTAACAACAGTTTCACCAACGTGTCCAGTTGTCCAGTCCATTTTTCTGAAGCAAAACAGCGAAATTAGTATGTTTGGAATCTGATTTATCAAAAGTTTCCCGAGAATATTTTATACAAATCAACTTTATTTCATATTTTAGCTCCGTTTAGTTGCATTTATGTGAGGAAAAGTGGAATAAGGTCAATATTACAGCAGTAAAATGTGAACAGCCTCCACTAAAATACAAACAATATTCCAAAACCACTGGGAATTCTGTTAAAAAACTTCATTGAAAGTACGAAAACAAAACAATAACTGCTTAAAAAATCGAAGTAATAAACCAACACTGACAAAACACATCCGCCGCGTAACGAACTTTGCAATTATTGTTTTAACTTTTCTTGACTCGTCTAACTCTCAACTCTGCTGGAGACAATCTCTTCTTTGCCGAAGTTTTTCCTAATTCCCTTTCCTCCCCGTGGACCCCTGCTCCGGTGCGCGGCTCGGGATTAGATTTGCGGGGGAAGGTAAATTGAATCGGCAAACAAGAAATGAGACGCTGATTTTGTCGGGCACATTCTCGGCCTCGGAATAACTGCGACTCGAGGCTTTTGGCGTGATTTGGTATGACGCTGTTATTCATTTTTAACGTTAATGTCTGGGTTTCATAAGTCCTGCCTCAGCATCCTGTCCATTACGTGGGTCTGTATCAGCTTTGTTCTGTGAGAGTGCTCCAGTCTATTAAGTGTCTTGAGTCGTTTTAAAGCGTTGGGCTTCTTCATGAGGCTGTAGTTTGATTTTTACTGCACTGTCAAAAGAGTTGGACAAGTTTTTTTGAAGAAAGATATGACAAACTCCTGCCAAAACGCTGCACAGTACGTTAAAATATCTCATAACTTTAGCCTCCATCTTGTTTTATTCACAAATGTGCAGAAATGATTCGACTTCCACCTCCCTAAACACTTTTTAGCTCTCATTTCCAACATATTTCAACGCCGTTAAGAAATATCTCACCTTTCTCCATACGTCTAAACAGCAGCGATAGTTGAAAGACTAATTAAAGCTGCACTGTGTAACATTTCCGATGGGTGAAGCCTTAACATCTGCGTCGTTATGAGAAACTGGCATAAAACCTGCATAAAAGTAGAGCAGCTTCAACTTGGATTCATTCAATAACAGTTGTTTTATGTGCAAAAATACTTTCTAAAATGTCATGTGACCAGGCTCGCTTCTCCATAGAGCTTGTCTGTAACTTGACCTATATGGGCTGTGACTCTTGTGAGGTTTAAGTCGCGTTGTAATGCTGTTAGCGCATCAAAAACAGACCTGGAGTTGTGTTTTGTTTCATTCACACATGTTTGAGTCACACTTTATTATTCATCTGTAACATCTACAAAGCTCAAGATGCTCCGTTCCACCTTGTGATGTCATCAAATGGTAGTTTTCACGTTAACGGCTCCATTTTACCTTTAGTTCAGTCGAGATAAATGGCAATTCCAGAGCTGAAATGATCTAAATGATTCTAGAAATGAAGGTGTGTGGAGTTTAAAAGCACAGTGGAGCACTTCCTGTATCACCACACGATGACATCACAAGGTGGAACGGAGTGTTTTCTTCAGTTTGAGAGAAGAACTCAGGTTAAATATGCAGGGCTTGTGTGTTAAACATGAGATCTATGTTCTATAATGTTGTTTCCTCCTCACAAACAGACCTGGAGTTGTGTTTTTGTTTCATTCACACAAGTTTAACGCACAAACCCAAACTGAAAACGCTCTGTTCCACCTCGTGATGTCATCATGTGGTAAAACAGGAAGTGCTTCACTGTGTTTTTAAACTCCACACACCTTCATTTCTAGAATCATTTGGATCATTTCAGCCCAAGAAGGTAAAAAAAAACAAAAAACGTAGCTGTTAACTTGAAAACTACCACTTGATGACATCACAAGGTGGAACGTCGCATTTTGAGCTTTGGAGATGTTACAGACGAATAATAAAGTGTGACTCAAACATGTGTGAATGAAACAAAACGCAACTCCAGGTTTGTTTTTGATGAGGAAACATTAGAACATAAATCATTTAAATTCCTCCAAAATATTCCGTAAACTTTCTTTATCTCGTCCAGAGTCTATTCCATGTCGCTGTTTTACACATTAGCTTAGCACAGCGCTCTAGCTAATGGTGTGAACCGCTAACACACTCACACACACAGAAAACGAGGGGGATACGGTGTGAACGAGGCCACGCCCCCTTCGATCTCCACCTCAACCCCGCACAGCAGAGTCGTCGTTTTTCACCGGCTCATATCCGTCGTATGTGTCGTATCTGTGCAGCGGCGGCGCTCCCCTGTACTCGACGCGCAGCCTGTTCCAGATGGCGCGTACGTCTGATGGAACAGCGCACCAACACGGTTAAATCTGGGGCTAATAAAACACTGTATTTAATCGCTGACAATTACAAACGTGTCTCATTTAGGGGAAAAAAATGAGCCGTTTTGGTGCTAAATACCACAGAACGAAACGCCGCTAACGCTAGAGTCTAGAGTCACTGAAAGATTTGATTGTTATTGGGGAAAACGGACGTCTCTCCGTGGCCGCACCGGGACTAAAACGCCGTTAAGACAGTGACTCGATGTCTGAAACGGGGCGGCATGTCTGTAACGAAAATAAGTCGTCCTTGGGGAGGGATAAACGTGATTCTGAAACGAGCTACTGCATCCGGCCACGTCCAGACAAACTGACAGGGCTTATCCAGAGCTAACCCAGGTTTTAAAGCTGCACTGTGGAACTTTTCTGGCGGCGGGTGCTAGCTGCTACGTTATTATGTTTAGAGCCATGATAGGGACCATTTCAACTTGTTTTTATTAAATTACACGTGTTTTTGTTGCGCGAAAATCAATAAAAACACGTGTTTATTTGCAAACGCAGCAGTATACGCAGAAATCACTCGACTTCCCCCTCCCTAGACGCTTCTTCTAGCTTTGATTTCCAAGCAGCCAGTAAGAAATATTGGATCTATACTTCGAAATAGCGCTGAAACACTCATTAATGATAAACTATGTAACATTTCTGATGGAGGTTTATACCAAAAGCTTGTGAAATGGAGTTGTTATTGCGTAAGTAGGATCGCCTCTCCACAGATCTTATCATCTTGTCAGGACGAAAAGACAAGGCTTATCCAGAGCTAACCCATGTTTTAAAGCTGCACTGTGGAACTTTTCTGGTGGCGGGTGCTAGCTGCTACGTTTAAATTACACGTGTTTTTGTTCCGTGAAAATCAATAAAAACACGTGTTTATTTGCAAACGCAGCAGTATACGCAGAAATTACTCGACTTCCCTCTCCCTAGACGCTTCTTCTAGCTTTGATTTCCAAGCGGCCAGTTAGAAATATTTAACCTATACTTATAAATAGCACTGAAATGCTAATTAATGCTAAACTATGTCACATTTCCGACGGAGATTTATACCAAAAGCTTGTAAAAAATTGAGTTGTTTTTGCATTCTAAGCTGGATCGCCTCTCCACAGATCTGACCAGCTTACGGCTACACTATGGAACATTCCAGAGAGTGCAACAGCGAGCTAGTGACGGACCGTCCAGCAGAAAGGTTACAGATTGCACCTTTAATCAGCGCGCGTCTTGGTGAAGCTAACACATTTTCCCGGTACAGTTTGCCTCGTCTTTCCGGGTTGTATTTTTTCCAAACGCTGACGTTCCGATACATCTGCCGTATTGTGAAACGGGAGACGGAAAGTAGACGCTGTCCGTTCATCCCGTGCGTTTGTTTTGTACCTCCAGCGCAGCCCTGGGATCATGAATCTCGGGGTTTATAATGGATCAGTGTGGTACAGGTTAAATATGTATAGGCCATTGTACGGGCCAATCACAGGAGGCCGTTCCCTAAAGAGCCGCCGACCCGAACAGATCCGGGCCGTTCCAGACAATACCTGTATCCCCCACGGACAAAAGCCTCCGCTGCTCCTGTGAATGTGGTTCCGGTCGCTCCGTTCAGTGACTGTACGTGGCAGAAAGATGGATCAGGTCTCAGCGGGGCGAGCCGGGGGATTGTTGTTGTGATGCAGCTTTAGTGACGGTGCAGAAAGTGCTGGATGTGGAGAGTCGTTTAAGAGCAGGATGTACGGAGGATGACAGGGCCAGGGAGGGCATCAGGTTTAAAATACATGGAGTCAAGGGTTTTACACTGAATCAGGGTGAAATCAGGGCTAAACCAGAATGAAACCAGGACTAAAGTAGAGCTAAACTAGGACTAAACCAGGACTAAACCAGGGCTAAACCAGGGCTAAACCAGGGCTAAACCAGGGCCCAACCAGGGCTAAACCAGGACTAAACCAGGGCCCAACCAGGGCTAAACCAGGACTAAACCAGGGCCCAACCAGGGCTAAACCAGGACTAAACCAGGGCCCAACCAGGGCTAAACCAGGACTAAACCAGGACTAAACCAGGGCCAAATCAGGACTAAACCAGGACTAAACTAGGGTGAAACCAGGGCCAAATCAGGACTAAACCAGGACTAAACCAGGACTAAACCAGGACTAAACCAGGGCTAAACCAGGACTAAACTAGGGTGAAACCAGGACTAAACCAGGGACAAATCAGGACTAAACCAGAGCTAAACCAGGACTAAACCAGGGCCCAACCAGGGCTAAACCAGGACTAAACCAGAGCTAAACCAGGACTAAACCAGGGCCCAACCAGGGCTAAACCAGGACTAAACCAGGGCCAAATCAGGACTAAACCAGGGCTAAACCAGGACTAAACCAGGACTAAACCAGGGCCAAATCAGGACTAAACCAGGACTAAACCAGAGCTAAACCAGGACTAAACCAGGGCCCAACCAGGGCTAAACCAGGACTAAACTAGGACTAAACCAGGGCCAAATCAGGACTAAACCAGGACTAAACCAGGACTAAACTAGGGTGAAATCAGGACTAAACCAGGACTAAACCAGGACTAAACCAGGACTAAACCAGGACTAAACCAGGGCTAAACCAGGGCTAAACCAGGACTAAACTAGGGTGAAACCAGGACTAAACCAGGGACAAATCAGGACTAAACCAGAGCTAAACCAGGACTAAACCAGGACTAATCCAGGGCCAAATCAGGACTAAACCAGGACTAAACCAGGACTAAACCAGGACTCATCCAGGGCCAAATCAGGACTAAACCAGGACTAAACCAGGGCTAAACCAGGACTAAACCAGGACTAAACCAGGACTAAACCAGAGCTAAACCAGGACTAAACCAGAGTTAACCCAAGACTGTAAAATAACTGTTTCAGACGCACATTCATTAAACTTTTTTTTTCCCCCAACAAAAGAAGTCAAACTATGTAGGAAAGTACTGATTGAATATTCAACTAAAAGTACTGAGATATGAGAAGTACTCCTTATATTTCCTACAAACCAGTCGTCACGTTCGTAGGTTCTTGACGTATGTATTTTCCCGACCTGTGTGCGTGTCCTGGCCAAACATGAATCCGCTCGGTAATCACCCGGGCGCACACCAGCCGCCAGCCTCCCGCCGCGACAAAAGTAGGTCAAGGTTTCTATAATTTGATGTTGATGAGTCTATCTGATGTTCGGTTTGTGTTAGTTCTACGCCACAAAAGGTCAAATTGGACCTAAGGCAACGCGCCGCAGCTCTGCTTTCAACTCTTATTGGGGAATTATGGCGAGGAGAATGCGCGGACTGATCAAACACGGCGATATGGAAACTGACATGAGCAGAAATGCATTATGGGGACGATGTCGTAGACGGACAGTATTTTATCAACACGTTCAAAGCAGGAAATGGGAGAACTGCAACACCCAGAGCACGTTTTCCCCTCACTTCTTTCCGAATTCGCGAAGAAAATGTGTGATCAATCCCGAAAACGAAGTGATAATAACAACACTTCTGACAAAACGAGGTAATTTTTCGTTAAAGGGCATGTGTTTACGCTGTTTTCTGATGTGTTTTGATGTCGTTTCCTCGTCGCAAACAGACCTGGAGTTGCGTTTCGTTTAATTCGCTCAAACCCTGAAGATTTAGTCCGAGTTCTGAGTTCTTCTCGCAAACAGAAAACGCGCCGTTCCACCTTGTGATGTCATGCGGTGATACAGGAAGTTCCCCCTTTGTGTTTTTAAACTCCACACGCCTTCACTGAAATCGTTATTTAGACGATTTCAGCCCTAGTTTGAACAATTTCTACTGAACTAAAGGCAAAAGGAGCTGCTAACGTGAAAACTACCACCTTGTGACATCATAAGGTGGAACATTTTGGAGCTTTGGAGATGTAAATAGACGCGTGAATGAAGCAAAACACAACTCCAGGTCTGTTTTTGAGGAGGTAACGGCATCAGAACGTGACTTAACGCTCAAAAAAGTCAATAAAACCATAAATTCTCTCTATTTTTTCTCATTTTTACGTGTTTTTCTCCAGTATTGCGATTCGTTTTTAAGCTCATTTAGCTCACAAACCTAATCTGAACGTCTGTGTTTTCATTTATCCGGTTGTATTCACGTGTCTAGTCGCTCTCTTTAATCGGTAGAGCCCCTTCGACCTAAACGCTCCACATATTCTTCAAAAAACGTCCTGAATATCACACCCGAACACGCGTTTGAATAGCAGCGCTCCCGCCCACACGTTGGGATTGGCGTGACACCACTCACGGGCGCAGCGAAATAACTGACCTACATCACTCTAATGGGTTTGCAGTTTTCGTTTTCGTCTCGCTCTGGTCTTGGCCTTGCGCCGTCTGCTGCTGTCGGCCTCGTCTGTTTCCGCGCGTGTGTGTGTGTGTGTTCTTACAAATCTGCATTTCCGCGTCGGGTTGGTTCGCCGCGTGCACCTGCGCTTTGCCGCCGGGGGGAGGCTAATCAAGGCACGTCCGGAGCAACAAACAGTTCACCGCAATGACAACATCTCCCAGCCAATCAGAGCCCACGCTGGGATGATTCTACGGACTGTGATTGGACGTTATGACGCACAGGAGTTAATGTGTGTGTTAAGTGTTTGGCGATCGAGCCGAGGTTAAGACTGAAACAAGTTTTTGTTTTATTAAAGTGTATTTTATTTTTAAAGTGCACATCACACAGGACGTTATTAGGTGTTTTATTCTGCCCCGCCCATTTTTGCTGTAAATGCGCAGAGGATGATAGTGTCAGGGAGGGCATCGGGTTTAAAAGATGAAACGAGGGTGAAACGAGGACTAAACCAGGACTAAATGAGGGCTAAACGAGGACTAAACGAAGACTAAACGAAGACTAAAGGAAGACTAAATGAGGACGAAACGAGGATTAAAGGAAGACTAAACGAAAATTAAACGAAGACTAAATGAGGTCTAAATGAGGACTAAACGAGGGCGAAACGAAGACTAAATGAGGACTAAAGGAAGACTAAATGAGGACGAAACGAGGACTAAAGGAAGACTAAACAAAAATTAAACGAAGACTAAATGAGGACTAAACGAGGACGAAACGAAGACTAAAAGAGGACTAAATGAGGACTAAACAAGGGCGAAACAAAGACTAAATGAGGACTAAAGAAGACTAAATGGGGGCGAAACGAGGACTAAACGAAGACTAAAGACTAAATGAGAGCGAAACGAGGACTAAACGAAGACTAAATGAGGGCAAGACAAAGATAAAACAAGGGCTAATCGAGGACAAATCGAGGGCTAATCGAGGACTCATTGTGGACTAATTGAGGGCTAATCGAGGACTAAACCTGGACAGGCGTACATTTGGTGACTGACCTTTAAAACTCTTACCACTTTAAAATTTGCTAAAGTACCAATATACAAATGGACATAGCTAACCTGCTAGCTGCAGCGTTCCAAACAGGAAGTGAGTCTTGACGCGCTCTCTCTACCTGCTGCTGTCAGACTCGTCATTTTGGTCTTAAATGTTCGTATTAACCCTCTACATGATCCTGGGGTTTTTATTTCGCCATTTTGTCCATAAATCAAGATACAAACATTAATAACCGATCAATCAGGCGCCTTCTTCCCCAAAGTCACTCCCGCTAGCGTTAGCAACACGTTTGATTGACATCGTTGCGAAGCGCCCTCTCCATAATAAACCAGTGGTGCGGGCGAGAAGGGGCGTTACCTTCAACAGCCTCTTTGGTTGCTATGATACTCGTGGTCAGAACTTGGCTCCAAATTAGCCGCTATAACTGCTAGCCTCGATTAGCTTCGTCTGATATAACGTTGTGTTTATTTGTGTAAAACGTTCAGTGATCACGTGACCAACACATCAACACTGCAGTGATTCTCTGGAGGCTTTACAACGGCTCTTTAGTCCCCGTAGAACTGATTTACCGTCAGGAGGACGCGCCAAACGTGACGATGGCGGCCCAAGTGACGATGGCGGCGCCCACGGCAACATCCGGAACAAGCTAAATAGCGACGCACGTGTCGTAACATTCGTTCACTCAAATTCTGCCAATACTGTCTATTTCACGTGTCGATTTTTTCACAACAGAATCTTTTACACCAATCTAATCCCGCAGAAAGATAATCCCCCTTACCCCCTTTATTACGTAACATCAATCAAAGACTCCGTAACCGTTGACGACCAGCCCCGCGTGAAAGAGAAGCTCACGCGACGATGCCGGGCTTAAGGATCTGTCTGAGTCACCAACGGCTAACGGCTAAGAGCTAATCTGCTGTGGATACTTTTAAAGGCGATGGCTAACAGAGATGCTAAGTAGCGGTTAGCACGTTAGCCAGGTGTCGAAACACGCAAACAGAGGAGGCACTCGAAAGATGAAATGTAGCTTTTTTTTTTTGTTATTATTATCGTGCAATTTGACAGACGAGGTTGAAAACAAAAGTAGGTCAATCTGAATTTGTCAAACTGGGATCAGCAGATAAACGATTAAAAAAAACGTTTTAATTGCGTTTTTGTGTCATATTTGTCTCCCCGGTTCAGTCCTGGCATAGATTGGATTGTTCTCGCTGCGTGGCTCAGTGGGTAGAGCTGGGATTAAACCGAAAGTTGCCAGTTTTATCCCAGCTCTGACCTGTGTGTTGTGTCCTTGGGCAAGACACTTCATGTACTTTGCTTATGTATGATGATTATCCTGTGTTATAGTGTAGAAAAAGTACAAAATTAAGCATTAATTTAAAAGAGATGTTTATATCTTGGATGTTGGATTGAACGGGAAGCTGAAACCTGCAAATCGGTTCATTTACGATGTTTTTTGGTTGTGGTTTGCAGCTGCCAAATGACCGCTAAGTGCTAAGTGTTAGGTTACTTTTTCTGGCCCGTCTCGCTCTTGAAATAATTCTGACTTTAACAGAGGTTACTTCAGTGTTCAGTCCAACCTGACACTGCGAGGGAATAGGAAAAAATCTTAAATTCAGAGATATCAATTTGAAACTTGTTCTGTAGTTCCGTCATATAATTGTAAGAACAAAATGTATTACGAGTTTTTCATGGTGTGATGTTTTTGTATAAAAATAAGGCTTTTCGTGTGTAAAAACTGTGAAAATTGACCATTCGAAACAGAAACATGAAAAGAACTAGGTTTAAATTACTTCTTTTTCGTTCTGCTTCTTTTTGTTGCCATGATAGATAAAAAAAAATACACAAAAATACACAAAAAAGGGAGTTATTTAGTATTTGAATAAACTAAATCTGACTGAAAATTTGCTTAAAAACTCAAATTTTGCCTTATTTTTCCGACTTAAAACTTGAATAAATGCGACTTGGAATCAAATATCAAAAAATCCTTCTGTGCGTTTTGTTAAAATCTTGTAAAGTCCAACACTGTAAAGTTTGGTGTGTGTCGGTGCTTCTTTAACGGCTGATCCTTATGTCGCTTTGGAGAGAAAACGCATTTTCAGAAAACAGACTTTGAAGTTACAACGTCCCATAAAACTCTACGGCTGCAGGTTTGTTAAATTAAATATTAAAACATTTCAGTGCAGAGTGGACAGTTGGGTTGTTTCCACGTTAAATTTTGTTGCTAAAAGACCAAACCGACCCAAAAAATGACAAAAAACGACAAAAATACCTGTAGTGTCTCCCCTTAAACCATCTCCCCGGTGTTATTTAAAAGAGCAGCGTGTTTTGTGACCTCCATTTTGTCCGCTCCGTGCCACCGTACCCCCCCCCCCCGCGCGTCCCGTACCCCACCCAAAATCCCCTCGCCGCTCGGCCTCCGGTGGTTGCCGTGGTTACAGTTTGTTCTGCTCATCAGTCGCCTGCTGTGCCTAAACAGACTGTCAACACTTTAATTACTCATCCCCTCATCCCTCCATCTCCCTCCCTCTCTGGGTCTCTGCTGCTTTCTCCACACACTTCCTCCCATCTTTTCAGACGGGGATAATTACACATCCTCAAACATGCAATAACAAGATCCATGCCGCCTCACGTCTTCCTGATAACTCCTGCAGTACCACAGTTCGGCCACAAGGGTCACGCAAAACGGAGCTGCTTCTCATTCACTGACGTTTTAAAGCTGCTAAATGACACAAAATGGACTGTTTTGAGCGTTAATCCATGTTATAATGCTGTGAAATCATCAAAAACAGACCTGGACACATGTTTATTATTAGTTTTTCTACATCTCCAAACCTCAAAACACTCCGTTCCACCTTGTGATGTCATGAAGTGGTAGTTTCCAAGCTACTTTTTTTACCTTTTAGGTCAGTCGAAATGGTCAATTCCAGAGCTGAAATGATTCTAGTGAAGGTGTGCGGAGTTTAAAAACACAGCGGAGCACTTCCTGTATCACCACTTGATGACATCACAAGGTGGAACGGAGTGTTTACAGCTTAAAAAAGGAGTGCAAAACTTTAAAAACATGGTAAATGCTCATAAGATTTCCATTCATTAATTGCATTTTCTTGTAATTTCCGTGTGAAAAATACTATTCTAAAACATTATACTATATTTTTCTGTTTTTTTCTGTATTTAAAGATTTAGATTTGGGTTTTTTCTGTCTTAAATCTACACTTTTTTCTTGAAACGTTCCACAATCTGGCTTTAAAACATTTCCAACCTGCGTTTATCCACTTACACGTTTTATCCTTTTTATTCCCGTCCATTCTCACCGTGACTAGAGCCGCCTCTCCACAGATCTGACCAAGATGGATCTGTTTAACGCCATAATGGAGCGGTAACATCTCCACGGAGACCAGCATTTCAGAAAACCTCCACATTGAACCTTTAAGAGCTCCGTTTGTCGGTTGAATTTCAGTTTTTTTGCTGTTTTAGTCTTGTTTTTATTTGTTCTTACTCGATTATAGGAACATAAAAGTATTTAATATTCTTAATCGAGCGTAAAATTATCTAAAAATAAACGCCAGCTGCTCCGATTATTAATTCGAGATCAGTTTTTATAAATCTGATGTCATTAAGAGTTTTGAATCCTCACTGTGTCATTTTGAGAACAGAGAACAGCCATTTACGTCCGAATCAAAATGGCGTTGGTGTATTTAACTATGACAACGCAAACTGTGTTAATGAAAAAGCACAGAATTAGCATAATTTACTTGCGGAAATGATTTTTTATTCCACGGATTGCTTAAATATCTTCTAAGCTGTTTAATTTCATGGATAATTTGAAAACTTTATTGGGAAATTGGCTTAAAATGTCAAAAAAATCTCATGTTTTACTTTCATTTTGGTCACGAAAGCTGCGTTCCAACCGGTAACCTTCTCATCAACGGGCAAACACATGCTAATTCCGACCCCGCGTCTTCCCCCCTTTCCGACATTGTTATTCCCGTAATTCCCTTATCCGTTCTCCCTGTTATCACGTCCCTCTTAAGTGTCGCCCCTTACCTTGTCATTGTTCATTACCCATAGTGCCTCAGTGGCCCCTGCGCGTGTGGGTGTGCGTCCCCTTATCTTAAAACAGCCAGTCCGGTAATTACAGCGTCTCTCGTCCTATCAGCGGCGCCGTCCCTGTCCATCATGAGGCCGAGCGCCGCTCCTGACACCGCCGCTCGCTCTCTCATCCATCCATCTTCAAACGCTCCATCCATCAACACGTCCCCCAGCAGCACGCTCTCCGGACGACGGGTTTAAGACGGGTTTAGACCAGGTTTAGACCTGGTTTAAGACGGGTTTAGACCTGGTTTAGTCCTGGTTTAAGACGGGTTTAGACCTGGTTTAAGACGGGTTTAGACCTGGTTTAAGACGGGTTTAGACCTGGTTTAGTCCTGGTTTAAGACGGGTTTGCGACGAGTTTAAGACCTGGTTTAGCCCTGGTTCAGTCCTGGTTTAGTCCTAGTTTAGTCCTGGTTCAGTCCTGGTTCAGTCGTGGTTCAGTCCTGGTTTAGTCCTGGTTTAGACCTGGGTTAGTCCTGGTTCAGTCCTGGTTTAGTCCTGATTTAGTCCTGGTTTAGTCCTGGTTTAGTCCTGCTTTAGACCTGGTTTAGTCCTGGTCTAGTCCTGGTCTAGTCCTGGTTTAGTCCTGGTCTAGTCCTGGTTTAGTCCTGGTCTAGTCCTGGTCTAGTCCTGGTCTAGTCCTGGTTTAGTCCTGGTTTAGACCTGGTTCAGTCCTGGTTTAGTCCTGGTTTAGTCCTGATTTAGTCCTGGTTTAGTCCTGGTTTAGTCCTGCTTTAGACCTGGTTTAGTCCTGGTTTAGTCCTGGTTCAGTCCTGGTTTAGTCCTGGTTTAGTCCTGGTCTAGTCCTGGTCTAGTCCTGGTCTAGTCCTGGTTTAGTCCTGGTTTAGTCCTGATTTAGTCCTGGTTTAGTCCTGGTTTAGTCCTGCTTTAGACCTGGTTCAGTCCTGGTTCAGTCCTGGTTTAGTCCTGGTTTAGTCCTGGTTTAGTCCTGGTTCAGTCCTGGTCTAGTCCTGGTCTAGTCCTGGTTTAGTCCTGGTTTAGTCCTGGTTTAGTCCTGATGTTTCTTCTCTCCATCTGGGTCTAAATTTGTTCTGGACTTGATTTTAATAAAATGATTTTCTAATAAATAAAATGAACAGATTGAAATAATAAACCCATGATGGACAGAACAGGTGAAGGTGAAGATGAGCCTGGAGGACGTGATCAGACACGAACGAGGGAGCGAGGTGTCACATGACGGATGGATGGATGACAAATGGTGTAAAGAGAAAGAGACAGAGATGGGGGGAGGAGGAAGGAGAGAAATATGGAGGAGAGAGAGAGGGAGAGGGAGGTGAAAGAGAGAGGGAGGTGAAAGAGAGAGGGGGAAGGAGAGGTTTGGAAAAAAATAACATGAAAAGATGAAAGGAAGAAGGTGTCAGAGAAGTGATGGACAGAGAGGAAGAAAAGAAGCACTGTCCCACAGAGAGACAGAGACCAAGAGCAAGAAGATCTGTAGACCAGGACTAGACCAGGACTGGACCAGGACTGAACCAGGACTAGACCAGGACTAGACCAGGACTAAACCAGGACTGAACCAGGACTGAACCAGGACTGAACCAGGACTAGACCAGGACTAGACCAGGACTAAACCAGGACTGAACCAGGACTGAACCAGGACTGGACCAGGACTAGACCAGGACTAGACCAGGACTGAACCAGGACTAGACCAGGACTAGACCAGGACTAGACCAGGACTGAACCAGGACTGAACCAGGACTGAACCAGGACTAGACCAGGACCAGACCAGGACTAGACCAGGACCAGACCAGGACTGAACCAGGACTAAACCAGGACTAGACCAGGACTAAACCAGGACTAGACCAGGACTGAACCAGGACTGAACCAGGACTAAACCAGGACTAGACCAGGACTAGACCAGGACTAAACCAGGACTAGACCAGGACTGAACCAGGACTGAACCAGGACTAAACCAGGACTAGACCAGGACTAAACCAGGACTAGACCAGGACTAAACCAGGACCAGACCAGGACTAGACCAGGACTAAACCAGGACTAGACCAGGATTGAACCAGGACTAGACCAGGACCAGACCAGGATTGAACCAGGACTAGGCCAGGACTGAACCGGGACTAAATCAGGACTAAACCAGGACTGAACCAGGACTGAACCAGGACTGAACCAGGACTAGACCAGGACTAGACCAGGACTGAACCAGGACTAGACCAGGACTAGACCAGGACTAGACCAGGACTGAACCAGGACTGAACCAGGACTGAACCAGGACTAGACCAGGACCAGACCAGGACTAGACCAGGACCAGACCAGGACTGAACCAGGACTAAACCAGGACTAGACCAGGACTAAACCAGGACTAGACCAGGACTGAACCAGGACTGAACCAGGACTAAACCAGGACTAGACCAGGACTAAACCAGGACTAGACCAGGACTGAACCAGGACTGAACCAGGACTAAACCAGGACTAGACCAGGACTAAACCAGGACTAGACCAGGACTAAACCAGGACCAGACCAGGACTAGACCAGGACTAAACCAGGACTAGACCAGGATTGAACCAGGACTAGACCAGGACCAGACCAGGATTGAACCAGGACTAGGCCAGGACTGAACCGGGACTAAATCAGGACTAAACCAGGACCAACCCAGGACTGAACCAGGTCTAAACCAGGACTAAAGCAGGAAATTCAACTTTATGGTGGTTGAGTGTTGAGGACTCGTGCCCCACAGCCAGAAGGTCTCAGGTTCGAGTCTGGGCCTGTTCTTTTCTGTGTAGAGTTTGCATGTTTCCTCAATAAAGTCCAGCTCCAGATCCGGCTCTGGGTCTCCTGTGCTGCTGAGCGCTCGTCCCAGTTGAAGAACGGGTCAAATGCAGACCCAGTAAACCCTTAAACTCGGTGGTGACGGGTCCCACACGTCGTACACTCTGACCTTTCCCACTGAACTCTGTAAATAAATAACATCCATGTGCAAAGTCTGAATTCTACCCGGCAACAGGCGCTGACCTTCTGATTTTTCCACCACATAATTAATAGATCTGTGTTTTCAGACACACTTGTGCCATCTTCTTTCTCAGCTTCCTTCATTCGCCGGTCTGTTTGTTTTGGCCCCGTTCCCCACATCCGACAGTGAGCCGCCCATCTGTTCCCGGGCACCGTAGCCCCCGTCACCAGACAATAGCGTCGGACTCGCGCGGGATCTCGCTCTCAAACTGATACTGTGCGTCTATAGGACCAGGAAGTAGATGTAGGGCTGGTCCAGTACGGGTTATTTTGAGTCAGTGTTTGATTTTGTCTTTCTGCTGTGGCCCGATAAGCAGTAATACAATGTTAAAAATCTATCGCAACGCCTCCAAATTGGCACGTAATTAAAATAAAATGAATGTAAGATGCGTTTTACTGTGATATAATGCCATTTGCTGCGTGTTTGTGTAAAAAAACACACTGATATTACTGTATTTTTTGTACTATAAGTCAAAAAATGCAAAAAAGTCTGAGTATAAGTCGCACCCCGAGCTAGCGTTAGCAACAGGTTTGATTGACAGCGTTGCTAAGTGGCCGCTCCTGCAAAAAAAAACCAAAAAACAGCAGTGCGGGTAGAAAATGGGCGTTACCTTCAACATCCTCGCTCCTGATTGGCTCTTTGGTTGCTATGATACACAGTCGGAGTTACAAATACGAAACTCCGCTCCAGATTCGCCGCTATAACTGCTAGCCTCGATTAGCTTCATGTGACTGGAGCTGAACGTTTGCGCTACATAGTTTTGTTTTGAATCTTTACCTGCTGAAACATGAAAAACATTTAGAAACTCGTAATTACTCACAAACTTGAAGTGGTTTCATTAAAAAAATCGCTCACTTCACATGAAAATGGAGTCTGCGGTTCAAAATTACACCCAAGTGTCGACATCGCAGGATTATGTTCAAAAACAAACTCGACTCTTACAAGAAAAAGACGAACACTTCAGGTTAAAATATGTTCTTTTCTTCACCGTAAGGACTAGAATCTGACCCATACTTTTGCTCCTTTCCCTCTAAACTCATCTGTCGTCGCGGTTACAGACAAACGAGCAACAAAACATTTATTCAAACAAGAAAACTGGATCTAAAACCCCAGATCAGCCCCATATCGAGCCGTTATTTCCCCCTTTTAGACCCGAGTCCCTCCTTTTGACTCGTAGTTTCGGAAAATACTGTCCTACTTTTTATATTTTTACTCTCATCCTTTTTACTCTCGTCTTTTTGGACAAACTGGGGCTGACACACAGACTCCGGGACCGTTACATCGGCTTGAATTAATCTCCAAAAACTCTCTATATCTGCGTAAAACCCTCTGATTTCGTGATATATGATCCCAATCTGTGAAAACATCTACTGCCAGTCGCTATTTTGACTCGTTTTGATGAAAATCCAACTGTGTTTTGCTCCTTTTAACACAAATATAAAGCTGTATCATGAGCACGGCTGCGTTTTTTCCTTTTTTTTTTTGTTTTAAATCCCATTGTTCGCACACCTTCTTCGTACGCCATGTGTTAGATAAATGGCTTTTGTCTCCGTTATAATATAGTGCTCTGAGGTAGGTTTCCTCCTTCTCCCGAGCCACACGCATAATTAGCGTTCGTCTTGTACATGTAAAAGCCCGAAGGACCGCCCCCTCGCTCTTTACCCATATGTCTGAATAGCTCTTCGCTCTGCTGCTCGTCTTTTATACGCGACGGCGGAGTGTAGCTGAGGTTTCGTCGGGGGTTCTCAACACGTAGATGCTGGAAATTAACGTAGACGAAACCGAGAATTGATCCCAGTTCGGACCAGGTTGAATCCTCGTCCGGACCTCGTTTGGCCTCGGTTTAGCGCTGTCCCTCTTCGTCCGCGTCAACGCATTCACGAAATTTAATCTGGTTTTATGGAAGTTTGCAAACGGCAGGTATAAACGGTAATCCAGTCTCCCGCTGAGTCCTAATGACGTCCATCTGTCATTCTAAAATATTCCCCGACTATTTTTACCGTACGGCGGCCGATCAACCTTTTATCTGTCTGTCAGCGTCTTTTTCGTACTCGCTTTGAATCAATCAACGTGTTTCGAGTTTCTTTGTTTGTCCTCGCGTCAGCTTTGACTCGCGAGATCGTCCATTCTCTCCGTCCTGACGCTTTCGGCCATGTTTACTTGTTAACCTTCTGCGATGGCTCTATCTCGCGACTAATCTGTCCTCATTTTCGCTGCTCGCTCCATTCATCACTCTCTGTCACGCCGCGTCTCTCCGGCCGTTGAAACGTCTCCGTCTGACCTTAAATCACACACCTCTGTCACGTCAGGCCTGTTTTCTTACAAAGCGTTGGGGGGAAAAATGGTTCAAGAAATCACCAGGGAAGCCAGAAGCCGCGTCGGACCCGTCTCGCAATGACAGCGCCCCGGGGCTTAAGCTCGGATCTTGTTTGTTCAAAAAATAATAATTCAATCCAAAACTGACTGTTGTTACTGGAGTTTATCTTTAGACCATAGACTGTTTATATAAATGGATGTAACTAACCTGCTAGCCGCCGCTGCATTCTGAACAGGAAGTGAGCAGGTTCGCGCTTCCTGTTTCATCGACTCTGGCTCCAATTCACTTTTTATTGAAAAACTGTGTCCTCTCTCTGAACCTGCTGCTGTCAGACTCGTCATTTTGGCCTTAAATGTTCGTATTGACCCTCTACATGATCCTGAGGTTTTTATTTTGAGTTTATTTATTTATTTATTTTTTGTATTATTTTTATTTATTTATTTTTTTAAGTTTATTTTTTTACTTTTTTTTGTTATTTTGAGGTTGTTTTTTTTTGTTATTTTGAGTACATTTTAGATTTTGTTATTATTTTTAGTTTATTTTTCC
This sequence comes from Periophthalmus magnuspinnatus, assembly GCF_009829125.3. NCBI lineage: Eukaryota > Metazoa > Chordata > Actinopteri > Gobiiformes > Gobiidae > Periophthalmus > Periophthalmus magnuspinnatus. The sequence goes on along the minus strand of NC_047143.1, from coordinate 25,654,335 downwards.
ATTTAAAAAATTTTTTTTTAGTTATTTTGAGTTTTTTTTTTTGTAATTTATTTTGAGTTTATTTTTTACTCTTTTTTTGTTATTTTGAGGGTTTTTTTGTTTGTTTTTTTGTTTTGATTTTATTTTTGATTTATTTATTTTTTCTCTCAAAGTCGCTCCCGTTAGGATTAGCAACTGGATAAATTGACCAAAAAAAAAAATTCCCAAAACTACGGTGCAGGCGGGAAGGGGCGTTACCTTCAACAGCCTCGCTCCTGATTGGCTCTTTGGTTGCTACGCTACTCACTCGAAATTCCAAATATGAAACTCAGCTCCAGATTCGCCGCTATAACTGCTAGCCTCGATTAGCTTCATGTGACTGGAGCTGAACGTCTACGTCGCTACATAGTTTTGTTTTGAGTCTTTACCTGCTGAAACATAAAAACATTTAGAAACTCGTAATTACTCACAAACCTGAAGTGGTTTCATTAAAAAAAATCGCTCACTTGCTCCTTTCCCTCTAAACTCATCCGTCGTCGCGGTTACAGACAAACGAGCAACAAAACATTTATTCAAACAAGAAAACTGGATCTAAAACCCCAGACCAGCCCCATATCGAGCTGTTATTTTCCTCTTTTATCTTCCTCTTAGACCCGAGTCCCTCCATCTGACCTCACTGTACGTCTTTGTCACCAGTCAAGTTGTTTTTCTCTCCTCCCCCTGCTCTCTCTTTCACACCTCCTTCTCTCCTCCTCCCTGCTCTTTCATAACTCCGTCCCCCTTACCCTCTGCTCTCTCCTCCTCTTCCTCCCTGCTCTCTTTTCCTCCTCTCTTCTCCTTCTCTCTTTCATACCTCCTTCTCTCCTCCTCTCAGCCCCCTCTTTCATACCTCCTTCTCTCCTCCTCCTCCCTGCTCTTTCATATCTCCTTCCCCCTTACGCTCTCTGCTCTCTCTCCTCCTCTTCCTCCTCCTCCTTGCTCTCTCTTTTCCTCCTCTCTTCTCCTTCTCTCTTTCATACCTCCTTCCTTCCTCCCTCCTCCTCCCTGCTCTCTCTCCTCCTCCTCTCAGCTCTCCCTCTCTCTTCTATACCTCCTCCTCTCTGCTCTCTCCCTCTCTTCCATACCTCCTTCCTCCCTCCTCCTCCCTGCTCTCTCTGTTTCATATCTCCTCCTATCCTCCTCTCTGCTCTCCCTCTCTCTTCTATACCTCCTCCTCTCTGCTCTCCCTCTCTTCTATACCTCCTCCTCTCTGCTCCCTCTCTTCCATACCTTTGTGATCCCCTCCACATATTGCTTCTCTTCCTTCTCCTCCCTGCTCTCTCTCTATTTCATACCCCCTTCCCTTCTCCTCCCTCTCTCTCCTCCTCCTCTCTGCTCCCTCTCTTCCATACCTCCTCCTCTCTCTCTGTTTCATACCTCCTACTCCTCTCCTCCTCTCTGCTCTGCCTCTCTCTTCAATACCTCCTTCCTTCTTCCTCCCTCCTCCTCCCTGCTCTCTCTCCTCCTCCCCTCAGCTCTCTGTTTCATACCTCTTCCTCCCCTCCTCTCTGCTCTCCCTCTCTTCTATACCTCCTCCTCTCTGCTCCATACCTCCTCCTCCCCTCCTCTCTGCTCTCCCTCTCTCTTCTATACCTCCTCCTCCCTGCTCCCTCTCTTCCATACCTTTGTGATCCCCTCCACATATTGCTTCTCTTCCTCCTCCTCCCTGCTGTCTCTCTATTTCATACCTCCTCCCCTCCTCCTCCCTCTCTCTCCTCCTCCCTTCTCTCTTCCTCCTCCTCTCTGCTCCCTCTCTCTCCTCCTCCTCTCTGCTCCCTCTCCTCCTCCTCCTCTCTGCTCCCTCTCTCTTCCATACCTCCTTCACCTCCTCCATACATCTCTTCTCTCTCTCTCCTGTGTCATCATGGCAGATCTAACCTTCTCTTACATAAAAGCCTCTAAACAACGTCTCGAGTCGTTTTTCTTCGTGCCAAAAAAAACATCTGAGCAGAGGTTTGAAACTGAGACTCAACGCCATCGGGTCACACGGGAGGGCATCTGACACAAAACCACAGACAGACGGATAAACGCTTCAAAACGCTCCAAAACTACACTTAAATACTGCAGAGTTTCATTAATATTCCCGCTTGGACAGTCTTTCTTTACTGACCCCTACTGGCTGGAGTTGGTATCTCTGATCCTGTTGCACAATGGTTTTCTTCTAGTTTTTCGTTGGGTTTTTGCGACTTTTTAGCGCAGATGAGGTTAAAAGATGGAAATCGAAGTCAACGGCTCAAAGAAAACATCACAAACTGAATAATCGACGCTTCAAACTACAGAAAAACTCAAATTCTGCAGCTTAAATAGAGTCTCATTCATATTCCTGCATATACAGTCTTTCTTTACTGACCCCTACTGGCTGGAGTTGGTATTTCTGACTCTATTTCACATTATATTCTTTGGAAACACCGCTTTATCTGGTGTTTCAGTGTTTTTTATTGACACTTTTTCCTGTTTAATTTGAACCTTTTCCATTTCTGAGTTAATTCGCCAACACCTCGAGCGATTCTGACCGCCTTTTTCAGCTTTAACAATCCCCTTTGTGAAGCTTTTCGCAAAGAAGAACATCGACTGAATTGAGAGTTCGGGGCTCGTAAAGCATTTCGGATTAACAAAATGTATTCTGACACTGCCACGTTGTAAATAAATAAAGGTTTCAATTCCGCACAGCCTCCAGTTTAGGCGCTTCTCGTTGCTTTTGTATTATCGGTTTGAGGAGCACAGATGGGGGAGGCCCGTCTTGTGTTTGTGTTACGAATGCACGTCTTTTTATTATTTATGGAAGCAGAGTCCTGTGTGAGCTTTGGCATTGATGTGTTGAGTGATTCAGCCCTTAGACGTCCAACCAAACCCAACCAAACCCAACCCAACCCAACCCAACCAACCATTCAGGACAACCATGAACCGTACACATCCACGTTTTATTTTTGCATCACTTTTAACGTCACAATATGGTAGAAATCGGCGTTACCTTTTGCGTCTGTTCAGCTTTATAATCCAGATCAGCTCCACATGTTTTCCAGGGATGTGTGTGCGTGGGTGTTATTGTTGTGTGTACGCTTAGCTAGCTCCCAGGTGTTTTCCGTCAGCGGGGTTCGTTAGCCGGGGTTAGTCCTCTCCCTTTTTGCTCCTTATCGCTCGCACAACACCTCGTTTCGCCGGTATAAAAAAAAAAACCTCTTGCGTAGACCGGCGTCGCAAAACTCCACCGATCCTCCCTTTTTTTTTTTTCTTCCCCCCCCGTTTTCAATATCCTCTTAGGGGGGCTTCTGTAGATGAAGAAAAACCTGAAAAATCCCAAATTACTCGCTCGCTCGATCCTGTATTCCGAAAGAAAGACTTGAGGAAAAGATCCACGTTTGAAGCGCAATCCCGTTTCTTGGTCTTCCTTGACTGCTCACCTCTTCTGACACATCCTTCCACCCTTGCTCTTGTCTCCTATCTCCTAGTTTGTCTTCCTTCCATTGCTAAAGTTCCTTCCAGGCCTCCTCCTCCTCCTCCTTCTTCTTCTTCTTCTTCTTCTCCTCGTTGTTGTTTAACTCAGTCGAGGTCAGAAGTGGGCATTCCTAAACATCGACCTTGAATGAACAAAGAATCGAGATGAGATTCAGATTAAGTGCTTGGAGCGGACTTGTCTCCTTCCTAGTCCATTATCACCTCCCTTTTGGCGCTTCCCCCTTCCCCCCTGACCTCCCCTCGAGTCCTCCTCGACGTACGCACCCAACCCTACCCCAACGACACAAGCCCATCATGTTCTGTCTTCTGTCTTGCCCTAAATCTCTCTCTATTTTCTTTTTTTTTTTCCTTCTCGCGTCGCCACCGCCACCGCCGCCGCTCCTCCCCTCCCCTCACCTGTCCATCACGAGGATCAATAGTTTGCGAGACCCGTTTGTTTGCTTCGTACTCTCTCTAAACGCACCGTAGAAGGACTAGGAGGGAGCGACCACGCAGACATCTTCCTAAGTAGCCGCGGTCCTCTCCTCTCCTCTCCCTCGTTCTCTCCCCTCCTCTTTCCCTTCGCCTCTGCATCCAACGAAACAACACCGCTATTGATTCGCGCCATGAATGTCAGCCGCTTCGAAAGTCCAACCCCCCCACCCCCCTCCTGTCAATCAAACTCCCTACAGCCTTCTCAAAGTCATTTTACCTGGACCAAACCCGCCACACGCTCGGAATCTTCCCTCGCGGCGACTTTCGTACTCCGCACGCACAAACGCACACAGATGCAGTTTTTCGAATATCTTTTCCACGACTTCTCCTTACCGTTCCATCCTTTCCCCCCCTCCCTCCCTCCCTCCCGTTTTCCCTTTGCCCCAAAATGAAAATCAAGCTGGAATTTACTAACCTTATTTTCCGGTTCATTCCATTGCGACTCTCATCTGTTCATGCAGGCTCCGCGGACATACACCCATCCCTCTCTCCTCTCTTCTCCTCCTCTCCTCTCTCTCGCTCCCTCCTTCCTCTCTCTCGCCTATCGCCAGCTGCACGCGTTGTCGCTCTCTCTGTCAGGCGGCTGGCGCTGATTGAATTTTAAGTCATGTTAATCCCACCAAACAGGTAGTGAATGGGAGAAGGATGCGGCAAATCTCGGAAAGGGCGGGTTGGGAACAGAACGCAGGGTCTAAGCCGGGTTGTATTTTTAGAAATCCCTCCCTCGTCTGCTTCCCTTAAGAGCGATTCTCCACTTTCTTGGACTTGTCCTGTCTGCCACTTCTCCTCTTCCGTCTCTCCTTCCACTTTATATCCCAACGCGATCCCCGTCTCCCTCTTTCAACCCTGTCCTCGGCTGCGGTTCGAAAGTGCGACGCGCGTGTGTCATTCCCGACGCGGAAAGAAGAAGGAGAATGCGATCCGTCTCCGGCAGCGTCAAGCATCGGACTGCGAGGTAGAGCGAGCGAGAGTGTCAGGGAGAGAGAGAGGGAGAGGGAGAGAGGGAGGGTAGCGGATAGGAGGGGTGTGGGAAAAAAGAGAGGGGGTAGGAAAGGAGGGAGGACGTAGGAAGCCGGGGAAAGTGAAGGAGACGAGGAAGCTGCGAGACAGAAAGATCATTTGGAATAATGGACGACGGTAATGAGAGAAATGATTAAACGGGGATTTTTTTCCATTGTGGGAAGTGAGCGATGTCTGAATTACTGGACTCGCTCGTGACCCTGGGACGGCTGTTGGTTTGAAGAGCCGTTTGCTCCGATCGGACGGTTCTCCGGGGATAATTCGACTGTCCGTCAAACTAAAACCAACTGTGAACTCATCAGTAACCGCCGCTAACCCGATTCAAATGACTTCGCTCTTGACCAGCGCCGCATTTGCATAAAATCTGCAGAATGTGAAAAAGCAACAGAGAAAAGCACAAAAAAAAAAAATACAGTAATATTCCTTTTTTTTTCCATTCGTTTATCTAAGTTGACACTGGCAGAAATCAGTTTATGGAGACGACAGTGGATCAGTTTGTAGAGCGTTTGTCCCTTGACCCATAGGTTGACGGTGCGATTCCGGCTCCCACAGATAAATACACTGGTCCCTCGTTTATCGCGGGGGTTACGTTCTAAAAATAACCCGCAATAGTCGAAATCCGCGACGTATCAGCTTTATTTTTTTACAATTTGCAGCTGTAAAACCCCTCACCACACACTTTATACACTTTTCTCACACAGGCGTTAACATTTTCTCACATTTCTCTCGTTTAAACTCTCTCAAAGTTCAAACCTTTGTATATTATATCCCCCAGAAATAAGCCACGTATTTAATTTCATTCCTGATTAATACAAGTTTTGAGATTGTGTCTTGACATCAACTTTCAGGGACAAAAATAATGTGTTTTAGTTTTCATATTTACTGCTTAAACTATATGGGACATGTAGTTTACCTCCAAAACACAGACTGTTTATATAAATGGACATAGCTAACCTGCTAGCTGCGGCGTTCCAAACAGGAAGTGATCATGGATACACTTCCAGCTCCAATTCTCCCTTTGTCTGTAACTGCTGCTCGTCATTTTGGTCTTAAAATGTTCATATTACACTGGTCCCTCGTTTATCGCGGGGGTTGCGTTCTAAAAATAACCCGCAATTGGCGAAATCTGCGAAGTATCAGCTTTATTTTTTACAGTTATTCTCTGTTTTTGTCTGTAAAACCCCTCACCACACACTTTATACACTTTTCTCACACAGGCGTTAACATTTTCTCACATTTCTCTTGTTTAAACACTAGTCCTGGTCTAGTCCTGGTCTAGTCCTGGTCTAGTCCTGGTCTAGTCCTGCTCTAGTCCTGCTCTAGTCCTGCTCTAGTCCTGCTCTAGTCCTGCTCTAGTCCTGGTCTAGTCCTTGGGTCACACTTCTGGTTTGATCCTCGTTTATTTTTTATGTAGTTTTGGTCTAGTCCTAGTTGAGCCTTGGTTGTGTCCTACTCTAGTCCTGTCTTAGTCCAGTCTTAGTCCTGTCTTAGTCTTGTCTTAGTTCCGTCTTAGTCTTGTCTTAGACCCGTCTTAGTCCAGTCTTAGTCCAGTCTTAGTCCAGTCTTAGTCTTGTCTTAGTCCTGTCTTAGTCCCGTCTTAGTCCATTTTCTCACATTTCTCTCTCGTTTAAACTCTCTCAAAGTTCAAACCTTCGTAGGCGTCTTTGTCGGTGCAGAACGTTTCATCGACATTGTGGGTTTTGTCGGGGAGAAAACAAATCGCAAACGTACAGCACTTCAGAGTCACACTGAGATCCAACGTTTATGTAAATTTGTCTGAACACATTCTGTACTGGACAGGAGACACGGCACGGAGGAGACTGATGGACAATGGTCTACAGTCCAACAGCCAATCAGGACGCACGACACAATGGTCTACAGTCCAACAGCCAATCAGGACGCACGACACAATGGTCTACAGTCCAACAGCCAATCAGGACGCAGGACACAACGCACGCTCATATTTCTAGCATTAGTTTAGTTAAACGGACACAGGACTAGCGTATGTTCAGTTGACACGTTTGTCGTTGAAGCGTTTTTATCATCTTGTAGATCTTATTCTCTGACCTGCTCAAATGGGACAATTTGCAGAAGATTATGTGTAATCCCTCTCCCACTAACAGGCAACAGAAGAATACTCGTTTTTAAAGCCACGGACCAGGATTTCAGTCTTTTCATTTCTTTCTTTCTTGTGTTTTTTATTCCTTCAAGTCTCTCTCATGGCCCTAATCTCATGTACCACTTGTTCTGGCCCCAAGCCTGGATAAAAGTGGTTTTACTGGACTGAAAAGAAAGTATTTTTATTGTCTGAGACCTGCTGAAAAGGCTGAGGGTTTATTTTTTATTTTAACACGCTCACGAAACAAAAATATGAGAACAAATAAACTAATAAAAACAGCAAGGAAAAAGTATTGATTCGGTTTCTATTTAGCACAAACTTTATCAAAATCACAACTTTTGAAGCCGTGAGACCTTAAAATATGCGCAAAATACTTGTACTTTTTACTCTTTAACTAAACTTTTAACAGGATGCTTAAGTAGATTTTTTCATGTGATACTTTTACTTGTACTTGAGCAAATATACAGCTTTTACTATCACTTTTCTAGTTGTGGATCCTCTTCAAAAAGTACATTTAAATCTATAAAATATACGTCGTACTGCTTTGCTTAGATTGTTTCGCAGTACGACATTAACGCCATTAACGCCATCAAACTGGTGTTTTTATTGCTCCAAAATACCTTGAAAAACATGTTTGTCGCCTCTCCACAGCTCTGACATTTAAATTATTATATCAAATTCAAGTTTAATCCAAGATTTTGTGATTGTCTAGGTCTAAAACCGGCCAAACTCGAACTGAAACGGGGGAAAAATAAAACGTTTTTGGTTATTTTTCTTCCCAAAAATGGAATATATTTGACGGAAATGTAAAAGTGGTTGGATTAATGCCACTAACGCACTTTAATAATGTGGAGATAAACATTTGTACTCACACCTGCTCCTGTTTTTAATGTTTTAAATGGACTTTTGTTGTTTTTTGTTGGCGTTTTCATTCCGCTTTCCCTGTAGAAATAAAGATAAATGACAAACGAAAACCAAATGCGACATCGTGACCACCCTCCTTCCAAAAAAGCGACTCTGCAGCTTTAAAATTAGTAGGGAGTATTAAAAACCGTTGCAGGATGTGTTCTTTGACAGCCGTGATTAGCAAAGCCGCCCCTTCCTCCGTCGTTTTAACCTCCAACTTTTCTTGTAAGGTTAAGGGTATTTTAACTTGGCGCAGGGAGAACACTTCTGAAGGGTTGTAGGAGGAAGAGGACGAGATAAAAGTCAACTGATGCGACACGGAGAAGCCGCCGCTCTCGACGCCCCGAGCGACTTTGGGTCAACCCGAGATGAGAGCGAGAGGGGAGAGGAGACGAGCCTGATTAGCAAGAAACCGGCGCCAAGACTTCCAACGCGCGAGGAGACGAACGGGGAGGTAGCGAAGGAATCTAAGCACCTCAGCGGGGAGGACGGAGTGATCAGGGAAGAACAACCCGGCGCCGATATGACTTCAAAACGCCACTTGAGAGATTGATTCGCGCCGTGCTGGAATTCGCCTGTTTCGCGAAGCTTTGCGCTATTACGGAAAAGCCACATAGGGCGTAACCGAAGTGTTATTGGACACGGAGTAATCCAAACGTTCGGATATAAACGGAAATGAAAAACCGTAGATTGCTTCGAGAAATGTTGTGTGTTTTGTCCGGCTGTGCATGAGTTGGTTTTTTTTATGCGTCTCTATTTCAACCCAGCGGTCCATTTGAACCCTCATTCACTCCTCCTTCTCTCCTCCATCTTTCCCAGACTGCACCTCTCTCCATTCCGCCACCTCGGATTTACTTTGATAGCGTTTTGCAACCGCCCTTTTTACTGTCAGTCACATGTTTTTCCCCATTACCGCCGATGGGTTGTGTATTTTTAACCCGCCAAACCCAGACCTCCCTCAAAGCAAGGTCCCACAAAGGAGAAGCCATCTTTTTGACTAGCTAACATGTTAGCACTGGCGGTTTCCACGGTTCGTCGGTTCGCTATTAATCAAACCTCAAGTGGATTTGGCACCCGGTTCACCCAAGGGAGACGCGGGTGACCTTGGCGAGGGGTAAACGGACGTGGACCGTCGCTGTGTAACGGTTGGGGTGTGTTGAGTAATTAGAAGATGCGTCGTTACGGTTTGTTTCTGCGTGAGGGTGACATTTAGGATCGTGTGTAAATGTGATTTTGTGTGTGTGAAATAGTGACACCGGTGGACGTTGGCTGAACTGCAGGTAAATAATGAGAAAGGTGTGATTGGTTCTTTTTTTTTTGTTTGTGTGAATGGGTGAGTGGTTTCTTCATCTGAAATGTTTTGAGTTACTTTAAGGTGGAAAAACACTGAATTAAAACGTGACCATTTACGAGTGACCCACCAGCGCTTGACCAGAACTGAAGACGCCGCTTGGACGACGTCTCTGTTTTGTTGCATGAAGAACAGACGCAGAGGCTCAGGGATCGTTCTGTAGAGATTTGTTACAGCGATACAGTCGGCAGCACAGGGTGAGAGTGTACAAGGGTCTAACAGAGTCTGAGAGAGTCTAAGAGAGTCTAACAGAGTCTAAGAGCGTCTAACAGAGTCTAAAACAGTCTAAGAGAGTCTAAGAGAGTGTAAGAGAGTCTAACAGAGTCTAAGAGCGTCTAAGAGAGTGTAACAGAGTCTAACAGAGTCTAACAGAGTCTAACAGAGTCTAAAACAGTTTAAGAGCGTCTAAGAGAGTGTAAGAGAGTCTAACAGAGTCTAAGAGCGTCTAACAGAGTCTAAAACAGTCTAAGAGAGTCTAAGAGAGTGTAAGAGAGTCTAACAGAGTCTAAGAGCATCTAAGAGAGTGTAACAGAGTCTAACAGAGTCTAACAGAGTCTAAAACAGTTTAAGAGCGTCTAAGAGCGTCTAAGAGAGTGTAAGAGAGTCTAACAGAGTCTAAGAACGTCTAAGAGAGTCTAACAGAGTCTAACAGAGTCTAAGAGAGTCTAAGAGGGTCTAACAGAGTCTAACAGAGTCTAAAACAGTCTAAGAGAGTCTAACAGAGTCTAAAACAGTCTAAGAGAGTCTAACAGAGTCTAGCAGAATCTTAGCAGCCTTAGCGGAGACTAACAGAGTCTAACGTGTCTAACGGAGTTTAAAAGAGTCTAACAGCGTCTCACAGCGTCTAACAGAGTCTAACAGTCTAACAGAGTCAAAGAGCGTCTAAGAGTCTAGCAGAGTCTCACAGAGTCTGAGGAATGTGAACTTGCACCAACCTTTTAAATGACTCAAACATTGGGAGTTAACATTCTAAATTAAAGCACAATCGACCCATGTGATTGAATCAGGACGTGTCTCCGTGTGACCACAGCTGTGTTCTGTGATACTCAGTGTGTGTGATCTGTGTCCGCTGCTGCAGGGAAAACACACCATTTTACACTTTTATAAATAAAGTAAACAGTATTACATTTATATATTATCCAACGTCTTCACTTTAAACTTTTTGCAGTCGACAGAATTGAATTTGCTCTATTTTAATTTCAATTTTAATCTTTCAGTAAAGGTTAGCATTGGGTTTGAGACACAGTGAGCTCGCTATCAAGCAGTTAGACCTACTTTAAAGCTGTATGATGTAACTTTTCTCATTGGAAGGATTGACACCTGCTTTTCTCGGGATGTTACCGCTTCGCCTGGAATATTTCACAGTACGGCATTAACTTTACCAGGTGAAACACTCATTTACCGGCTTAGTATATACACATTTTCAAATACAACACCATTTTTTGTGGTTTTTTTTAAGTTTGTTGCTGTAAAACCTTTCAAGAAGTTGCTACGGAGATAATTAACTGCAGTGGGCAGAGCTGCACAGGTCTGCTCCCATCTCATTAATCGTTTTATTTATTTTTACATATCTATTTATCATGAGTCGCACAGATATAAAACACACACACGTACTTTGTTTTTTTTTGTATTGGGTTGTTTTGGCACATTTGGGTTATGTTTGGTTGCCGTGACTACAGCGCGCAGAACACAAAACACGAGGTCGGTGCTGGTCACTTCTGCTCTTAATAAAACTAGACCGAGGCTGCTGTTTGGTCTGTCTGAATTAGGACTCAAAGTGAAAGTATTTACAGGAGGTTGACCGGGTGACTCCTGTAGGTGGAGCTATAACCCGAACTGCACCTTTTCACACGAGCTCGGCGAAAACAAGCTCCGTAAACGCACACGCAGCCATTTCGGTGCTTCTGTCGACTTTATAACGGCGTCTACAAACCTGGATTGTACCATTTTAGTTGGATATTTACGTACAAGTTGTGGATAATGACGAGATTTAACACGTTACGCAATAGACGACGTACTAAAGGTTTAAAGACGTTCATGTTTACGCTCATTTTGTTGGTTTGTGCTCGTTTTAGTCCTGGTGTGAGCTTCGTTAAGGTCTTGTTCTAGTCTTGGTTCAGTTCTGGTTTAGTCCAGGTTTAGTTTGACGTCGTTTGTTCGCAAATGTAAACAGCGTTTCCTTCGTGGCGTCATGAAAAATCGATTTGTTTTAGCTTTCTACCGTTTTGTAACCGTAGATTGTGTAAAGGCACCGGTCAAAATGAAGCTAATCGAGGCTAGCGGTTATAGCAGCCATTTTGGAGCCTAGCTGAGTTCCGACCGTGAGTATCATAGCAACCAAAGAGCCAATCAGGTGCGAGGTTGTTGAAGGTAACGCCCCTTCATACTCCGACACATGCGTCGCTATTCCCCACGTTCCGGAAGTTGCCGCAGGCGTCGCTATCGTCATTCAGGTTGTTTTATTTTGCTTTTGGCGGCTCATCTTGACGTTAAACCAGTTCTACAGGGACTAAGGAGCCGTTTTAAAGCCTCCAGAGAATCGGTGCGGCGTTGATTTGTTGGTCACGTGATCACAGAACGTTTTACACAAATCAACGCAACGTAATATCGGACGTTAGCGGCAAAACTTTCCCCAAATTCACCAATGAAATTAATGGAAATCCCGCTGCCACAACACAGAAAGGAGCGGACTAAGGCTAATCGAGGCTAGCAGTTGTAGCGGCTAATTTGGAGCCGAGTTCTGACTGCGAGTATCATAGCAACCGAAGAGCCAATCCAGAGCGAGGCTGTTGAAGGTAACGCTGTCAATCAAACCTGTTGCTAACGCTAAGGGAAAGAAGGCGCCTGATTTGTCTGTTATTAATGTTCATATCTGAGCGCAGGATTTATTTATTTTGTTTTATTTCTTTACTCTTACTCTCGTGTTGAATACTCTGCGCTACAACACTGAACTCAACTTGTTCTGACACATTTATTTTAAGACGTTTACGCTGAAACCTGCCGCTTCATTTACCGGACGCAGCTCTTCATCTTCAGCTTGACAAAAGACCTTGTAATACGTCTTTTCAGTGACTGCGGCGTCGTTTTAGTGACTTATTCTGTCTTCTTGTAAACAGCTAACAGTTCATCCATTTATGACCTTGTACGGACAGTATGTACAGTTAGTTTACGTCGTTATAGGACCAGTTTTCTATAGATATTCAATTCAATTCATCTTTATTCCAGATGAAGATTCCAATCGTTTGTGCGTGACATTTTTATTTCATTTTCTGACTTATTTAACTGCAAATAAAACTGTACATTCAAGTTATTCATGAATTAACAAACGCCAGTCGATAAGATATTCTGTCTCATTCATAAAGGGGCGTACACATGTGATAAATAGCACGTTTCTCCGGCTGTAAATACGAAAAAAACGACCTTAAAATGTAACGCACGTGCTCTCTACCTGTTCCGCACGGACGAAATAGCGAAATAAAACCTCCAGGATCACGTAGAGCGGGTTAAAACGAACATTTAAGACCAAAATGATGAGTCTGACAGCAGCAGGTACAGAAAAAGGCGACAGTTTTTCAATAGAAAGCGAATTGGAGCGAGTCCAAGCGACACGTCGTGCTTGAAACGCGATGCTAGCAGGTTAGCTACGTCCGTTAATGTTATTCCCTCATTAAAAACACGCCTGAAGTTGTGTTTTTTGGCGTGTTTCAGTAGTTTAGAGATCACTCCTGGGCTTATTCGACGTATTCTCGTGTCGTTAATGTAAATATCTCGCGTTTCTAGATGTTGCGTCCAAAATTCCAGTTTTAACTAACGCTCAAATTCGACCGTGCGCTGCTGCGTTTAAGCCGTGGTTAGATTTAGTCAATGAAGCACCTTTGGATGAAACATGATGACCACAATTACACAGTGAAGAGCTTTGATTTTCTCCCCGTTTAAAACATTCGCTCCATGTGCTTGTTATCGCGGCACATTACGAAATGAGCTCAAGTGATTGTGAGGTTCTGATTTTCAATGACCAGTTGTAAATCTGAGCAATCAATGTGTAAAAAAACGAAAGATTTGCTTCGGTTTGGTGATGTTTGCAGCGATGTACGGTGAAAATACAGCGATTTTTGATCATGTTTTTATCGGGAAACAAACACTAGACGTCTTAAAATACGTATTTGTGTCGCTTTTTTACTGAGAAACAAGTTCACGTCAATGTTTACGACGCACACGAGGTTTAAGAGTAAAGTAATAAAACAAAAACGCTCTCAATCCTTTATTTTTTTTTGTTGCTGTTTGTTTTTCCAACTAGTTTCACACATTTTGCAACAACAGCTAATAATATATGAACATATCGGAGCCAAATTCATTGCAAAATACGTTTAAATTCGGCGCTGAGGACTTCTCTAACAAAAGACGGTTGATCCTTTTTGATTCTTTTCTTGTTCTTTCTTTTCCTGTCGATGTTTAAGACGCACAGTTTTCAACACAAAGTTCAAGAGTAAAGTAATAAAATCCAAATCGTGCTTTCAAACGCTTTGGAGTCATAGACTGTTTATAGAAATGGACATAGCTAACCTGCTAGCTGCTGCGTTCCAAACAGGAAGTGATCATGGGCGCACTTCCTGTTTCATTGATTCATCAGTCACTCATTTTGGTCTTAAATGTTCATATTAACCCTCTACATGATCCTGGGGGTTTTATTTCGCTATTTTATCTGTAAATCAAGATATAAATATTAATAACAGACAAATCAGGCGACTTCTTTCCCGGAGGTTGTTCCCGTTAGCGTTAGCGACATGTCCATTCCTTCTTACAGTTTATGTTTGGAACGTTGACCACCTGAGCTTTAATTTAGTTTTGTTCATTTCATTACCTTTGTGTCGTTGTGTATTTTAGACTAAAGTTGCCACCAGTATGAAAAACTATTCCAAAACGGTGCTAAAATAGTGGCAAAAAACACAAACTGGCATTATATATTAGTATTGAAGGGTTTGTGAGAGCTACAGATGAGTTTGTGTTTTTTTGTGATGACATTTCTACTCAAGTATTGTTCTCAAAATTCTCGAAAAATGTGTTAGTAATAATAATAAAATAAAATAGTAAATAATAATAATATAAAAAAATAATAATAAAATAGTAAATCATAATAATAATATAAAAAATAATAATACAATATAATAATAATAATAATAATAATAATAATAATAATAATAATAATAATAATAATAATAATAAAATAGTAAATAATAATAATAATAAAATAGTAAATAATAATAATAATAAAATAGTAAATAATAATACAATAAAAATAGTAAATGATAATAAAATAAAAATGGTAAATAATGATAATAATAAAAAATAGTAAATAATAATAATAATAAAATAAAAAATAGTAAATAATAATAATACAATAAAAATGGTAAATGATAATAATAATAAAATAAAAATAGTAAATGATAATAATAAAATAAAAATAGTAAATAATAGTAAAATAAAAATAGTAAATAATAATAATAAAATAAAAATAGTTAATATAAATAAAAATAATACAAATTTAAAAAGTAAAATAATGAAAATAATCCCATCCAGGTTTGAATTCCTTCTACAAACAATTTCTGATAGATTTAAATATTACTTCCTTACTCACTCAAACATTGCTAGTCCATAGAACAGACTTGGTCATCGCTGCAGGAAACCGATTGTGATGTCATACTCCCAGATGGGCGGAGCAAGAGCCAGTTTTCCGTATTGTTTACATTTTAAATCCTAGACTCAAGAACTCGCTGAATTTCGACAAAAATCATGATTAATTCCATCTCCTCCCCGTCTGTAAACATTATTAGCCTATAAAATGTCCTAATGTCATCTGAACCCCAGTAATTAAGCCCCGCCCACCCCGCAGCCCCTCCCCTCCCCGTCTAAGCGCCCGTTCTCCGGCTCGCTCAGCCATGATGGCGGCCCGAGCGGCGTGGAGCTGTAGACACGAGCGCAGATCCCGCCTCTATTTGTCTCAATCTACTCGTAATCAAACACAAGGACAACACCCGACCTACAACCCCGCCTCCACCGCAGCCACACATTCCCACGCCATTCCCGTTTACAAATAATCTCCCCGTTAGCAGCGCCGCCGCCGGACCTTTCTCAGCCAATGAACGAAAACAAACCATTTTTCAGCGTTACAGATGTTTGATCGAGCGACTTTGGCCGTGTTTTTGGGGTTAAATGCTGCGCTTCAACGGGCGTTTTAGAGAGATTTAAACTGAAGCGACATCAGATTCAAGGCTCGTAGATGGAAATGAAAAGATTTCCAATGTCGGTTAGCGCGTTCGATTGACGGACGCGGCGGTATCTGGGCAGAAACGTGCGTGTTGGTTTGTTTTATGGCTGTTGAACCGATTTGAAAGTCTCGAATGGTTCTCACGCTGATGCTTCTGCTTTATACTCCACTTGTACACGCCTAAAGAGCCAAGGACGTCAACGGAAACACGCTAAATTAGCACACGACGCCGATACGGAACGGTCTGCGCGTGATCCGAAACGGGAAAAAAGGAAGTTTGGAATCGCTTCATACGACGACGCCACGATTCGCCTTAAACATGCAGCTTTTTAATGTGATTTTTCTGGTTTAGAGACCGTCACTAGCCGCTCGTCTCCGTAGCGAAGTTGTTGCTTTGTCGAGAATGTTCCGCAATCTCCATGGAGACAACGAACAGGTCACGTTACAGGTCAGATCTGTGGAGAGATGAGCTCAGTTTACAATAAGAATGTGTTTTTTTTTCAAGGTTTTAAATGATAAAAAAGGATGTAATTGAATAAATATGCGTTTGATGATGTACTGTGAAACATTTTGGATGAAACAAATGACGTTTCCATGGAGATGTGATGGTAGAAAAGTTACGTAGTGTGCATTTAAAGGGTCCATATTATGCTATTTTTTTATCTATGTTAAAATGTTGTTTCCTTGTCACAAATGTACCTGGAGTTGTGTTTTTTTCCCCCCCTAAATTCTGAGTTCATGAGTTCTTCTCTCAAACTGAAAACACTGTGCTCCACCTTGTGATGTCATCAAGTGGTGATACAGGAAGTGCTCCGCTGTGTTTTTAAACTCCACACACCTTCATTTCTAGAATCATTTGGATCATTTCAGCTCGGGAATTGCCGATCTCAACTGAACTATAGGTAAAAAAACGAAGCTGTTAACTTGAAAACTACCACTTCATGACATCACAAGGTGGAACGGAGCATTTTGAGCTTTGGAGATGTAACAAAAACACAACTCCGGGTCTGTTTTTGATGATTTAACAGCTTTATAACATGGCTTAAACCTCACAAGAGTCTATTTTTGCCTAACATAGCACCTTTAAAGTCAATTCTTAATGAACAAACATCTTTTTAAATAATGACTCACGGTTAAATTAACAGGTTAGGGCTTTAATTAAGTAGTTTTTGTGCATTTTAAGCTAAACTAATTCAAGTTGAGTCACGTTTGAGCCTTAACAGACGACGTTAGCGTAGTGATGCCCCAGATTGTGCTGGCGTTGCAGTAAGTCGTAGCCTCCATTAGCATTCTGGGATATGTTTACAAATTTGGACCAGTTCTCTTCGTTGTCTTTGTGTGTGTTTGGCTCGGGGTTTCCTAAAGTCAGCGTTTCCTCCTGTGGTGTTGAAAAGTACGTGACAGAGCAGCTCTATATTAAAATGAATGGTTTGTTTACCACCGCGAGAGTCTGCGGTCACGTGCTCGCTCAGACTGTGATCAGTATCAGGTTTTTGGAGTTTTTAAAATGACACGTAAACGGGAAAGTCGTCTCATTTCTGTCAGATTATCGTCACTCTGATGAGGCCCATCGGATTTTGCGGGTTTTCATCGTTTAAAGTGTTCGTATTACACTGTTTTCTGATCTGTTCTGATGTTTCCTCGTCACAAACAGACCTGGAGTTGTGTTTTGTTTTTCTCTCAAACTGAAAACACTCCGTTCCACCTTGTGATGTCATCGTGTGGTGATACAGGAAGTGTTTTTAAACTCCACACACCTTCATTTCTAGAATCATTTGGAGCATTTCCGTTACTGGAATTGCCGATTTCTACTGAACTAAAGGTAAAAAAAGTAGCGTTTAACTTGAAAACTACCACTTGATGACATCACAAGGTGGAACAGAGCATTTTGAGGTTTGGAGATGTGACAGACTAATAATAAAGTGTTAAATCCAGGTCTGTTTTTGAGGAGGGAACAACATTATAACACGGTTTAAACCTCACAAGAGACAGTTTTTATCACGTTTTCAAGACACTCAAAGCTACGAGTTTGATGGTAGTTTTAGTATTTTATTTTATTTTTTTTATTTTTTTAGTATTCATTAGTAAAGATATCACTTGGTTTTGTTTTTTTGACAGTTTATACGAATGGAAAATGATCACGGTTTTATACAGTGATTTTCCACCTTCAAGACACTGAAAACGTTTTACATCAAGGAAAAACTCAAACTAGCTAGAAAAATTGGCTAGTAAAAAATGTGCTAATAATAATAAAAAATAAATTAAAAAATGTAAATAATAATAAAATAAAAAATAGTTAATATTAAGAAAAAATAATAAAATAAAACAAATGTAAATAATAATAATAAAAAGTAAAAAAGTAAAAAAAATGAAAATAATCCCATCCAGGTTTGAATTCCTTCTACAAACAAGTTCTGATTTAAATATTGAAAGTCTCGAGTCCATAGAACAGACATGGTCATCGCTACGGGCAACCCAACGTGATGATGTCATACACTCAGATGGGCGGAGCAAGAGCCAGTTTTCCTTTGCCGTGAAAAGTCCAAAATGCAAATCCTAAAACTCACTGTATTTCAATAAAAAACAAAAAAACTGCCTTTTATTATGATTAATTCTGTCTAATCTCCATCTGTAAACATTATTTTCATTTTTCCCGCACACGTTCACACACCAGTGCACACACACACACACACACACACACACACACACACTGGGGTGAGGTGGGGGGGAAGCGTCTTGCTCAAGGACAACAGCATTATTCATGTGTGGGAGCTGGAATCGCACCGTCAACCTTCAGATCAGTGGACGTAAAGGTTCAGACATCAGAGAAAACCAGTGATTAACCTTTTTATTTTTAAGCACATCTTTTTAAACTTTGTCCTTATTTGTATTTTAATAACTATATTTTTACTTTTTTAAACATGTTTTTATTATTCAGTGTTTTATGTTGCACTTTATCACCAAAAAACGCTTGTAGTTTGTCAGTTTCGTTCACCGACAACGGCAATAAAAGTGACGTTTCCTCGGATTGAACTGTACATTGCGGGATAGAGCCAAACCCCCGTAACCGTAGCAACAAGAGCCACAGAGAAATTCGCTCGTCCTTCGATCACGCTCGAGCGGTTTGTGTCTTAAGGGTGTTTTTCCTGAAGTAGAAAATCCTTGGTTTCATTTAATCTCGGTCCTTTTTACGTTTAGCGACGCCCGTCTGACATAAATCGCCGTTTTAAAGTTGTGTGTTTTTGTCGTGTTTTGTGTTGCGGTCGCTCGTTTTAGAGACTCTTTGCTTCGAATTGTGTTTCTCTTCACACAGAACACTCCGCCGTCGCCGGTTTGAACGCCGTTGAGACACGACTTCCCTTTTTCCCCCCCAATCTCCCGTAAAAATAGCGTCGCCGGATTAAAGTGTTTACGCGGCGTTCTTAAAATGAGTCACAAAGATGGTCTCTGGCAGGTGTGATGCTCTGCTCGGTTTAGACGTCGGAAAAACACTCACTCGTTTATGTTTACGTCCCGCAGTTTTACACGTCTCGGCGAAAACCCGTTTGCGCTTCGTGATGCGTGATCGTAACGAGGACGACGTCTTCTCCAGATGAAAACGAGGTGAACGACGCAGCGGTGGCTCAGTTGGTACAGCGTTTGCTAATCGGTTGTAAGTCGGATAACGATGTATTTTGTGGCTCATTATTTCTCACGTTTACTTTTTCTTTGCTCTACAGCGGCCCCTCGTTTATCGCGGGGGTTATGTTCTAAAAATAACCCGCAATATTTGAAATCTGTGAAGTATCAGCTTTATTTTTAACATTATTCTGTTTTTGTCTGTAAAACCCCTCACCACACACTTTATACACTTTTCTCACACAGGCGTTAACATTTTCTCACATTTCTCTTGTTTAAACACTAGTCCTGGTCTAGTCCTGGTCTAGTCCTGGTCTAGTCCTGGTCTAGTCCTGGTCTAGTCCTGGTTGAGCCCTGGTTGTGTCCTACTTTAGTCCTGTCTTAGTCCCGTCTTAGTCCCGTTTTAGTCCCGTCTTAGTCCCGTTTTAGTCCCGTCTTAGTCCGGTCTTAGTCCGGTTTTAGTCCGGTCTTAGTCCCGTTTTAGTCCCGTTTTAGTCCCGTCTTAGTCCCGTCTTAGTCCCGTCTTTGTCCAGTCTTAGTCCAGTCTTAGTCCAGTCTTAGTCCCGTCTTAGTCCCGTCTTAGTCCCGTCTTAGTCCCGTTTTAGTCCCGTCTTAGTCCAGTCTTAGTCCCGTTTTAGTCCCGTCTTTGTCCCGTCTTAGTCCCGTTTTAGTCCAGTCTTAGTCCAGTCTTAGTCCAGTCTTAGTCCAGTCTTAGTCCAGTCTTAGTCCCGTTTTAGGCCTGTCTTAGTCCCGTCTTAGTCCCGTTTTAGTCCCGTCTTTGTCCAGTCTTAGTCCCGTCTTTGTCCCGTCTTAGTCCGGTCTTAGTCCGGTCTTAGTCCCGTCTTAGTCCCGTTTTAGTCCCGTCTTAGTCCTGTCTTAGTCCTGTCTTAGTCCCGTCTTAGTCCCGTTTTAGTCCCGTCTTTGTCCAGTCTTAGTCCAGTCTTAGTCCAGTCTTAGTCCCGTTTTAGTCCCGTCTTAGTCCCGTTTTAGTCCAGTCTTAGTCCCGTTTTAGTCCCGTCTTTGTCCCGTCTTAGTCCCGTTTTAGTCCAGTCTTAGTCCAGTCTTAGTCCCGTCTTAGTCCAGTCTTAGTCCCGTCTTAGTCCCGTTTTAGGCCCGTCTTAGTCCAGTCTTAGTCCCGTTTTAGTCCCGTTTTAGTCCCGTTTTAGTCCCGTCTTAGTCCCGTCTTAGTCCCGTCTTAGTCCATTTTCTCACATTTCTCTCTCGTTTAAACTCTCTCAAAGTTCAAACCTTCGTAGGCGTCTTTGTCGGTGCAGAACGTTTCATCGACATTGTGGGTTTTGTCGGGGAGAAAACAAATTGCAAACGTACAGCACTTCAGAGTCACACTGAGATCCAACGTTTATGTAAATTTGACTCTTGTACGTCGTTCTGTTCAGTTTGTCGAGGCTGGAGTTTGTCCGTCACAGTTTGATTTAATGACGTATTTTCTTGCTTCTTCTTTGCTTAAATAAACCAACACGGCTCGACTTTATTCAACAAATTAACTCGTGTGCGCTCCTCAAATGTGCTGTACCGAAACAAGTAGGAACCAATATTATTATGAAGAAAGTAAATAAAATATCCAACATAAAATAAATATAAATAATATTCACTGTTAATAAAATAAATACAAAATAATACACAAAATACTAATTACCCCCCAAAAAATGTTAATATGTGTAAATGAAATAAATAAAAATGAAAAAATAAATAAATAAATAAATACAATGAAAAAAGACGGTAAAACTGGACTAAAAAAATCCACAAAACAGCGAGACCGGTGAAGGTGAACCGCGATAAACGAGGGACAGCTGTACGTATCCTATGAATATTATCGTTTATCGTTTTGTTTTTGTTATTTTCCAGCTCTCACAGATGAATGAAGGCTGTCGTTGTGTCCTTGAGCAAGACACTTAACCCACGTCTTTCTTGAGGGACTTTCAGATGGAGAATCGCTGCATAAAAACGTGAACATTTCCGCCGTGTAAAAACATAAAACGCCAAATCCATAAAACGATCAGACTCACATTAATGGAGTCCTAAGAGCTTGTGTACTTTTCCTACTGCGTCTGACGGGAACAGCGAGTACTAGGCCATGAAAAAATATGCAAAGTAAAATTAATTTTCTAAAGTAAGTGTCTGTGCCTGTTGATTTGTGCATTACTTTTGATGCAGGAATAATAAAAGAAGTAACCAGCGTTTTTTTTTAAGTGCTGCCTCAGAAAGCAGTGTTTATTTTATGTATAAACAGTGTCAGGGAGAATACTTTGAGAGTATATGTAGTTACAGAGTACTGAGTGCCTACATGGGCCAATCAGAGTACTGTATTCTGAATATTTGGAGTACTTTTACGTAGAGTATTTAAATAATCGGATTAAAAACAGATTTATATTTGAATCGGTGTCATGGTGAGATGAAGTACTGCTGTGTATTCCTTTGTTTTTTGGAAAGTAACTGTATTTCAAGTACCACCGAATGAAAAAGTACTTGTACCTGAACGCAGTTACTCATAATAAGTATTCTGTATATGTGTATTAGTACATGAGTTGTCGGGAAGTAACGAAAAAGCTCATATTACACCGTTTCTGATCTGTTTTAGCGTCGTTTCCTCGTCACAAACAGACCCGGAGTTGTGTTTTTTTTTTGTTTCTTTCACACATGTTTAACGCACAAACGCCGCACAGTCACGCCGTGTTCTTCGCTTCCACTTCGTGATGTCATCAGTACAGGAAGTGAGACACGTTTACCGGAAACATTTAAATAATTTGCAGTCGTGGAATCGTCGAACTCTGAATCTGCGACTGTTAAATGTTTGTTCCTCGGTGCAGATGTTGTAAACTTTGTGTCAATCTGTACGGAATAAAAGTGAAAGTATTATAGAGTAAATACCACTACCACTTTGTGACATCATAAGGTGGAGCAGCATTTTGACTCTGGTAACGCAGGAAACGTGTGAATGAAACAACAACATTCTCACACAGAAGAGTCAGTTTCACTTAATATAAAACCTTTAAACTGTTTCTATGTTTTGAATTCTTCCTGCTCGTTCCACACTTCTGAATCAGTTCGTTTTATAAATTATCTTTCTTTTTTCCAGTCTGGTCGTCCCTCGCTCCCCGTCGTCTCAGCCCAAACTCTGACCCGTGCAGACGTCCACTGTGTCGTTGGTGTATTTTTATATTCTTGTCCTGTATTTCTTTCTCATTAGCTGCCGTGTTGGTTTTGACGCCGACAGATCGTGTGTTTCTCTGATTGGCTGATTCACCTGTCAATCAAACGTCAGGGAAATGAACAGTGTCGTCTGCTCAGGTTAAGACGTACGTTTTTATTTCATTTTCCCCGTAGACTTTGGAAAACTTCTAATATTAAGAGTTTAAAGGCAACTTGGACACTAACTAGCTACGTGTTAATCAGCTACGTGCTAACCAGCAACATGCTAACCTGCTACGTGCTACCCAGCTACGTGCTAACCAGCTACGTGCTAACCTGCTACGTGCTAACCAGCTACGTGTTAACCAGCTATGTGCTAACCTGCTACGTGCTAACAAATATCCATAACGTGGTTGTTTTTAGTCCAAAAATGCCGTTTAAAATGCAAAATTCTGCAAAATATTTTAACAACATTGTCGTTTCTAAAGTTACAGAGACAGGATTTAAATAAAGTTCTAGATCGTGTGGACATGAGTTACCACGGAGATGATTATCCTCGAGCTTTTGAACTTTTAATATACTTTTTTTTTTCGTAAAATCTGAATAAAATAAATGAGAATGTAGCTGTTGAAGCGACGGGAGAGCGGTCACTGTAAGACCTGGACCCAGACGATATTTCTCTGCGCAGTTAATAAAAAGTGCGTTGTCTTGGCAACAGCAGTGGCATTAAAGTGAATAGAACACTGTGTACTTTTCCTACCTGGTACTTTGTCTCTACTCTACCATTACTCAGCCGCCCGCTCCGTCAGGGGTTTGTTTTGATGCCCGTTTTAGCTCGAGGCGCTTGTTTACCCTGGCACCTCCAAAGATCATTAGCTCCATAATCGTGTTACCGTTGGATTTTTGAAGCGTACTTAGCATGTGCCGCTCCCCCCCCGTCACAGCGGGACGGGATGACGGCTCAAACGCAGGTGTAACCAAACACCTCCGAGAAGCTTTGCCCCGTCAGCGCCCCCCGGTGTTAATCGCAGCGTCAAACTGGCACCGAACGCTGCGGCAGAGGAGAGGTTTGCAGACGCCGTTTCTTTATCTTTATTTATACAGAGAGACCCAATGAAAAACACACGGAGTCTTTTTTTTCACAGCTGCTCTGTTCAAAATACAATAAAAACAAGAAAAACAGTCTGTGTAAAACATTAAAAACAGGAGCAGGTGTGTAAACAAGTTCATTACCAGATTATTAAAGTGCGATTGTGTCACCAACGTGTCCAGTTTTGCTTTTCCTTAGAGTTTGTTCCATTTTTGTGAAGAAAAACAGCTAAAAAAAACCTCTTTCCCATCTCCGTTTTGGTGCGACTCGTTCTTAATCTTAAACAGTCACGTGATCTAGTATTAAAAAGTTCCTGATTAACAAACAAAAACTGAGATATTCTGGCTGTTTTTGAAGTACTTCCTTTAAAGATACAGTTCTTACAGTGCTGTTCTTTTTTAATAGACTTTTCTGTAGACAATACAATGATGGCTGAAGTTTTTCCAACTCTTTATGGTTTTATATTTCCGGTACTGCCAGGAAGTTATTTCAGCACCACGGACAGCTCACACATACATGAAGCTTTAAGATGTTTTTATGAGCGGGACTCGAACCGTCAACCTTCTGATCAAATGGACAAACAATCTACCAACTGAGCTCCTGTCGCCTCTTAATAAATAATCTTAAATGTCTAGAAATCTGACGTGCGTGTGAACAAAACCAGTGATCCAAACTTCCATTAGCATCGTTCTCTCGGATGCTAACGGCCTATATTGCGGGATAGGGTCTGACCGCAGTAACCCCAGCAACAAGGGCAGAGAAGAGACCAGATTTGTAGACATTTTTTAAATTTGTCCTGCTGTTTAGGTTTAATATTTCCGGTTCGGTGAGCGCCAGCAGTGCCAGGAAGCAGTTTTAGCACCACGGACAGCTCCCACACGACGCATTTCCATGTTTTTATCGTCATAAATGCAGGTTTTCAGAATTTACCGGATTCAAACCGGCAATTTTCCGTTCGGCGGACAAACAACCTACCAACTGAGCTCCTGTCGACCCTTAATAAATCATCTTAAATGTCCAGAAATCCAATGTGCGTGTGAACAAAAAAAGTGATCCAAACGTCTATTAGCGGCGTTCTCTCTTATGCTAACTGTATATATTGCGGGATAGAGTCTTACCGCAGCAACAAGAGCACCGAAGAGACTGGATTTTCAGACATTTTTAAAGTTTGAGCTGCTGTTTAGGTTTTATATTTCCGGTTCGGTGAGCGGTAGCAGTGCCAGGAAGCAATTTCAGCACCACGGACAGCTCCCGCACACGTGGCGCCTTCGTGTATATTTATTAGCCTATACGCAGGTTTTACAGTGTTAGCTTTACAACCAGGGAGCGGTGATGTGGTCATATAGCAAGAAAGCGCTGGCGTATACTAGCCGCGTGGTAATCGACGGCGTTTCATTGCGTAAAACGAACCGGAATGAGTTTTTATTGCATTTTTTTGAACATGTTTCCCGATATTCATTAGACGCCACGTTTCTTTACAGCCAAGGGAGCGTTTGATTTGTCCCCATGAGACGGCGAAACGCAACCGTACATCACGAAAAACCTGATTTAAACGGCATTAACGAACGCCTCTACGAACGCCTATAAACACGCAGCGAGGCGAACTCCACACGATCATAAAACCCCGTGTAAATACTTCGTGGCCCTTCTGTGCGAGAGACAGATAAACGTTATATTTTGTTTGTGTAAAAGCAGCGGTTTGTCGTTTCTGTGTCGCTTTTAAAGATAAAATCAATTAATGAGTTTTTAAATTGAGTCACAGCTTTATTTTTTTAGCTTTTGTCGCTTAAAGGTGCCATATTTCGCATCAAACTGACTCTTGAGAGACTTACGCTGCGTTATAATGTTGTTAGTGATTGGATATCGGCTTTCAAATATCGGTGTAGTCGATATTCTGGTGTTTGGATGTAGAAATCGATGTATGAAGACGATTTATTGGGTGTAGTCGGCCCAGAAAGTTTCACAATGTTGGGTTTTTTTGTTGTTGTTTTTTAAAGCAAAGTTGTTCGGTCGTTACTTAAGAGAAACGTAGCAGCTACATGACTTATTTCGATGAGTTTTGACTTATTTTGTTTTAGTTTCAATGAAATAAATGCGGTTTTTCGATGTCTGCACTTGTATTAAAACTGAAATATCAAAATCATATTGGAACTGAAATAATTGGATCGTGCTTTCCCAGTTGTTTCCTCCTCAAAAACAGACCTGGACCTTGTGTTTTGTTTCATTCACACACGTTTGAGTCACATTTTATTATTCGTCTGCAACATCTCCAAAGCTCAAAATGCTCCGTTCCACCTTGTGATGTCATAAAGTGTTAGTTTCCAAGTCAACAGCTCCGTTTAACCTGGTTTTTCAGTCGAGATCGGTCATTCCAGAAGCTGAAATGATCCAAATGATTCTAGAAATGAAGACGTGTGGAGTTTAAAAACACATCGGAGCACTTCCTGTATTACATGATGACATCACGAGGTGGAACAGAGTGTTTTCAGTTTGTGAGAAGAACAAAACACAACTCCAGGTCTGTTTTTGACGAGGAAACATTAGAAAGTAGATCATAAAACCGTGTGATTTGCTCATTTAATGTCACATCTATACATTACTTTGATTGGAAACAGCCGTTATAACGCGAGAAAAGTCTTATCGAAACGTTCTGAGCTGTGACCTTTGACCCTTATGATGCTCAATCTGACGCACACACCTCCTTTTTCATGGCCTTACCTCTTTGTTGGCGCGAGTGTTTGTACAAAACGCTTTTGTTCGGCCCCTAAACGAAAAAAAGTCTTAACATTTATCCTTGAAAACATAAACGGAAAGAAGGAAATGCACTTTGTCGAATCGTATAAGCTCAAAATCAGAATCGTGTCTTGATTTTTTGAACAGTTTTGAATGAGTTTGGTTTGATATGATGAGACTTTTTGGACTCGTTTTGCAGCTTCAACGAAAATGAAATGCCAGTGGTGCAAGTAAATACAATATATCTTGAAAAATAAACGGTGTAAAAAGTCTTGAGGTTAATTAAGTAAAGCCTGAGTGTGTGTGTGTGTGTGTGTGTGTGTGTGTGTGTGTGTGTGTGTGTGTGTGTGAATGAAACAAAACACAACTCCACGTCTGTTTGTGACGAGGAAACGTTAAAACACAACGATCGGATGAGATTTTTTCACATTTTTCACGCCTCGTAAACCTGTACCCGCTCACTTTCGTTGCTAAAATTTTCATTACAACATAAAACTTCCACTCCGCCCACTGCTGTTTTCTGTTATTAAACTATATTTTTTATTAAAACCACAAAGTCTCATCGATTTCCACGATTTCACAAAGAACCAGCTGGAAAGGATTGATGTAGCTGCTGTTTTCCTTTTCTTTTGTGCTTCTGATTCGATCGAGCTCACGTCTTTAGACTTTTGCCACGTGGGAGCTGTCCGTGGTGCTGAACTCGCTGCTCTTTGGTTTATAGTTAACACGTGATATCTGCGGCGTACAGTGGTCCCTCGTTTATCGCGGGGGTTACGTCCCGAAAATAACCCACAGTAGACGAAATCCGCGAAGTATCAGCTTTATTTAAACCCCTCACCACACACTTTATACACTTTTCTCACACATTTTCTCACATTTTTCTCTCGTTTAAACTCTCTCAAAGTTCAAACCTTCGTAGATTTAAAAAAATAAGTGCAGTATTATGGAAAAAAAGTATACTGTACTGTACTGTAAATAAAAATGACAACTTTTAGAAATACTTTATACATAAAAGAAATGATTAATAGTGACTCACGTGTATTTTACAGTTCCTCTGACCGCGCCTTTCTTTCTTTGACTCCGCCTCTTGCTCTGACTCCGCCTCTCCCTCAAATCCCATCTCTTCCCCTGACCACGCCTCTTCCTCTGATCCCGCCTCTTCCTCTGACCACGCCTCTTCCTCTGACCACACCTCTTCCTCTGACCACGCCTCTTCCTCTGACCACACCTCTTCCTCTGACCACGCCTCTTCCTCTGACTCCGCCTCTCCCTCAAATCCCATCTCTTCCTCTGACTCCGCCTCTTCCTCTGACCGCGCCTCTTCCTCTGACCCCGCCTCTTCCTCTGACCCCACCTCTTCCTCTGATCCCGCCTCTTCCTCTGCCCGCCTCTTCCTCTGACCCCGCCTCTTCCTCTGACCCCGCCTCTTCGTCCTGGCCATGTCCCATAATGTTCTTTTTCCTGTCACTGATCCTTAAAGCTGAAGCAGACTCCATCTTTACTTTGATCTTTTTACAGTTTCAACCCTTTTTTTTGTCCTTGTTAAAACTTATTGCTGCTGTCGTCCTTTTGTTATTTTCCTTCTTCTTTATGCGACAAACCGAAGATTCATTTATTCCGTAATGGCGCCCCCTGCAGCTGCAACTTCTACCTTCAGCATATCCAGAAGTGCAACTTTTTCTGCGACCGTTAGCATCTTCCTCGACCTTTGAACCGTGATATAACGAGGGACAACTGTAAACCCACCTCTACCCAAGTGTTTATGGTTCCCTGGTCCTAAAGCTCCAGGAAGGGGACACTCCGGGCACGTTCCCCAGCGACAGTGAGCCATTCCTGGGTTAGAAAGTGTCGCTGGGCCCTCTCTGTTTACTGGAGATGGTAACATTAAACACGAGTACGACACAAAATCGACTTTTTGGAGCTTTCTGCCGCGTAATATAAGACGTTTAAACTGCTATAACTATGAAAACGATCACTCCAAATGACACAACAAAATCTGAAACTAAAAATTTCACCTCACGTCTAATGTTGCTTCTTGCTCGCTCCGCTAAACTCGTCAAAAACATGTACGTTTGAGTCATTTAGAGATCTCTTCAGGGCCCTGTTTTGACGGTTAGCATCACGTTTATGTCCGAAGCTTAGCCGACAAACCCACGTCAAACGATTCTCCGTAAATACACAAAACATGGTGCAAAACTGTAAACTACGACTTCACAAACCTGGTAGTTTAATTGGCAAAATGCATGTCTATTTTCAAGACAATAAAAGGTAACGTGGAGATGAAAATAAACAGAAGAAGAAGTGGAATAACTCGTGTTTAAAAACAAAAATAACAGGACTAATTCTAGGTCTGCCAAACCGCGTTTCCAAGTTTCACACAGAATAAATTTACACCGAGGAAACGCCGAGTGTTTTGTGTTTTTATAAAAGACGAAAGAGGAAAGATTTTAGCCCGAAACATATTTTATTTTGATTTAAAGAGACACAGTTTTATCATGTTTGGTTTAAGAAAATGTTTGAGTGGATTTCCTTTGGGACTGAGCTGTTTGTGTGAAGTGAATGTTGGATTTACTGTTTCAGCTCAGTGGGACGCAGTAGTAGTAGTAGTAAAAGTATTAGCAGTAGGAGTAGTACTTAAATATTCTGTAGTAATAGTGGAGATGGGAGTGCAGTGGTTGGTGATGGCTGCGATCTGTAAAGCAGAAGTGATGAAGTAAGAAAATATGCAGTATTAATATATAATAGCAGTATTATGTTGAAGTAATGGAAAGAGTAACCCAGTCGTAATAGTGGTAGTAGTTCTAGTGGTGGTAGTAGTAGTTGTAGCTGCAGTAGTTGTTGTAGTTGTTCTTCTAGTAGTAGTTGTTGTTGTAGCAGTTGTTGTAGTAGTTGTTGTTATAGTTGTAGTAGTTGCAGTTGTTGTTGTAGTAGTTGTTGTAGTTGTAGTAGCTGTTGTAGTAATTGTTGTAGTAGTTATAGTTGTTATAGTTGTAGTAGTAGTTGTTGTAGTAGCTGTAGTAGTAGTAGTTGTAGTAGTAGTAGTTGTAGCTGTAGGTGTAGTTGTAGTAGCTGTAGTAGTAGTAGTAGTAGTAGTTGTTGTTGTAGTAACACCTCAGTGTTACTTTTTCTTTTGGAAAATCCACCAGTTGTAACACACTGTGTACATTAAAATACATTATAAACAGCTAGAAGTATCCTGTCGTAGTGAATATAACTCACATGTGTACTCCTCACTCCTGACTCCTCACTCTTCACTCCTCACTCCTCACTCCCCTCGCTCTGTGTACTCCAGTCCTACAGTACAGTGTGTAGTGATATTTGAGTCGGGTGTAGTGTGTGTACCTCAGCTCCAGCCTGTACAGAGTTAAAGTCGATACCTCGGCTCATAATTGCCCCGTGTCACTCCGTTTGTGAAAACTTGACTCATCTTCGGTCAGAAAATAGCCCCTCTCTCCGACGGTGGAGAGCGCGTACTCCGACTCCGCCTGAGTAATACTTGGTGGTGCGTTCAGGGAGCGCTTAAACCGTACGCCTGTGACGCATTCAGTGACTCGTGATGTGTTGGGAGAATCGCAGCGCGCCCCGGCTGTTAGCGGATTTATCACGTGTGAACTTTAAGTGGATATATTTAACCATAAAGACAGACGGGACGGAGGGGGCGGGGCTTAAAGGGACAAAATGGTGTTTTAGACGTCGCTCCGGGATCCCAGCTCAGTCCGATCGAGTGTGTTTTGTGGTGAAGCTTTTTTTGTGTCACCGAAACAGACGAGGGAGAGTAAATTTCAAGTCACTGATACTTACGGCTTTATATCTGTCTGAAGGAGGCGCTAACGACACTGAAGCTAACACGCAGTTTGTTTACAGTTTGTTTACAGTTTGTTTACAGTTTGTTTACAGTCGTGTCTGAGTCATTAAGGGCTTGAACCGTGATCCAAACATGTTTCTGTGGATGTGTTGTACGTTCAGACTTCAGCTTCTGCTTTGAAACTGTCGGATCGTCTTTCGCTCTGACCTTCGTTTTATTCCAGGTGATGGATTTAAACCGTCGCTGTTTTCCGTATGATAGAGTGAGTTGGCCGTCGCCGTCTGTTAGAAAAGAACAGAACTGTATGAAATGTGTCAATAAGAGACGACTTCAAAAACTGCACAATACCTCAACTGTTTGTTAATTATTGATACTGGAACATTTCATCCCAGATCACATGACTGTATGAGGCTGAAGACGAGCCGCAGCAAAACTGAGGCGGGAAATAGTGTTGGTTTTTTTTAGCTGTTTTCCTTCACAAAAAAGGAATATACTCCCATTAAAAGCAAAACTGTAACACAATTGCAATTTAATAATCTGATAAACTTTAGTACACACACCTGCTCCTGGGGGCGGGTTCTGCTTGTATATTATTTTAAACAGGATGCTCATGAAAAAGAGTCTGGGTGCTCTCCTTGGTTTCCCCTGTATAAATAAATGAATGAATGAATAAATAAAAATATAAAATAAACGAATGAATGAATAAAAATATAAAATAAACAAATGAATGAATGAATAAATAAAAATATAAAATAAACAAATGAATGAATAAATAAAAATATAAAATAAACAAATGAATGAATGAATAAATAAAAATATAAAATAAACAAATGAATGAATGAATAAATAAAATATAAAATAAACAAATGAATGAATGAATAAAAATATAAAATAAACAAATGAATGAATGAATAAAAATATAAAATAAACAAATTAATGAATGAATAAAAACATAAAATAAACAAATTAATGAATTAATTAAATAAAATAAATTAATGAATAAACAAATGTTAAATAAATTAATTAAAACATATAAAATACATTTAAAAATATAAAAAAGATTAAAACATATAAAATAAATAAATTATATCATAAAAATTTTAATTAAATCAAAAAAATAATGAGTGCTCTCACACCTGTTAGCATACTGGCTAACACTATTGTTTTCCTTGTTTTTGGGTTGAGGATGGAGTTATAAATGGGGGGATATGGACAACAGAGCGATTACACATTTTAACTCTGCTACATTTAACTGCTGTATTTTTAACTCATATAATGTAAACTGTAATGATCTTTTACCTCTTGAGTATTTCGTTTAAACGCCCGGTCGTACATTTGTGTGGACATAAACGTGTACGATCCACAGACAGGTTCACTTTGACGCCATCTCTTACGTCGAGTCTGATTGATTTACAGACTCGCCGCCGTCGCTTTAAAACGAAAACCCCAATTTGTAAAACTAGAGATTGGACTATATCTGTTTTAGCTTTGAACTTTTGTCAGTTTGATGATCATAATTTGGGATGATTTGGGAGAGCGATTTGCCTGACGCTTTAGCCCGCTGCTTCAGAAGATTACTCCTCTTCCTCATTTCAATGGATACTTGTTGACCTGTCAGAAGGGAGAGATCGTTTTATCCTTTTTTTTTCACTTGAATCTGCTTTAATATCTCTCTTAGCGCAGATTTCTTGTGTGTGATGTGAATGCTAACCCCTGTGTGGAAGTCCGCCGCGGTACCGCTAATGTAATGCCCTGCTAGCGTAGATTAAAGTTTGTTTCTTAAAATGAACACGGAATTCTAGCTGAGACGTTTGGCTTTCTGCAAAAACCCTGCGCCGTAATGTACCTTGATCTTTTGTATTTTATTAAATTGAACAAATTGTAGCCTTTGTCTCACTCGGAGATATAAAAGGCAGAGGATTGTTAACTTTACAACAGTTAAAATATTAAAACCAACGGAACCGTCCTGGCTAATCACGCATTAAAACGGCTCCCGCTGTTGCCCTGAACTTCCGTCAGTGTTAGCCGCTGTTCTGTCATGTTTTTCGTGGAATATTATTAAAAATCCAGTCGTTTTTCATTTAATTTCGAATAGACTTTATCCATGGGCCGTTGCCGTAGCGATTAACGATACAAAACGAGTCTACAAAATGGTGTCCGTAACAGGAAAATGCACTGTAACGCATGAAAACGCTCTGTGCGCACGGTAGCAGCTAGCAGCCGCACTGTTAGCGTCGCTGCTTCCTGTCCAGTTTTAGCTTAATGAGTTTTTTTTGCAGAGTGACGTTAAAATGAATAAATGTTTAAAGATGAGGCGGTGGACGGGGAGCTGCAGGTGGGTCAGGGGTCAGAGGTCAGGGGCGCCAGAGAAAGAGACGATGTTTGTGTGTCAAGGCTAATGCTAATGCTAATTTTGAGGCGTAATAAATATTAAAACAACACAAACTCAAGTATCAAGTGTTCTACATATGAAACTAACTGTCTTGTCTTTATTTTAATTTGAATTTTAATTGGTTGTTTATTTTATTTTTCTCGATTTTAATAAAAGTGACTGTTAGCTTTGACACACCGTGAGCTAGCTAGCGCGCTAACATTGACTTCTAAGACAATCGCGAGAAGCTGCGAGTGTTTTTCTATGTTTTCTAAATGTAATCTGCTGTAGTGTGAGATGTAAAGGTGTGTGTGTGATTGTGTGTGTGTGTGTGTGTGTGTATGTGTGTGTGTGGGTGTGTGTGTGTGTAAGTGTGCGTTGTTGTGTTGTTGTTCCTTAGACCAGTGTAAATATGGACCAGGCCCTGCTTCTCTCTGACATGATGCGTGGGCCGGTTTATTTTGGCTCTGTCTCGAGTAAATCTAAAATGATGGTGTGAGGAAAGAGAGAAAGTGAAAGAGAGAAGACGGAAGATGGAGGGAAAGTGAGAGAGAGAGGGAGAGGGGGAGAGAAGAAGTGGGAATGAAAAGGGTGTAACAGAGGAGAGGGTTGCTATGTGTGAGGAGAGGGAGAGAGAAAGAGGGAGGGGGGAGAGAAAGTGAGTAAGAGAGGTAGGGGAAGGGAGGAGAGAAAGGGAGAGAAAGAGAGAAGAGTGGAGTGTCCTCTCTCTGTATCAGCGTACCAGCCCTGGTCCCCGGACTGCGCGTTGATTGTGTTTGTGAGAGTGAGGCAGTGGTTAAGGTGTGATGGATGGATGAGCTCGGAGAGGAGGAGAGAGGGGCAGACGGAGAGAAAGGAGGGGAGGAGGGGAGAGGGGCAGATGCAGAGAGAGGAGGAGATAAGAGATGAGGAGGAGAGAGGAGCAGACGCAAAGACAGAGGGGAGGGGAGAGGGGCAGACGGAGATAGAGAGAGAGGGGGAGAGGAGGGGAGAGGGGCAGATAGAAAAGGAGAGCAGGGAGGAGAGGAGGGGACAGGGCCAGGGGGAGAGGGGAGAAGAGATGAGAAGAGGGAACAAGGGCAGATAGAAAGGGAGAGAAAGGAGGAGAGAGGAGAAGAGGAGGGGAGAGGGGCAGATGCAGAGAGAGGAAGAGAGATGAGGAGAGAGTAGCAGATGTAAAGAGAGAGAGGTGGAGAGGGGAGAGGGGCAGATGGGGAGAAAGGAGGAGGAAAGGGGAGAGAGTAGCAGACTGGAAGAAGAGGAGGGGAGAGGGGCAGATAGAAAAGGAGAGAGGGGAATAGAGAGGAGAAGAGAAGGAGAGAGTAGCAGACTGAATGAGAGAGAGGAGGAAAGTGGAGAAGAGGATGGAAGAGGGACAGACAGTGAGAGAGAGAGGAGGAAAGAGAAGAGAAGAGGAGGGGACAGGGACAGACAAAGAGAAAAAGGAAGGGGAGAGGGGTAGACAGAGAGAGAGAGAAAAGAAGAGGAGGGGAGAGGGGAGATAGAAAGGGAGAGAGCAGAGTAGAAAGAAGAGAAAGAGAGTAGTAGACTGAAAAAAGAGAGAGGAGGAAAGTGGAGAAGAGGAGCAGATGGAGAAAGAGAGGGGAGAAGAGGAGGGGACAGGGACAGACAAAGAGAAAGCAGGAGACAGTAGAAGAGGAGGGGAGAGCGAGCGAGAATGGGAGATCGGAGAAGCGGAGGAAAGAACAGCAGACGAAAGAGAAAGAAGGGAGCAGCGATAAACGATAAACGACCTGACACGTCTCCTGTTCAAACTGTACTGGCAGAGGGAGCTCCTGTGTGTCCTGTGTCCACGAACATCTGAGACACAACGTTCTCTCTCAGAAAAGTCAACAACAAAACACCAACCCGTCCTGCAGCTCGTGTTAAATACCAGGGAGACGCCCACAGTCTCATATTCATTTATATTCCAGGGGGGGGCGCCATGTTCGGTTCCTCGCCCCGGACCTCATCTTCTCTGTCCTAATCTTCCATAAACTGTAACCGGAGCTGGAACTGAACCTGCAACCTCCTGGTAACAGACTCCACCGCTTCGCAATTACAGAAAAAATCCCACACATTCGTCTCAGTTTCCATTTACGATTTTCGGTGGAAGTAACATATGAAATAATTGGGCCTGGTCTTAAGGTCACGGCGCTCTCATAAAAGTTGTTTTGTCTAACACAGAAAAACCCTCGTCTCATTATGACTCTAAATGTCACCGTGGGCGGAGCTTAAGCATGTAACGCTGACGGGACGTTTTACTGTTAAGATTAAAAGGTCACGTTTGACAATAATATCTCCTCTGCCCAAACTCCTTCCAAATATCACGCCGGCGGTTATCCAGTCCTTCACTTCGGAGTTATGTCAGTCTCTCGTTTGTCGTGTTTGTTTGGTTTTGTTTGTACGTTTTGTTTTAAAATGATATTTAGCTTTAAAGGCGGAGCTAAACCCACGTGTTCTGTTATGTCACCGGGTTTGTTTTCACTTAAAGGGCAAAAATGACACAAAATGGAGCGTTAAGTCGTGTTCTAACGCCGTTTCCTCATCAAAAAACAGACTTGGAGTTGTGTTTTGTTTCTTTCACACATGCCTGAGTAACACTTTATTATTAGTCTGTTACATCTCCAAAGCTCAAAACGCTCTGTTCCACCTCGTGATGTCATCAAGTGGTAGTTTTCAAATTAACAGCTCCTTCTTTTACCTTTAGTTCAGTAGAAATTGCTAACTCTAGAGCTGAAATGATCCAAATAATTCTAGAAATGAAGGTGTGTGGAGTTTAAAAACACAGCGGGGCACTTCCTGTATCACCACACGATGACATCACAAGGTGGAACAGAATGACCACCCATTATTCCCATCCTCGTAACGTTAGCTATTCCCGTTTACATTTGCAGTCTATGTAACTCGTAGCTTGGTCCGGTAGCGTCGGCTGCTTGTCTCTTGTGTTGATGGGTGATTGTAATGCTACACTGTGGAACATTTTTGGCAGAGCGTAAGCAGCGACATCTCCACGGAGACGGAAAGTTCCATAAAACACATTTAATAACGTTTGTCCGAGTATTTCAAAAATGATTCTAAACAAATCCGTTTTCATGGCCATTATTTAGCATTCATATCGTTAGCATCCGTTAGCATCTGTTAGCATCTGTTAGCATCCGTTAGCAGTATGTATGTTTTGTAACACTGTAGTACATTTGTATATAATGAAAAAAAATAAATAAAAATGTCCGCCTACGTTTTACACCTCGAACAAACCAAACCATCGTAACCATTTGACCTTTGACCTCCCGTTCCTTACTCATTCCACGTTGATTTAAAGCCGCGGCGTCGTCCCGGACACGTGCGGGGGGCGGGGGGCCATCTTCTCACACTGTAAAACTAGATCCAATCGCACACACGGGCAGATTGTGAAGAACGAGGGCGCGTAAAGCAGCAGGTGACGCGTTGTATATTTTTGACTCCGTTTCCGCGGCGACGTTTTACAGCGCGGCGTAAATTTGTGGCTGTGTTAACGCCGGGATAACATCTGCGGCAGAAATACTGTCCTCGGATAAAATAGCGCCGGATGAGATAAAGTAAGAGATGTGGTTTTGTGTTGCTAATCACCGGAGGAATCGTTGTTGTAAAAGAGATAGCGTCCGGTTAAATACTGTGATGAGGGAAATAAAACTACATTTCCCATGAAGCATCTGTTCACAGTAATGTTTATTCAGGAAGTGGCTTGTTTACATTAGCTTAAGATACAGCTCTATTGGCTAAAGTTGGCGCTAAGCAATGTTTTTAGTCATTTTGGTGTAGCATCTGCAGTAGAGCAACGTAACAATAGTAAAAGTACTTAAGTAAAATACAGAAACCTTATTTTTTACTGAAGTACATTTTACTGTGAGTACTTTTTACTTCACTACACCTCAGAGCAGTATCTGTACTTTCTACTCCACTGTGTTTTCAATCTGGGCTGAAAAGTAAAAGCCTTTTCTGCAGGTCTCAAACAAACATAAAAAAATATTGAGAGTTTATTTTAACATGTTTATAATTTGAACAAACTAAAATAATATATACAACAAAATCCAGCACAAAACTATCAAAATCATTGCGTTTGAAGCTTTAAGAGCTCAAAGTCTGCACAAAACACTTTTACTTTTAAAGCTAAGGCACTTCAATACTTTTTGAACCTTTGCTTATTAATTTATATTATAGGGGGCCCCATGTGAGGAGTCTTACCTAATGGCCCCTAAATTTCTGTTTGAAATACTTTTACTTTTTAAGCTAAGGTACTTAAAACTTTTACTCAAGTAGATTAGAATTTGAACCTCTGCTTATTATTTTATATTACAGGGGGCCCGATGTGAGTCGTTTCACCCCAGACCCCCGAATTTCTGTCGACAGCCCTGCACATAGAATACACTTTAATTTTTTTGTATTTCTGGTTCATGTATGTGATAAAATGCCACGTTTTACTACAAATACTGTAGATTAGCTGTAGAAAAACTGTCTTCTGTACCGTATTTTCTTTGACCAACTAGCTTAGCACGTTAGAAGCTTGGTTCCCGTTGTTATTATAAAGTTAAAGTTTAAGTAGTATTTTATTTTCTTCGAACAACTAATTTAAAACACAAGTCAAATCATCCCGTTATTATTCAAATCACCATCAAAAAACATAAATACTTTTACTTTTGTGAGCTAAGGGGGGGCCCCATGTGAATCATCTTACCCCAGGCCCTTAAATTTCTGTCGACGGCCCTGCACATAGAATACACTTTATTTTTTTTTGTATTTCTGGTTCATGTATGTGATAAAATGCCATGTTTTACTACAAATACTGTAGATTAGCTGTAGAAAAACTGTCTTCTGTACCGTATTTTCTTTGACCAACTAGCTTAGCATGTTAGAAGCTCGGTTCCCGTTGTTATTATTCAAATCGCCATCAAAAAACACAACTTTTACAAAATACTTTTACTTTTTAAGATAAGGTACTCAAGTAGATTAGAATTTGAACCTCTGTTTATTAATTTATATTATAGGGGGCCCCATGTGAGGAGTCTTACCTAATGGCCCCCAAATTTCCGTTGACAGCCCTGCTCATAGAATGCACTTTATTTTTTGTATTTCTGGTTCATGTATGTGATAAAATGCCATGTTTTACTACAAATACTGTAGATTAGCTGTAGAAAAACTGTCTTATGTACCCATTATTTTCTTTGATCAACTAGCTTAGCACGTCAGAAGCTCGATTCCCGTTGTTATTATTCAAATCACCATCACAAAACACTTCTTTATTTTCCTGACTTTCTTGCTCACAGCCTCTGCAGCCGCTCCACATGTGGGAGAATCCTTAATGACGGGCGCGCTGGTCTTTCACATGCTGTAGGCGATCGTCCTAGAGGCGAGCGGTTGTTGTTTTGAGCCCGTCCAAATCAGACACGGGGCCTCTGCAGAGACTCGGGGATCGAGAGTCGACTCCGGGCGTAGAAATGTGCGCGTACATGTGTGTGCGAGTGTGTGCGCTCGTGTCATTAGAGGAAACCCGCACGTTGTATTGCTAAAGGCAGACAGAGCAGACTCATAATGAACACATTGATCAGTACAGGAGCCCGGAGAGGACAAAACTCACTCCGAATTGCATCTCCATCATTTCAGTTTTTCAGTTTTTCATTAACGGCAGATGCTCGCACTGTCTGTCCGGTTATTTTTAGACAGTTTCATAGACCCAGGGTTATTTAAAGGACCTGGGACACGTTTCTTTTCCCTCGAGTTTGACCAAAACGTTACCTCAGTGTCAGAATTAGTCTGAGTCTGATTAAAAAAGAGTTTAACTGTGGGAGAATCATGAAGTGCTTAGATAATAGTTAGCGTTAGCGTGGGAGCAGTAGTGTAAGTACAAGGTGTAGTAGTGGCAGCAGTAGTAGGCGTAGTACTGGTCGTAGTAGCGGTAGTAGTAGTAGTGGCAAAAGGTATAGCACTAGTGGTAGTAGGCGTAGACATAGTAGTATGGGGTGTAGATAGTAGTAGTAGTAGTATTGGGAGTAGGCATAGTAGTAGGGGGTGGAGGTAGTAGTGGGAGTTGGCGTAGCAGTAGTGGTAGTTGGCGTAGTAGTAATACTGGGAGTAGGCGTAGTAGTCGTAGTAGGGGGTGTAGACGTAGTAGTAGGAGTAGTAGTAGTAGTGGGAGTTGGCATAGTAGTAGTCGTAGTCATAGTGGGAGTAGGAGAAATAGTAGTAATAGTACTGGGAGTAGTCGTAGTCATAGTGGGAGTAGGCGTAGTAGTAGCAGGAGGTGTAGACATAGTAGTAGGAGTAGGCGGAGGCATAGTAGTAGTAAGAGTAGTTTCAGTAGTACTTGCTGTCAAAATGAGTCTGCATCTAAAAAAGTGCGCAGTTAGCATGCTAATAGTTTTTAGTATTGCGTGGGGAAAAGGAGCAGTAGTAGTAGGAGTAGAAGGCGTTGCAGTCAGAGTAGTAGGTGTAGTAATAGCAGTAGTAGTGAGGTAGTCGACGTAGCGATGGTAGTAGTGGGCATAGTAGTAGTAATAGTAGTAGTACTCGTAGTAGCTGTCATCTTTCATTGTCATTTATATTTTTGAGCTCAGTTCACCATCACAAATATCACATTTTCACTTATTCTACCTCGTCCTAGTAAAAACTCACACATTCTCCGTTCATAATACAAACATATCGCTGGATTTGAACCCACAACCTCCTCACTATCAGGCAGAACGACTCACCGATCTAACAGACGAGAGGATTTTAACTACAGCTTCAGCTCTATCTGAAGTATATTGATGTACTGCGTATAATAAAATCACAGATCAGATGTAAATGTCACATGTGCGTCGTGTTTGTTTATCTTAAATCCTCGCCATCTCGCTCTAAACTACATTAATATGTCGTATCGATCGCGCCGCCCACATCAAATCCAGATCAGATCATTCACGCTTCACGACGCCGTAAGAACAAATCACCGTTAATGGACCCGGTCGACGTCGTCCTTCAAAATCCTGATTCGTTTTTTCTGGGTAAACACTGGTGCTGCATATTAATGTCCTTTTGTTCTATGTAAACTGTTGTGTTACATTAAACACAAAGTACTACATGAAAGTAATTGAGTAACGCGGGTCTGTAACAGGAGTAAACCACGTCTGATTTATAACAAACATAAGTGGATTGTGTAATTAAATACACACAAGTACTACACATGGGTCCTCGAGTACCATCGGCAGTAATATTGTTGTAGTAGAAGTATCAGTGGATAGCAGTAGTACTATTAGCACTCTTTTCTCTCAAAGTAGGCGTATTGTGCTCGTTTCTGCTCTGTAGTTATAATATACGACACCTGTGGATTAAAGTATTTTCTGGAGTATAAGTCGCACTGGAGTATAAGTCGCACCAGCCAAAAAAATAATAAAAATGAAGAAAAAAAACATATTACACGTATAAATCACATCTGAGTATAAGTCGCACCAGCCAGAAAATAATAAAAATGAAGAAAAAAAACAGATTTCACATAAAAATCACACTGGAGTAAAAGTCGCACCAACCAAAAAATAATAATAATGAAGAAAAAAACAGATTTCACGTATAAATCACATCTGAGTATAAGTCGTCAGGCAAAAAAATAATAATAATGAGGAAAAAAACATATTTCACATAAAAATCACATTTGAGTATAAGTCGTGGCCAAACTATGAAAAAAAGTGCAACTTAATACTGTATTTTCCGGAGTTTATGTTATAATTTGCAAATTTTTAATCACAATATTCATCTAAAATGACTTAATAAAAGTAAAAAAACCTGCGGTGTCCAACGGGAGCTGACATCACCGTGAACGTCATCGCAAACAAAGCGGCGTGTAGCTGTCGGCGCCCCCTATGGACAGCTGCAAATCACACTAGCGAGTACCTGATTTTTTAATTTGTGCCTAAATGACGACACGACGCTGCTGAATCCTACGAGTATCAGCGATTAAGGAAATAAAACTGGAGAAGGAAGTGCGTACGTCACAGCGGGCGTGTCACAGCGGGCGTGTCACAGTGGGCGTGTCACAGTGGGCGTGTCACAGTGGAGGTGAAAATGTGGCTTGCTCGGAAAATGGCGTCTTGAAAATAAATGATTAAAGATTAAACTCAAACTTGAATCAGTCCAAAAACAACTTGGAGAATTGGTTCTTCTAACATTTGTATATTTTTAGCGACTGTAATAGAGGTGGAAAAATTGGAATGGTCATTTTTAGAAGACGTTGCAGTACCTCCAGTCACAGATGGGGGCACTGTTTTGTAAAGTAACAAGAGCCGTAATAGCTATAAGCAAAGATTTTCCTATAGTCAATACCAATCGACTGCGTTTTATTGGCATTGACACAAAATGGACGACTTCAATTTGGTCAAAGTTCAGTTCGTTCCTCACGGCGCCCCCCTGAGGTTAGCGTGCTCCCCTGAGGTTAGCATGCTCCCTCAAGTTAGCGTGCTCCCTCAAGTTAGCGTGCTCACATACGCGCTTCACCTGTGTTAGCGTTAGCATCGATCCGTTACATACGCGCCTCTCTGGGCCTTTGCTAACGAGACGCGTTTCCTTTAATCATGGGATTCCTGAGTGACTGTCGTGCCTCCATTACTGCGGCCATTTTGTTTTTGACTGTCAGCTAAACGCCATAATTGAGCTTGTAAATTCTTCCCTTCCACCTGAACGGAGGGATGGAGGAGTGGAGGGATGGAGGAGTGGAGGAACAGAGGAATGGGGGCGATGTTTCTTTGGCAGCATCCCTCACTCGTCAATACATGTGATGAGAGAGAGAGAAAGAGAGATAGAGACAAAGAGACAACGAGAAACAGATAGATAAAGAGAGAAAGAGAGAGAGAGACAGACAGAGAAACAAAGAGAGAAAGAGGAAGAAAGAGAAAGAGGGACAAAGAGAGAGAGAGAGACAGGGAGAAAGCAAGCGACAGAGAGACAGAGAGAAACAAAGAAAGAGGGAGAAAGGGTGAGAGAGGGAGAGAAAGAGAGGAACAGAGAGAGAAAGAGAGACAGAGAAACGAAGACACTAAAACAAAGAAAGACAGAGAAACAAAGAGGGAGGAACGGAGAGAGAAAGAGAAGAACAGAGACAGAGACAAACAAAGAAAAGAAAAGAGAAAGAGGGAGGAGGAGAGAGAGAGACAAGGAGAAAGTGAGGGACAGGAGACAAAGAGACAGAGAAAAACAAAGAGGGAGAAAGAGGGAGAGAAAGACGGAGAGGTTGAAAGAGAGAGAGACAGAGAAACAAAGAAGCTGAAACGAAGAGAGAGAGAGAAACAAAGAGGGAGGAAGCGAGAGAGACGGAGAAAGAGAAGGACAGAGACAGAGAGAGACAGAGAGAAACGAAGAGAGAAAGAGGGAGGAACAGAGAGAGAGCGAGACAGAGAGACAGGGAGAAAGAGGGACAGAGACACAGAGAAAGGGAGAGGGAGAGAAAGAGAGAGACAGTATTTGATAGAGTTCATAAATGTTAATGATAGTAGTTGGTCATAGTAGTAACAGTAGTAGTAGTAGTAGTAGTATTAGTAGTAGTAGTAGGAGTTTCCTATTGTACATAATGTTACTTGTAGTAGTGACAGTGGTAGAAATGTGCACGTTTTCACCATAGACTGTTTATGTAAATGCACATAGCTAACCCGCTAGCTACCGCGTCCCAAACAGGAAGTGATCATGGATGCACTTCCTGCTCCATTCACTCTGGCTCCAATTCACTTTCTATTGAAAAACTGTGGCTCCTCTCTCGTCATTTTTGGTCTTAAATGTTCGTACTAACCCGCTCTATGTGATCCTGGTGTTTTTATTTCACTTTTATTTCGACTTTTTGGCTCGAAATTTCCGCGAGCACCAAATTGCCCCGCACCTAACGGCTCCTGCTCCATTTCTTTCCCTTCGATGTTTTGGATCCCGGTTTTGTTTCTGTTGAAAAACGGCAGCGGCGGCGGCGGATGATTGGCAGCTTTTTAAATACGCCTTCAATACACTGGGTCATATGCAAATGAGCTTCCCCCTCGTCTCTTCTGCTTTAACGCCGCGCTCTTTCTAACGGCGAGAACGGGGGCACAAACACATCCCGAACGCCGCCGCCGATACATTAACGCGCCGCACAAATAAACTTTCCTCTCCCTTCCGTGTTTTCGTCTTTCACGCCTTCCCGCCGCTTTGAGAAACATCGCAGAAGACGTGTTTACGAGTCTCAAAAAAAAAAAAACCCAGCTCCCATCAAATAATGAAATTAGCTGAATTACATCTTTTCAGTCATCGCTCCGTTCTACGCACACTGAGAACCTAATTGGCACGATAATACTTTTGAGGCAAACAAGGAAATAGAAACTCGTGTAATTACTCCAAACAGTTGACTCGTGTGTGTGTGTGTGTGTGTGTGTGTGTGTGTGTTTGGTGATTACATATTGTTGAATGCAGATGAGGAAAATGCCTTGTTTCCATCCAACAAGTCATTTATTTAGAGTGATAATCTGGTTGCGAAAGACTCAGATGATTAACTGTGCGTAGAAAGTTGTTTTGTTGCCACACCGCTGCTAGCTGGATGCCGGATAAGCTTTCAGTTTCTTATTAAAATGTCACGTGAAGTCGGATTTAAGTTAAAGAGTCAATTTTACGCTAATCCCGATCTGTTTTAATGTTGTTTCTTTGTCGCAAACAGACCTGGAGTTGTTGATTTTTTTTATTAATTCGCACGTTTAACGCACAAATCATGCATATTTAGGCTGAGTTCTTCTCTCGAAACGCTTTGTTCCACCTCAGAAAACACTCTGTTCCACCTTGTGATGTCATCATGTGGTGATACAGGAAGTGAGGAACTCCACACACCTTCATTTCTAGAATCATTTGGATCATTTCCGCTCTGGAATCGCCAAACTCTACTAAAGGAACTAAAGGTAAAAGGAGCTGTTCGCTTGAAAACGACCACTTCATGACATCACAAGGTGAAACGGAGCATTTTGAGCTTTGGTGATGTAGACAGACACAACTCTAGGTCTGTTTTTGAGGTGGAAACGGCCTTATATGATGATTTAACGCTCACAAGAGTCCATTTTGTGTTATATATACACCGTGTTTTCCGGAGTACAAGTTGCTCTGGAGTATAAGTCAAAAAATGTGTAATAATGAAGAAAAAAACGCCATTGTCAGTTTGTCAGAAATGTGAAATTATATACTCAGATGTGATTTATATTCCACATATAAGTCGCATCTGAGTATAAGTCTCACCCCTGAACAAACTATGAAAACAAAAAAAAGTGCGACTTGTACTCCGGAAAATACAGTAGAATCTTTAACATAATTTTTGTGTTAAAAACATGTCCAAAAAAAGTTGAGTTTCTGTTTTCTTCTCTCTCCAGACGAACATCCCCTTCCTCCAGAACGTCTTCTCCAACCACCAGTTCCTTCACTCCACCGTGGACACGCAGTTCATCGACGAGAACCCGGACCTGTTCAACCTCAAGCCCGTCCAGAACCGGGCCCAGAAGCTCCTGCACTACCTCGGTCCGTAAAAACAATTCTATTCATTATTTTCCATCGTGACAATAGATGGCGTTTGGGGTTTTATAGGCGCCGTAACCATGGAAACGTTAATAGAAACAGGCTTATACACGTCGCTGCTATGTACACGCTCCGTTTATGGATTTATATGGCGACTTATCCGTGGAAACTATCGGAGAATGAAGTCAGAGCTGTTCTCCTAAACCCGTCTTCACAAATATTGAGATTTCATATTGATTTAAAGCGGACGGTCCGTGAGTCGCTCAGTCGTTTACAGTGACAAACCATGTGGATCGCTACGAAACGAGGTAATTAACACGAGGAACGCCGGGATTATGCGGAAAATTGTTTATTGGAATACAGTATAGACGAGGAAAAACGAAACGGGATATTGTTTGTGTAAAATTCTGGATTAAAATAATAACTTAATGTTTGGAAGAAGTTGATTCGTCATTAAAAATATATATATGTCAGTGGTGGAACATAATGAAGTAAAAGTACTATCCTTGAGTACAAATTTGAGGTATCTTTTGTCTACTTAAGTACATTTTAAAGTGGATACGTTTTACTTTTACTTCAGTACATTTGAGAGCAGTCGCTTACTTTTCAGTCCTGTTCAAAATGTAGTGCAGTAGAAAGTACAAAGTATTTTTATTATTATACTTTGAGATCCGCTGAAAAAGCCGAAGGTTTATTTTTTGACATTTTTATAATTTGAGCAAAACAGAAATACACAAATAAAAACAGCAGGAAGAAACGATCGATTAAATTGTTTCTGTTGAACGAAATTCAGCTCAAATCTGTGTCAAAATCACCACATTTGAAAATCTACTCAAAATATTTAAACGTTTGACTCTTTAATTACATTTTTGAAACATGTACTTTAATACTTTTACTTAAGTAGACTTTATCATGTGATACTTTTAGTTTTAC
Source organism: Periophthalmus magnuspinnatus (assembly GCF_009829125.3). Lineage (NCBI taxonomy): Eukaryota > Metazoa > Chordata > Actinopteri > Gobiiformes > Gobiidae > Periophthalmus > Periophthalmus magnuspinnatus. Next base: position 25,609,515 of record NC_047143.1, on the reverse strand, counting down.
TTGAGTATTTCTTTGTTCTGGCATCTGTACTTGTACTTACGTAACCGAATTAAGTACTTCTTCCACCACGTATATGTATATTTTTGTGTGTATTAATCATTACAAAACAAACAAACGTAATATTCTTTAAAATTTGTTTTTTTCCTCTTCCCGTCGTCTTTTCTCTTTACTCAAAGTTTTATTTTAATAGATTCATGTACGTTTGAGTCATACCATGGACTGTTTATATAAAAATGGACATAGCTAACCTGCTAGCCGCCGCTACGTTCCAAACAGGAAGTGATCATGTGCGCACTTCCTGCTCCATCGACCCGTGGTATTAACCCGCTCTACGTGATCCTGTGGTTTTTTATTTAACTTTTTTTGTCTGTAAATCAAGATCTGAACATTAAAAACAGACAAATCAGGCGCCGTCTTTCCGCGAGGTCACTCCCGTTAGCGTTAGCAACAGGTTTGATCGTCGGTGACAGCGTTGCAAAGCTAAACCAGCGATGCAGCCGTAAAAGCGACATCATCTTCAACAGTCTCGCTCCGGATTGGCTCTTTGGTTGCTACGATACTCACGGCTGTAATTCCAAAACTCCGAATTAGCCGCTATAACTGCTAGCGTCGATTAGCTTCATCGCGGACGACGTCACACTCACTCAGTCCACTTCTGTACAATCTGTGAGTCTAACGTATAAGGTTAAAAGTGTTAAGTTGTCATTAAAAGCAATAAAAATTAAATTAAACGAGCGATGGCGAAATGGCGAAGAGGCGGATTTGAACAGGAAGTCGATGGCGCTGATTATTTTTTTCAAAGCTGTTTAAAATCTATGTTATTATCACTGTCCAACCGTTATCGTCTTGTCTTTTCCAGGTCATGTGATGGTGAACGGCCCGACCACGCCCATCCCGGTCAAAGCCAAGCCCTCCTCCACAGACCCGGTCATCCCTCCCATCACCATGGGTAACGCCCCCTTTTCGCTCTGTTTGTTTTGGCGTTGACTGTGACCTTTCCCCGCTGCTTTTATAAACACATTTATTTAGCGTCGTGTCTGTTATTTAAAGGTAAATGGCACCGAGGTAAAGGCCGTTTAGTGAGCGACCTGTCGGACAAATCGGAGTCGGGCTGGAAGTCGTGAACTCGTGTCGCGTTTGTGTTTTTTTTCTCGTCGTTGATTCGTTTAGCGTAGAGTCAGAGTTATGTAACATGGCTCCTGTACTGCGTAAAATACTCAACTTTTAACTATGATTTGTAGTATTTTAAGACTGAGTTGAGCTGAAAGTCGAGTTCCAGGTACGGAGGTTTGTCCTGGTTGTACTTGTTCTACCTGTGAAATATTTATACAACATAAAAGTACTTCGTATATAGATACATGCTGTGTAAAAAAAGCTGCTCTTACCAGGATTCTTTAAAGTATAAGAGTAGCAGGAGTAGTGACAGCAGTAGTAGTGATAGTAGTAGTAGTTGTAGCGATAGTAGTAGTGATAACAGCAGTTGTAATAGTAGTGATATTAGTAGTAACAACAGTAGTAGTAGTAGTGGTACTAGTAGTGGCAGAAGTAGTAGCGACAGTAGTTGTAGCGACCTCTGCTCTTACCAACATTCTGTAAAGTATAGGAGTATTACAAGTCAGGAGTAGTAGTACGTAGTAGTGGTGGTGGTAGTAGCAGTAGTAGTGATGACATCAGTTGTAATGGTAGTTGCGCAGTATTAGCAGCGACTGTAGTAGTTGCAACAGTAGTGATATTTGTAGTAGCGGCAGTAGTAGTTGTGACAGTAGTAGTAGTGGTACTAGTAGTGACAGTAGTAGCAGTAGCGACAGTAGTAGTAGTTGTAGCAATAGTAGTAGTAGTAGTTGCACTGACAGTAGTACTAGCAATAACGGCAGTAGTAGTAGTTGTAGTGACAGTAGTAGTAGTTGTAGCAATAGTTGTAGCAATAGTAGTAGTAGTGGTAGTAATAGTAGTAGTAGTTGTACTGACAGTAGTACTACCAATAACGACAGTAGCAGTAGTTGTATTGACAGTTGTAGTAGCAGTAGCGACAGTAGTAGTAGTTGTAGCAATAGTAGTAGTAGTTGTACTGACAGTAGTACTAGCAATAACGACAGTAGCAGTAGTAGTGGTGACAGTAGTAGTTGTAGTGATAGTTGTAGTAGTAGTAGGAGCGACAGTAGTAGTGATAGTTGTAGTAGCAGTAGTAGTAGGAGCGACAGTATTAGTAGTAGTAGTAGTAGTAGTAGCAGTAGTAGTAGGAGCGACAGTAATAGTAGTAGGAGCGACAGTAGTAGTATAGTTGTAGTAGCAGTAATAGTAGGAGCGACAGTTGTAGTAGTAGTAGTAGTAGTAGTAGTAGTAGTAGTAGCAGTAGTAGTAGTTGTAGTAGTAGTAGTAGTTGTAGTAGTAGTAGTAGTAGTAGTAGTAGTGACAGGAGCTCAGTTGGTCGTGTAAAGGTCGACATTATAAATCCTGTTCTCGACATAAACATGATTCCAGCTCCACAGATGAACTGTTGTTGTGTCCTTGGGCAAGACACTTAACCCCCCTCCCCCCAGTGTGTGTGTGTGTGTGTGTGTGTGTGTGTGTGCACTGTGTGTGTGCACTGTGTAGGGGTGTGTGTGTGTGTGTGTGTGTGTGTGTGAACATGTGTGTGATTCCTTGTTGTAAAGTGTGTTGAGAGTCTTGAAGGTGTAAAAGTGCAGTACAAAATGCAGTACAGTCGTATGAAGTATCACTATTACCTCTCCCTGTGAATAAGTACAGACATTTTTCAAATACTGGACGATCTCGTGTAAAAAGATGTGAATACTCGGGCTTAAAGTTCGCCTCGTGTTTCTTCTTTACTGTAAACGCAAACAAAGACTTGAAATATCGTGGCGTTCTGCAGACGGCGGATTAAACCAGGGACCCCGTGATAAATGGGCTGTCAGGGAGCGCCGGAGCTTCGGGCATTTGGGGCGACTCCTCTCTGCTCTGGTTTGGCTCTCGGGGAGAAGAGGGGGCAGCGGTGAGCGGTGAGCACAGCCACGGCCAGATACGAGTTTAGTTTACGAAATATAACGAAACGCGAAGATTTAAGTAACGGCGAAGTGCGTCGTGTACTACGCCAAACGGACTCGTGTGAGCGTTAATCCACGTTATAAAGCCGTTACGTCATCAAAAACAGACCTGGAGTTGTGTTTTGATTCAGTAACACTTTATTATTAGTTTGTCTATTTATCCAAATCTCCAAAATGCTCCGTTCCACCTCGTGATGTCATCAAGTGGTAGTTTTCACGTTAACAGCTCCGTTTTTTACCTTTTAGTTCAGTCGAGATCAGCAATTCCAGAAGCTGAAATGATCCAAATGATTCTAGAAATGAAGGTATGTGGAGTTTAAAAACACAGTGGAGCACTTCCTGTATTGCCACTTGATGACATCACAAGGTGAAACAGGGTGTTTACTCAGTCTAAATATGTTAAATGTGTGTTAAGCATGTGTGAATCACTGTTTGTGACGAGAAAACAACATTCGAACATAGATCAGAAAATAGGTGTTACGTTTTTTTAATGTTTTGCCGATAAAAAAAAAAAAATCATAGAAAGTCCTCAAAATGGCGTCCGTAAGTTGAATGTGATTACGTCAATGTGAAAAATCTACAAAAAAAAAAAAGAAGAAGCTTAAGCCCTGAGCCATAAACATAACTCAGTAATAAAATAAGTTAGTAGTAGTAGAAGTGGTAGTAGTATTAGTAGCAGCAGTAATAGTAGTGTTGGTAGTAGTAGTAGTAGTAGTAGTAGTGGAAGTAACTGTAGTAGTAGTAGGAGTAATAGTGATAGTAGTAGATCAATCAATCAAATCAAAATCAACCAAAAAGATTTTACTTATCCCCAAGGGGAAATTCAGATAGTAGTACTTGTACTCCTTTGTCAACAAATATTTATGTCACTCTGTTTTTCTTTAATTCCACATATCCTGGACAGGCCTACGAAATTATTGTAGATTTTGAACACTCTGTTCCACCTTGTGATGTCATCAAGTGGTAAAACAGGAAGTGCTCCACTGTGTTTTTAAACTCCACACAGCTTCATTTCTAGAATCATTTGGATCATTTCAGCTTCTGGAGTTGCCGCTTATCTCGACTGAACTAAAGGTAAAAGGAGGAGTTAACTTGAAAACTACCACTTGATGACATCACAAGGTGGAACAGAGCGTTTTGGGGTTTGGAGATGTTACAGACTGATAATAAAGTGTGACTCAAACGTGTGTGAATGAAACAAAACACAACTCCAGGTCTGTTTTTGATGCGCTAACGACATTATAACATGATTTAAAGCTCACACGAGTCCATTGTACGTAATATAACACCTTTAAGTAAATTTTTAACGAAAAAATTGTGAAAAATCGAGTAAATCCATCGTTGTCCAGACTGTTCCTCATTCCACTCTGCTAAAAATAAACAAGTTAAGATACACGGTTTGAAACTTTTCCAGTGACACCTTTTTTTCCCGCATTCTTCCTGCTATTTTTCAGATTATTCCGAGTTCCTCCGCTTCTCTGTTTCTCCGTTTCTCCGTTTCCACAGCTGCTCATTTTGACAACAACAGAACCGTCTGCGGCCTCGTCCTGACGTGTTTATCATCGCGCCGTTTGCTTCGGCTCAAACCCGCCGCCCGTAAACAACGATTCTAACAAAATAATCTGAATAATCTCCATGATAATCAGCCAGAACTAATCAAATGTGACACCTCCGAAGCGAAACGGGCGCGAGTGGAAGAAACACAAGCCATTTCTCTGTTTCTACTTATGCAAATGGTTTGTTTAAAACTGTCACCGGCCCCTGAAAATCCGGGCTGACGCGGCGAGCGCTAAATCACGCCGCTGATGTTAGCGACTTGTTTACAAAAGAAGAAATGTCCTTTTAAATCGCTTTATTTTCAGACCACTTTTGGAGGACAGGTTTGTTAATTAAGCTGGTAAATGCAAATCAGAAAATATTAACGCTGGACGGTGTAGCTTTTCTGGTGGAGGGTCAAGAAGGTCGGGTCTGTGGAGAGGCAATCCAGCCTCGCACTTAAAATGCATGAATTTCCTACGTGTTTTTTAGCCGTACAAAACACCTGTTATGCAAATAAATGCAAAATAGAGAAGTTTAAAGCCGTACTGTGGCAAACAAAGCAATAACGCATCCATGGAGACGAACATAAGGCGGATTTCTTAGCTGAAAAGTTACAGAATGCACCTTTAAAAGCCTATATACATGCATGTGAATACAAGTGATGTGCAAAAAAAGCGCTTAAGTTTAATTTAAACTGCTTTACAGAATAAGAAAAACATTAAAATCACAATACAACAAATCAAAACATAAATAAGCGTCAGAAAATCAACTTTACCGCCGACCACAGGACCCCATTTGTGTTCTGCTCTCTTTCATACCCTAAGCACAAAACATCAGCAGCGTCATGGTAACAGCCAATAAAACAAACTCAGGAAATGGCAGAAATAATTAGGTGGTTTTATTACTCGTCTCTTGTAAAGTTGTAAAGTGAAAATGCAGCGTTGTCGTCCATATTATTCAGTAAAATGTGTCCTCTGTAAGTAATGACCCAGTCCATGAAACGGGGCGTTGTTTAAAAAGTAAAAAAGTGTGTAGCGAGCGAGGATCAGGGTGAAGCTGCTGCAGATTAGCGATAGCGGCTCTACTTCCTGTGTCGTTTATCTTCAGCCTTTTGTGCAGTTTTGACTTGTATCTAAAGTGAAACCGCAATATTCTGATCTTTAGACACTTTAGAGTCTCAAAGTTGCTTTACTGTAAACAAAAAACGGCTGACGGAGGTGAGATCACAACTTTTAGCTTGTGGTGTGCGGTCTCTTCGCTGCCATATCCCGCCGCAGTGCTTAAAATCTCATCCGATTCTCCTCATGTCTGTGGTTTGTGCTTTTTGTTGCACGTTTTGAAATCGTTTAAAGCTCCTATACTACGCAAAATTGACTCTTGTGAGCTTCAAATCATGTTCTAATGCCGTTTCCTCCTCACTTCCTGTATTACCTCATGTGTTTTTTGGTTTAAGAGAAGAACTCGACCAAACCAAAAACTTAACGAACCAGATATAAACCAAAATTTAAGTAGGTCAAAAAAGGACTAAACCTAAACATGGACTAAAAGAGGACGTTTTAGCAGGGATGCATGGATTACAGGTATTTGTGGGGACTAGCTTTGACCAAGAACTACTTTAGACCCGAGACTACGCCAGAACTTAATCCGGCCCTGGCGTCAGATGTGTTTTAAACATGTGTGAATGAACAAAACACAACTCCAGGTCTGTTTTTGAAGCGGTAGCAGCATTAGAACAGTTCACAAGAGTCAGTTTTGTGTAATATAGGACCGACAAAAAGCGCAGACAACAGACACGAGGAGAATCGGGATATGGCAGCGAAGAGACCGCACACCACAAGCTAAAAGTTGTGAGCGCACGTCCGTTAGCGGTTTCCTGTCAACAGTAAAACAACTTTGAGGCTCTAAAGTGTCCATAAATTAGAATATTACACTTCTACTTTAGATATGTTTAACATAAAAGATCCGAAAACAGCGCAATACGGGCCGTTTAAGACTGAAAAATCTTGAGTGTGCCGTGTTTTTGACATATTTAAAAAGCTTTCTCTGTGGTTTTTCTTAAGTTTATTTGTTTGACAGTGTTTACAGTACATGTCTAGCGTCCTCCTGCCTCTCGTACCTTTACCGTCCAGCGCTGATAAGGTGCTACGAGGCTACGCACACGGCCCTATGCCAAAGACGACTAATGAGATTTGTAATGTGTTTCTATCCCCTTCTTTCATTCAGAGCGGGATTGAGAGGACACAGGGATTAGGCCTGTATTATGATCAGTCTGGTGGGAGGGGCTATAGGACAGAGGAAGCGCGGAGGAGACGAGTTAGGAAAGGAGACGAGGGTTTTGGGTTTAATCCGTATATGGGCCAGATTAGGTGGTCAGACTGACATGAATAATATAAAGAGGGAATTGGTGTGACCGTGTGGGAATCGTGACAGAGTGAAGTACAGAGGGACAGAGTGAAGTACGTACGTGTACAGACAACTGGGCGACTTATAAAAATGTGAATATATTTATAAAAAGTGGACTGCCTGTAGTTTAAGGTCAGGTTTCTGTACATTAGCAGTGGTGGAAGAAGTACTCCATTCTGTTACTTAAATATCTGTTTAAAAATGTACTTAAAGGGTAAAAAGTAAAAGTATTTTGCGCATATTTTGATGTCTTATGAGGCTTGAAATACAGGGATTTTGTTTAGAATTTTTGTCTTTTCTAGCTGTTTTTATTTGTAGAACTACAGCCTTTTAAGCTGGTCTCAAATAATAATAAATAATACTTTACTTTACTTCACTACACTTCCACTCCAGTACATTTTAGAACAGGAGTAAAAAGTATCCATTTTTAGATTAATAAAGCAAGCCCAGGCCTACAACTTCCACAAGTACTTTTTTTTTTGTTCATTTAAAAACTATTTTCATTTATTGTATTCTTTTTTCATTTTTTCATTGTTTCTCATTTCTTTTATTTATTTTTTCTTTTTTTTATTTCTTTCATTTATTTTCTCATTTCTTTTATTTATTTTTTCATTTATTTTTTTATTTCTTTCATTTATTTTCTAATTTCTTTTATTTATTTTTTCATTTATTTTCTAATTTCTTTTATTTATTTTTTCATTTATTTTTTATTTCATTTATTTTCTAATTTCTTTTATTTATTTTTCCATTTATTTTTTATTTCATTTATTTTTTTATTTATTTTATTTATTTTATTTATTTTTTCATTTATTTTTTTATTTCTTTCATTTATTTTCTAATTTATTTTATTTATTTTTTCATTTATTTTTTTATTTCTTTCATTTATTTTCTAATTTCTTTTATTTATTTTTTCATTTCCATTTTTTTTATTTCTTTCATTTCTATTTTTAATGTATCAAATTTATCGAGCGGATTAATAAACGCATGTATCCAGTACACTTCATACACATTTCACATGTTTGTTTTTTTTCTTATTTAAGCTCAAAAAGGAGTAGGGAAAAAAAAATTAAAATAAATCTCACCCCAATCTTCCATTAGAACATAAATTCGGCGCCTCCTATGGACAGCTGCACGTCACGTTAGCGAGTAGCTAGCTGTATTTTTTCATTTACGCCAAAATAACTACGCAACTTTACCGAATCTTCCACATATCACCAATTAAAGTAAAACTGAAGAACGACTTAAGTACAGAGCGAGGTGTATGTGACAGAATACAGGGCGGCGACTGGCAAAATGGCGCTTAAAGATTACTCAAACGTGCACGAATCGCTCCAAAAAACAACTTTGCGCGAGTAAACGAGAGTGAGAGACGACTATAACATGGGTAAAAGCTCTGAAAAGTCCATTTTGTACCGCAGGTCCGCTTTAATGTGGGACATGTAGAGGTTAATGACGCCGCCGTCCTGCACGTTTAAAGTAAATGGTCGATAAAAGTGACAGAGTGCAGACCGCGGAAGACGTGTGCCGCTAAACCCGCACAGCTACAGTGTTAGCATCTGTTAGCAATCAGCCGAGGAAATAGATTTTAACCTGGAGGCACAAAAGCTCCGTATTCTATTAAGATTCATTAGTTGTGTTTAGAAATAAATGAGGCACGTTATGTAATTTAAAATGAACAACCCGAACGGCACGAGGCGATGTTTTCATTATGTTTTATTCTTTATGATTTGAGTAAAACAGATTTTGGTGATGAGATGCTAAAAGGCGCGAGCAAAGTGGCGTAATTGAGTTGAGTCGAGTTCGTCGTCGTGGAGTTTTTGGGTGAATATTAGAGCCGTCGACGTGCTAACGCGCTAACGCACGCCACAAATCAAATAAACATACCCATCATCCACGAATAAAGAAGTGGATTAAGGGAGTGTGACTCTGAAGTGCTGTACGTTTGCAGTTTGTTTTCTCCCCGACAAAACCCACAATGTCGATGAAACGTTCTGCACCGACAAAGACGCCTACGAAGGTTTGAACTTTGAGAGAGTTTAAACGAGAGAGAAATGTGAGAAAATGTTAACGCCTGTGTGAGAAAAGTGTATAAAGTGTGTGGTGAGGGGTTTTAATTGTAAAAAATAAAGCTGATACTTCGCGGATTTCGCCTATCGCGGGTTATTTTTAGAACGTAAACCCCACGATAAATGGGGGACCACTGTATAGCGAAATAAAAACAGCAAGATCATGTAGAGCAGGTTAAAATGAACATTTAAAACCAAAATGACAAGTCTGACAGCAGCAGCTACAGAGAGAGTTTTTCAATAGAAACTGAATTGGAGCCAGAGTCGATGGAGCAGGATCACTTCCTGTTTGGAACGCAGCGGCTAGCAGGTTAGCTATGTCCATTTATATAAACAGTTGGAGCCTTTAAAACCAGCTAAATTATATAGTTGGACTTGAAAATAATTGTTACATTTGAGGAATAATTAAATAAGTAAATAATTTTTGTTTAAAAATAAATAAATAAAATAAATAAATGAATTCTAATCCATTTGGCATGATTTTTTACAATTTATTTTATTTATTTATCTATTTTTTATTTCAAACACGTGTATCGAGTACATTTACAGCACATTTCACAAATTAATTCTTATATAATCTCGAAAATAAGTGGGAAGAAGAAAAAAAACGCATAAAATCACACCCGTATCTTCATTTTAGACATAAATTAAATGCTCTGTTTAAGCTTCTTCAATTGAGGACTTTAAAAATAATTGCTAGATTTGTGAAATAATTAAACAAGTAAATCATTTTTGTAAATAAGTTTAATAAATTTGGCATGATTTTTTTAAAACAATTTTTTAACATTATTATTTTTTTACTTGAGCACATGTATCGCGTAAACTTAAAGCACATTTCACAAATTAATTCTTACAAAAGCTCGAAAATAAGTGGGAAGAAGAAAAAAAAAACGTATAAAATCCCACCGCATCTTAATTTTAGACATAAATTAAATGTTTTGTTTGAGCTTCCTGTTCAATTAAAAAAGAAAAAGGAACAAAAGATTAAAAAAACAAACAAAAACACATATATACGCACACATTCTTGGGACAGCGCTAACAGCGAGCCTATAGCGCGTATGCTAGCCCTGTCCTGTGGGATGTTTTTAGCCTCATTCCCTCACACTCCAGTCCGACCCCGTCCCATTAAACTCTTAGGGAAACAGCAGCACTTTAGCGCAGGTAATTCTAGGCGGAGTCAGCGCTTCTCATCCATTACACTTTTTGCCGAATTCAGCAGATTTCCTCGCGCGCGTCGCTAACTGTCTGCGCCGGGAGCTATGTTTGTACACGGCGTTAGCTACAGGGAGTAAACACAGACACAGGTACACGAGCGAGTACGAGCGGCGGGGTTAAACGGTTTAAGAGTCCGGAGACGGCGAACGCAAAGGGGGAGGAGTCAGCGTTAAGACGACGATTTAAAAGTGTAGAAGAAGTACTCAGTGTTAAGTAAAAGTACAGATACAGAGGGAGAACGTTGCTTGCGTAAAAGTATCACGTGAAAAAATGGACTTAAGTAAAAGTATTTAAGTACCTGTTTAAAAATGTACTTTAAGAGTAAAAAGTAAAAGTATTTCACACAAGTATAAATGTAAAGATTGATTAAAATGAGACGCTAACAATACAAACTTTTTTTTTTTCTTTTTCTTATGAATTTTGTGTATTTATTTTTATATTATTGTTTTTTCGAAGCTTGAACTCAAAAACTTTAGTCAGGATGGTAAAAAAACCCTCAAATCAAATGAAAAGTAGTAGTAAAAGTACTTTTTACATTTCAGTCCTGTTCATAAATGTAGTGGAGTAGAAAGTACAAATACTGCTCTCAAATGTAGTGAAGTAAAAGTAAAAAGTACACACTGTAAAATGTGCTTAAGTAACGTACAGATACCTAAAAATTCTACTTAAAGTGCAGTACTTTACTACTTTTACTTCGTTACATTCCACCACTGCTCAGAAGTATCATAGTACACAGACTCAAAACGTATAAAGACACAGTATTCCCAGGGTACATGACCAAAAGAGACTGTACACTGATACATCATAGTAAAAGTACTCACAGGGAGCAGTATTTGGTCGTATTTTCAGTTTGAGTTTAACTTGTACGACTCTTTTATTACTATTTTAACTCGTAAATCCATAACTCATAACTCACACACTCCTCCTTGAAAACGTCTTTTGTAAATACTTCATGTGTTACTTCTATTTATAATCTTCATTTATAATAGAAGTATTTTCCAGAGTATAAGTCGCATACCTGGCCAAACTATGAAAAAAACACAAACATACAGTACATATTTTTCCTTATTTTTTCCTCTATACTTAGAAAACACCAAATTTTGTGCATTGTGTTTATCCTTCCGTTTACTTTGACTTCAAACTCTAAATCAGATGTTGCGTCTTGACAGTTACTCTTTAAGTTACTCTTACTCGAATAGTACTTTTCCCAAATACTTTTCTACTCTGAAAGTGATATCTCATATTACTCTAACTTCTGATCTGTTTTAATGTCGTTTCCTCGTCGCAAACAGACCTGGAGTTGTGTTTTATTTCATTAGTTTAACACATAAAACCTGCAGATTTAGGCTGAGTTCTTCTCTCAAACTGAAAACGCTCTATTCCACCTTGTGATGTCATCGCGTGGTGATACAGGAAGTGCTCCGCCGTGTTTTTGAACTCCACACACCTTCATTTCTAGAATCATTTGGATCATTTCAACGCTGGAACGGACAATCTGCGCTGAACTTAAGGTAAAAATTAGCTGGTAGCGACCTTGAAAATGTCCACTTGATGACATCACAAGGTGGAACGGAGCGTTTTTGAGGTTTGGAGATGTTACAGACTAATAATAAAGCGTTACTCAAACACGTGTGAACGAAACAAAACGCAACTCCAGGTCTGTTTTTGATTACGTAAAATCCGATTTAGCGTAATATCGCGCCTTTACGTCGGCTAATTTCTCGGATCGCTACTTCCAAACTACGACTTTTGACAGTTGCGAGCTAAAAATGCCTTGTCCAACTATTATTCCCATTAAAAAAAAAAGAAATCCAAAATGTAATAAACCCTCATCAGCGCACAAAAACATGCCAAAAACACTGGTATCGCGGAGAGCTCTCCAGGTGCGGCGGCGTCCCGTGTTCCCCCGCGGCGTCTAATTACGAGGTGTTATGCTAATTCGTCCCATGTTTAATCGAATACACTGTCATTTCATCGTTTCAGATTTTAATAGAACCAGCTCCAATTAGACTTTTTTCGTCGTCTGTTGAAGTGTACAACGGTAATTATCATCAAGACACTGCTCTGAAAGACTAGACGAAAACACGTTAACGCGCTAGCTAACACGGGCCCGTCTCCCCGTCTCATCCGCGCACCTTTAATTAGAACGTCAGCGGGATTTAACTATAGGAGCCGGTACAGTATCACGTTAAAGATTCAAGACGGGGCTTTGTCGACCTCACCGTGCGGTTTTCAATCTGTGGGACACGTACGTCTTGGTTTATTTAAAGGAGGAGAAAGTGTGAGTTTGTGTTGTTTTTGTTGCATTTTTGTTCCAGAGTTTGTGGTGGTTTGGATTTAGATCTGATGCCATTTAAAAAAAATCTGATCTGATACCGATACTTGGCCTTAGTGGTCTCGCCGATACTGATACCAGTCTGATTATTCTGATACCATGTTGTGTTAGCGCTGTTGTCATTTAGTGCTCTTGTTGTGTTAGCACTGTTGTTGTTTTAGCTCTGTTGTCATGTTAGCGCTGCTGTCATATTAGCGCTGTTGTCATGTTGGCGCTGTTGTTGTATAGCGTTGTTGTGTTAGCTCTGTTGTTTTGTTAGCTCTGTTGTTGTTTTAGCACTGTTGTTGTATAGCGTTGTTGTGTTAGCTCTGTTGTTGTTAGCTCTGTTGTTGTTTTAGCTCTGTTGTCATGTTACCACTTGTTGTATAGCGTTGTTGTGTTAGCTCTATTGTTGTGTTAGCTCTGTTGTTGTGTTAGCTCTATTGTTGTGTTAGCACTGTTGTTGTGTTAGCTCTGTTGTTGTGTTAGCTCTGTTGTTGTGTTAGCTCTGTTGTTGTGTTAGCTCTGTTGTTGTGTTAGCTCTATTGTTGTTTTAGCTCTGTTGTTGTGTTAGCTCTATTGTTGTGTTAGCACTGTTGTTGTTTTAGCTCTGTTGTCATGTTAGCGCTGCTGTCATATTAGCGCTGCTGTCATATTAGCGCTGTTGTCATGTTGGCGCTGTTGTTGTATAGCGTTGTTGTGTTAGCTCTGTTGTTTTGTTAGCTCTGTTGTTGTTTTAGCACTGTTGTTGTATAGCGTTGTTGTGTTAGCTCTGTTGTTGTTAGCTCTGTTGTTGTTTTAGCTCTGTTGTCATGTTACCACTTGTTGTATAGCGTTGTTGTGTTAGCTCTATTGTTGTGTTAGCTCTGTTGTTGTGTTAGCTCTATTGTTGTGTTAGCACTGTTGTTGTGTTAGCTCTGTTGTTGTGTTAGCTCTGTTGTTGTGTTAGCTCTGTTGTTGTGTTAGCTCTGTTGTTGTGTTAGCTCTATTGTTGTTTTAGCTCTGTTGTTGTGTTAGCTCTATTGTTGTGTTAGCACTGTTGTTGTTTTAGCTCTGTTGTCGTGTTGATACTGTTGTGGTGTTACCGCTGCCGTAGTTTTTTTAACGCTGTCATTGCAGTATCCCTCTCATCACGTTATCACTGATGTTGTGTTGGGCTGTTGTTGTGTTGCACTGTTGTTGTGTTAGCGCTATCGTTGGGCTGCACTATCTGTACTTATTTTACTAGTGTCGACTCCAAAACCTAAATGAAGCTATCAAAGAGCTAACAGAAATGTCTCTTCTGTTATTATCAGCATATTTTCAGTGTCTGCATTTAACCTTCTCTGGGCGTTAGCATTAGCATTAGCATTAGCCACAGACGTCAACAGCGGCTACGGGTCCTGATTCTAGAAAATACAGAGTGGTATCGGATCGGTGATTTGGTCTGGGCACTCACTGATACACAAAAAATACCAGTATCGTATCGGAACAACCTTAGTTTAAACCCAGGGGCAGCTCCTTAAAGTTTGACTGTGTAACTTTTCATAACCATTTGTTTATCTCCATGAAAATCTGATAGCTTTGTCTCGCATCTTTCACAGTACGGCATTAAGGTCTTCTAAGTATCGAAAATCCGATAATATTATAAAAACTAAAACTGATTTGGAAACTAGATACTCATTTGCGCAATGATCGATACTGCAAAAAAAAAATTAAAAAAAATCACATTAATAAGACAAAATTTCAGCTTTCTTGAACAGCTTCATCACGACAAGTATAAGTTCCCATGGTAACATTAAAAAAAATAAAAATCGTGTTGCATTCTATTACGAAAAACGCACCATGTTTTGTTATTGCGGTATCGTAATCGATATCGAGTATTGAGCCAATTCCTTAGTATCAAGACAGTTTAAAATTTTAGCATTGTGACGCTAACGCTAATCTCCACGGCGACAAAACGGTGATGTCACCAGGAGAAGCGACCTGTTCGGTTTGAATGTGTATTTTTGAGGTACTTTTGAGCACGTCGTAACAATCCTGGTATGATTCGATTTGTAATTCAACTTTTCAAAGACGAGTATTGATTTATTTTTCTCGTGAAGCTAATTTTCGAGCGAGACTTGACACGAGCCGTCTTTGAGCTTGTCGCCAATGATCAAACGCAACGTGAACGGAGGACGAGGAAGGAGGAGAGGAGGATGTAGGAAGTAGGAAGCGAGCGCGGTGATTTGGATGCAGGAGCGGCTCCGTGTGTGTGTGAGAGTGTGTGGGGGTGTGTGTGTGTGTGAGAGTGTGTGTGTAAATGGGTCAGGCTCGGTGAACCGCGCGGGACCCGTGATTTCGGGCTGTGCATTTTAAGAGCGTACGACTTCATTCAAAACAAGAGGCACGCGCAAAACGCCGCCGTCACGTTCCAACGACGTGGGACAAAAAAAAAAAAAAAAAACGAACACAAGGGGGCGCTTTTGTGAGGTCGTGTTGGGTTCTGTTTAAGTGCTGTGTCTTGTGTCTCGGTTTGCTTTTTGTCTTTCAAACATCATATTTATTGTCACATGTGGCTGTTGTCATGGCGACGGATTGGGTTTTATGGAAGTTATTTGAAAAAAATAAAAAATAAATTAAGCTTTTTTTTTTTTTTTTTTAAATGTGCACCATTTTGTTTCCTTATAACAGTCTGTACATTGGGTTATTTTAAAACTGGATAATGTCACAGTGGAAAGAGAGAAGGAAAGAGAGAGAGAAGGAGAGAGATGCAATTCAAAATGGAGGAAGAGACTAAACCTGGGTTAAACCTGGACTTAACCTGGACTAAACCTGGGCTAAACCTGAGTTAAACCTGGACTAAACCTGGGCTAAACCTGGGCTAAACCTGGACTAAACCTGGGCTAAACCTGGACTAAACATGGACTAAACCTGGACTAAGCCTGGGCTAAACCTGGACTAAACATGGACTAAACCTGGACTAAGCCTGGGCTAAACCTGGACTAAACCTGGACTAAGCCTGGGCTAAACCTGGACTAAACCTGGACTAAACATGGACTAAACCTGGACTAAACCTGGACTAAACCTGGACTAAGCCTGGGCTAAACATGGACTAAACCTGGACTAAGCCTGGACTAAACCTGGACTAAAGATGGACTAAGCCTGGACTAAGCCTGGACTAAACCTGGACTAAAGATGGACTAAGCCTGGACTAAGCCTGGACTAAACCTGGACTAAGCCTGGACTAAGCCTGGACTAAACCTGGACTAAGCCTGGACTAAACGTGGACTAAACGTGGTTAAACCTGGACTAAACCTGGACTAAGCCTGGACTAAGCCTGGACTAAACCTGGACTAAACCTGCTGGACTAAATCTGGACTAAATCTGGACTAAATCTGGACTAAATCTGTATTTCCCTTCACTGTATCTAGTCTAATGCCTCTCCCTGTACCTTTAAATAGAATCAAACCAGGAAGTGTTGCCGTGGTTCTTGTTTGAGGGGCCTGTGTTTTTGCGGCTCATATTTTCCCTGTTTACTGTTGCGTGACTCAGAGATCTCAAAACGTCTTCATGAATTAGCGGCGGTGCTCGGGTTGTGCGCAGCCTATATCCAGAGCGCATGATCTTAACCGCGAGAATAATCTGTTTTCTCTGCTCTCAAGGGAACGTCCAGATTAGGGGAACGTCCAGATTAGGGGAACGTCCACATTTAGGGAGCGTCCACATTTAGGGAGTGTCCACATTTAGGGAGCGTCCACATTTGTTGTTTGGGGTTTGGCCCAGAGACAATTATAGTCGAGATCATTTGTTTTCGAGGTGGAGGTGCAACAGTAAAAGGTCAAGTGTGAATATTCAAAACTGTGCCGCGAGTGGGGGAAGGAGAGAGAGGAGAGAACTGGAGAGATCTGAGAGGAGGAGGAGGAGGAGGAGGGAGAGAGATGGAGGAAAAAGGAGGATGACAAGGTAGAGGTGAAGTGTGAATATTCAAAACTGCCATGAGTCGAAGAGATGAGGAGAGAGAGAGAGGTGGAGAAGGACAAGAGTGGGTGAGAGAGGAATAAAGAGAGGGAAAGAGTGTGTGGGTGAGAGGAGGAGGAGGAGAGGGAACGAGACAGATGTAATACAAAATTAAGAGAGAGAGACAGGAGTAAAGAGACTGTTGAAGAGGAGAGCGGAACAAAAATGTAAAGAGTATGGAGAGAATATGGAGACAGAGAGATGAGAAGGACACGTGTAGAGAGGGGGATGAGCGGGAGGAGGTTTTGGAGGACAACATTCCATGCACACACAGTTCCTCATTAACGGGTCTAATTGATTGATGATTGTGGCCAGAATAGATCAGGATCCACTTCCAATATTTGAGCCTCTGGATGTTTCAGCAACGGAAAGAGACGAGAGACAGAACGGGACGAAGGATAGAACTGGACAGAGGATAGAACAGGACGGAGGATAGAACTGGACAGAGGATAGAACAGGACGGAGGATAGAACGGGACGCAGGATAGAACAGGACAGAGGATAGAACAGGAAGGAGGATAGAATGGGACGGACGATAGAACGGGACGGACAATGAGGAACAAACCACAGGCTTCTGTTGGGACATAACGGACTAGGACTAAACCTGGACTAGACCAGGACTAAACAAGGACTAAACCAGGACTAAACCAGGACTAAACCTGGGCTAAATCTGGACTAAATCTGGACTAAGGACTCAACCAGGACTAGTCTAAACCTGGAATAACAAACATTTGTCCAGGATTTGCCCCCTGCTCCTGATTTTAACATTTTAAAAGGTCTGAGCTCGTATTAGATTCTGTCTGTAGAAATAAAGAGAAATAAAGAGAAATAAAGAGAAATAAAGAGAAATAAAGAGAAACAAAGAGAAATAAAGAGAAACAAAGAGAAATAAAGAGAAATAAAGAGAGCAGCTGTACCTAATAAAGTGTCCGTGTTGTGTGGTGTTGTGTGGTGTGTGATGTTGTGTGGTATTGTGTGGTGTTGTGTTGTGTGTGATGTTGTGTGGTATTGTGTGGTGTTGTGTCGTGTCGTGCGGACAGTGTGTTCTTATGTGAGTGTGTTTACTCGGGGCTTTTAGCAGTGACATTTTGCCTCTGTGTTTGTGTTTTGTGTTCTCTGTTTTGTGTTCTGTGTTGTGTGTTGTGTGTTTTGTGTTGTGTGTTGTGTGTTGTGTGTTTTGTGTTGTGTGTTGTGTGTTTTGTGTTGTGTGTTTTGTGTTGTGTGTTGTGTGTTTTGTGTTTTGTGTTGCTTTGGGAGTTGAACATTGACTCTCATAAATGCCACGTCCTCCAGCCTTTTGTCTCCTGTGGGGACGACTTAAAAGACTCGACGCCATTAATGGACAGAACAACTGTGTCACAACTGTCAGAGCGTCCAAGTGTCCAGGGGTCAGGGGGTCAGAGTGTCCAGGGGTCAGAGCGTCCAGGGGTCAGAGGGTCCAAGTGTCCAGGGGTCAGAGGGTCCAGGGGTCAGAGGGTCCAGGGGTCAGAGGGTCCAAGTGTCCAGGGGTCAGAGGGTCCAGGGGTCAGAGGGTCCAAGTGTCCAGGGGTCAGAGGGTCCAGGGGTCAGAGGGTCCAGGGGTCAGAGGGTCCAAGTGTCCAGGGGTCAGAATGTCCAGGGGTCACAGCGTCCAAGTGTCCAGGGGTCAGAGTGTTCAGGGGTCAGAGGGTCCAAGTGTCGAGGGGTCAGAGTGCAGAAGGATGAGGACTTTTGCCACCGTCATTAACCAACTCAAACTAAATGGTCTTTGAATGAGGAAAAACAGGACATGTGTAAACCAGGACTGGACTGGGACTAAGACGGGACCAGAAGGACTAAGACAGGAGGATTAAGTCTAAAACAGGACTAAGACAAAGACAGGTCTAAGACAGGACTAGAGTAGGACACAACCAAGGCTCAGCTCGGACCAGAACTAGACTCAAACCAGGACCAAACCAGGATAAGAGTTACCCAAGGATTTGACCAGGACTAGAGCAGGACTAGACCAGGACTAGACTAAATCCACATCAAACCTAAACTCTTTCCTCAGACCTAACCCCAGATCAGTGACGTCCCTGGAGACGTCTGTCTTTTCGTGTTAATATTAAAAACATAACCTGACGATTTAAGCAGGACTTGATCTGTCAGCAGCTCCTGGAGTTTGGAAATGAAATAGAAAGTGAAACATTCGGAGGCGTTAAAAGCTCCGTACCTTTGTGGCGCCGCAGTCGGGAGGTTTTCTGGTCCTGAAAGACGCGAGTGACAGGACAGACACGGCTCTGAATCTCAACCACTTTAAGCAGCGACACCTTTGAACCGTTTTGAACCTGGAAACCGCACAAAGCCAGAGTCTGTTTCTCGTCCCAACAGCGACTTTATACACGACGAATGAGCCCTGGCAACGGGATGATGAATTTGATCCCACGGAGCAGAAATGGAGATGGTTTTTACGTATTTTCTCTTGATTATGTTTTGACACAGTTTGACTATTGTAACGTTTCACTTTTCCACCTGCTCGTCTCATAGAAGTTTAGTTTTGTCACAAATACGGAGCTGCCAGGTTTGAACGTCTGAAGAAACTGCCCAAAACCAACTGCATTTATAAAAGTAGCGCTGCTTTGGTCACTCAGCTCCGCCCTCTTTTCACACAGCCCCGCCTTCTCTTCACACAGCCCCGCCTTCTCTTCAGACAGCCCCTCCTCCTCCTCACACAGCCCCGCCTTGTCCTCCTACTCACACAGCCCCGCCCTCTCTTCACACAGCCCCGCCTTCTCTTCACACAGCCCCGCCTCCTCTTCTTCACACAGCCCCGCCTCCTCTTCTTCACACAGCCCCGCCTCCTCCTCACACAGCCCCGCCTCCTCCTCACACAGCCCCGCCTCCTCTTCTTCACACAGCCCCGCCTCCTCCTCAATTCCAGTGTTTCCGTAGGATTATTCTCATAGACCAGGAGTGTCCAAACTACGGCCCAGGGGCTAAATCCGGCCCTCAAACTAATTTTTATTGGTCCTTCAGTCAAATGGGCCCAATTGATCAAAAATAATCATCTTAATTATAATCAGTACTTTTTAAAATTTGAGTAATCCTGCTAATATAACTAAATAATATCACATTATATTGTCACACAGATGTATTAAAGTGTGAATCAAAACTGTTAAATGCGCCGTCTGAATTAGCCCAATTGATTCTTTCCCCCGCTAGCGTTAGCAACAGGTTTGATTGACAGCGTTGCTAAACCAGCGGTGCGGGAAGAGCCTTCAACAGCCTCGCTCCGGATTGACTCTTTGGTTACTATGACACTTGCGGTCCAAATTAGCCGCTATAACCGCTAGCATCGCTGAACTTCATTTGTGGGTGACGTCACATTTATTAGACGTGTATAAAAAAACAGGAAAAAAAACCACGGACAATATTTTTCACTTAATATGTGATATGTCGCTCAGCTCCACGGGAAAACGACAAACCTGGCAACCCTGCAGAAATGTTCCACAATGAGGTATTAAACTAGCACGTGTGAGAGTTTTTAACCATTCGTACTGTGATTCGTACTGGGTCGCCTCTCCATAGCTCTGACCTATACTTTGTCCTACAGGCGTCACATGCTAGTCCAGATAAATACGTTTAACGCCGTACGGTGAAACATGAGGTAATACAACAGCGTTTCCAAGAACACGAGCAGACCAGAAAGTTCCAAAGTGCGTCTTTAGTGATCTGTGTAATGTTCGTATCAAATTACTACATGGAACAGTTGAATATATATATTTTTCTCGTACATTCCGCCCTATTTTTACCCGACTGCTTTAGTATCTGGCGCAGAGACGATCCAATTTCCCGTCTTAACAGAAATAGCGTTTTTTATGCAGTGAAACCTCGTGTGAAGAGTGGATGTCGGCCGTTGGAAGCACAAATCGCCGGGTGGTGACAGTAATAAGACGGAGCTGAGTTGATACGTTCAGGTTTTCCATTAGGTTTGATCTCCGGGAGCTCGCGGTTTAAGGCGAACGCGACGCCAGGAGACGGCGGCGGCGGCGTCCTCATTAGTACAAATGTGACACGCGGAGGAAACAAGTGCACGAAACCGACGCCGCGTTTACACTGAAAACAACTGCGCCACGGCAACCGGGGCCGACGAGGAACGAGGAACGAGGAGCGAGGAACGAGGAGCGAGGAACGAGGGCCCACGGGGGGTCAGCGGGACTAGACCGGGACTAAAGCGAAGACTAGGCCGGGACTAAAGCAGAGACTAGACTGGGACTAAAGCGGGACTAGACCGGGACTAAAGCAGGGACTAGACCGGGACTAAAGCAGAGACTAAACCAGGACTAAAGCGGGACTAGACCGGGACTAAAGCAGAGACTAAACCAGGACTAAAGCGGGACTAGACCGGGACTAAAGCGGAGACTAGACCGGGACTAAAGCGGAGACTAGACCGGGACTAAAGCGGAGACTAGACCGGGACTAAAGCGAGACTAGACCGGGACTAAAGCGGGACTAGACCGGGACTAAAGCGGGACTAAACCGGGACTAAAGCAGAGACTAGACCGGGACTAAAGCGAGACTAGACCGGGACTAAAGCGGGGACTAGACCGGGACTAAAGCGAGACTAGACCGGGACTAAAGCGAGACTAGACCGGGACTAAAGCGAGACTAGACCGGGACTAAAGCGGGGACTAGACCGGGACTAAAGCGAGACTAGACCAGGACTAAAGCGAGACTAGACCGGGACTAAACCAGGACTAAAGCGGGACTAAAGCGGAGACTAGACCGGGACTAAAGCGGGAACTAGACCGGGACTAAAGCGGGACTAGACCGGGACTAAAGCGGAGACTAGACCGGGACTAAAGCGGAGACTAGACCGGGACTAAAGCGGGACTAGACCGGGACTAAAGCGAGACTAGACCGGGACTAAAGCGGGGACTAGACCGGGACTAAAGCGAGACTAGACCGGGACTAAAGCGAGACTAGACCGGGACTAAAGCGAGACTAGACCGGGACTAAAGCGAGACTAGACCGGGACTAAAGCGGGACTAGACCGGGACTAAAGCGGGGACTAGACCGGGACTAAAGCGAGACTAGACCGGGACTAAAGCGGGGACTAGACCGGGACTAAAGCGAGACTAGACCGGAACTAAACCAGGACTAAAGCGGGACTAAAGCGGAGACTAGACCGGGACTAAAGCGGGAACTAGACCGGGACTAAAGCGGGACTAGACTGGGACTAAAGCGGGGACTAGACCGGGACTAAAGCGGGAACTAGACCGGGACTAAAGCGGGACTAGACCGGGACTAAAGCGGGGACTAGACCGGGACTAAAGCGGAGACTAGACCAGGACTTTGCAGGACTAAAGCAAAGCTAAGTCAGGACTAAGTCAGGACTAGGCCAAAACTAAGACAGAACTAAACCGGGACTAGACCGGGACTGAGGCAGGACTAGGCCAGAACTAAGACAGGACTGAGGCAGGACTGAGACAGGACTTAACCAGAGACTAAACCGGGACTAGGTCAGGATTAAGACAGGACTAGACCCAGACTAGACCAGGACTTGACCAGAGAATAAACCATTTTATGAAGTCAGACATTTTATACTGCAGTGGAAAAGTCTTAAAGCTGCACTACGTAACCTTTCTGGAGAGGGGTCCATGTCGCACGATACAGCGCTGAAAATAACCTGGAAACGGATTCTTCGAGCTTAAACAAATAATAAATAACAACGACACAAACACTTTACACGTTCATTTGCAGATCGTATGTTTTATTCTCCTCTTCTCATCGTTTTTTCACTTTTATCACTGATCTGTTTTTTTCCGTCTCCTCTGACCAGGCGACCCTCCCGTCGGTTTCCGGGACGTCCTGCTGCGCGAAGGTCCCGAGGGCTTCGCTAAGGCCGTGCGCGCCCACCCGGGTCTGCTGCTGATGGACACCACCTTCAGAGACGCCCACCAGTCGCTCCTGGCAACGAGAGTCCGAACCCACGACCTGAAGATGATCTCGCCCTTCGTCAGCCACAACTTCAGCAACCTGTACAGCCTGGAGAACTGGGGAGGTCAGTGCGGAGAAAAACACGAGTATTTTTGTTTACGACGTACAATTTGGACATGGACAGGGCTGTTATAGTAATACATAACAACTAGTGGTGGAACGTAAGTAAAAGTAGCTAAAAGTACTGTTATTTTGACGTATCTTTACTGTACTGAAGTAGATTTTAATGTGGGTACTTTTTACTTTTATATCACTACATTTGAGAGCAGAAATCTGTACTTTCCACTTCACTACGTAAGAGAATTGAAAAGTTAAAGTATTTTTTATCACAGTTTGAGACCTGCTGAAAAGGCTGAGGGTTTGTTTTTTTGAGCAAAATATGCAAATAAAAAAAAATATCGATTCATTTGTTCATTTGTTGAGCAAAATTCAGCACAAATTTGTATCAAAATCACCACATTTGAAGATTCAGGAGACTCAGTGTTTTCCTCTTTAAGTACATTTGAAACAGGCGCTTCAGTACTTTTACTTAAGTACATTTGAAACAGGTGCTTCAGTACTTTTACTTAAGTACATTTGAAACAGGTGCTTCAGTACTTTTACTTAAGTACATTTGAAACAGGTGCTTCAGTACTTTTACTTAAGTACATTTGAAACAGGTGCTTCAGTACTTTTACTTAAGTACATTTGAAACAGGCGCTTCAGTACTTTTACTTAAGTACATTTTTCATGTGCGTGAGTATTCTGCTCTAGGAAAGACGGGTCTAAGACGGGACTAAGATGGGACTAAAACGGGACTAAAACGGGACTAAGACTGGTCTAAGACAGGTCTAAGAGAGGACTAAGAAAGGACAAAAACGGGACTAAGACGGGACTAAGACGGGACTAAGACGGGACTAAGACGAGACTAAGACGGGACTAAAACGGGACTAAGACAGGACTAAGACAGATCTAAGACAGGTCTAAGACAGGTCTAAGACAGGTCTAAGAGAGGACTAAGAAAGGACAAAAACGGGACTAAGACGGGACTAAGACGGGACTAAGACGGGACTAAGACGAGACTAAGACGGGACTAAAACGGGACTAAGACAGGACTAAGACAGATCTAAGACAGGTCTAAGACAGGTCTAAGACAGGTCTAAGAGAGGACTAAGAAAGGACAAAAACGGGACTAAGACGGGACTAAGACGGGACTAAGACGGGACTAAGACGGGACTAAGACGGGACTAAGACGGGACTAAGACGGGACTAAGACGGGACTAAGACTGGACTAAGACGGGACTAAGACAGGACTAGAGTAGGACACAACCAGGGCTAAACTTGGACTAGACCAGGGTGTTGTGTGGTGAGGGGGTTTTACAGCAAAAAACATAGAATAATTAAAAAATAAATCTGATACTTCGCGGATTTCAAATATTGTGGGTTATTTTTAGAACATAACCCCCGCGATAAACGAGGGCCCGCAGTACTTTTACTCGTTACTGTCCCGTCCTGGCGTAGTCCGACAGAAGCGCGGCTCAAAACCGACACGAGCTTTACTCACAGATCAAAAAACGTATTTATTTCGTAACAATCCTAGCGAGACATTTGTCCTGCTAATGTGTTTCTAAATATCTCTGAACGTCCCCGTGTCACCGCTGAGACAATTGGACTTGAACGCTCCGTCATTACACACTCGTGATAATGCCTCCCAATACGACGTCCCCGCGGCGCCGCACCGTCCCTTTAAACACAAATCATCCCTTTAAGAGCGTAAATAAAACAGGACAACGTTTATTTAGCCACAGCCGTGTCGCGCAGCCCTCGGTTTCGTCTTAACCCCCAAAGAAAAATGAAAGTCGACTCCCTAAACGCGCCCGTTCGTCCGTCGTCACGTTGTTTTGCCGCGCGCCGTCGCTGTAATGTACTTTCGTGGCGGTGTATTGCTCAGCGCGGGAGGCAGACTTGGCCTGTATTTTTCTGTCAAACTCCTGATAAAGATAGAGTGCTGCTGTTTAAAACTTCAGAAAGCTTTTAGTGAAGACTTGAAATGGCGGCACGCTCACACCTACATCAAACGCGGCGTTTACGATGCGGCGAGAGCAATAGACGGTTTCAAAAGCTGCATTTATAGAAGCATTTATAGAACCATTAACTACGATGGCGCCTGAAGTAAACAGCTACAATGTGTAATGGCTTTGCAAAAATACATTTCCGTTATTACTTCCTACACTGGAAAATATGAATTATACTTTTGACTCGGTTAAATTAAAGAGGAGGTGTTTTATTTCTACGGGGTGTTAACCGCTAACGCATAACAGATTTAGATCACCGTGTTAGCTTTTATTGTTTTAAAAGTGCTATAATTGCCGAAAACAACGTATGAACTTTCGTTTTTGAGTCTCATCTTTCTCACCTTTGCTCTCCGCGCTAAGTCACTCCCCCTTCAGAGCAACGTCACAACACAATTAGCGTGCATCCTGCTAATACACATCGCTAACTACTGCACGTCACACCGGGTTTGTCAAGTTGCTGTGTACAGTTTTGTATGTAGTCTAATACTTGTTCTCGCATGGATCTAGACCAGGGCTGTCCAAACTACGGCCCCGGGGCCAAATGCGGCCCTCAGATGAATTTTTGTTGGTCCTCCTAAACTGGCCCAATTGATCAGGAAGTATTTTTTTATGCAAATTGAAGAGATTCTACCTCTATAACCTGAATAACATCACATTGCATAGTGACACAGACCTAAAGTTAATCTTCCAAGTCGTATTAAAGGTACAACGGCGTATCGATACTGGTTTGTGCCACTCAGCTTCAAATTTGTTTCCGTATGTGATCCTCGGTAAAAAAAAGTTTGGACACCCCTGATCTAGACCATTCTATATTCAGGAAATCCCACCTTCCTCATGTGATATTTGTCAGCATTGATACTTGTTCAAAGGAGGGTTGATTTTCCGGGCTATACGTCGCTCTGGAGTATAAGTCGCACCCGCCAAATGCACAATAATGAAGAAAAAAAATGATATAAGTCGCATTTTTTGTGGAAATTTATTTTACAAAATCCAAGACCAAGAACAGACATTTTATCTTTAAAGTCAAGTTATAATAATACAAATAAAATAGAGAACAACAGGCTGAATATCAGTACATCACGCTAACGCTAACGTAACACATTTATATTTATTCAGCCACATGAAGCACAGACAGAACTGAACACGTGTCTGGTTTGTTAACGTAAGATATTAACAGTTAATCAGATAAATAAAGAAGAAAAAACAAGCTACAATGTGAAATTATGTGTTTTAATGATATATATAAGTCATATAAGTATAAACGTATGAAAAAAGTGCGACTTATAGCCCGGAAAATACGGTAATTCAATTCGTGACTGCAGATTATCACAGTGGCTACATTAGCTATACAGTTTGTAAATATTTGTCAGTACTGATACTTGTTCTAAGGAGTATTTCGTTACTACTACTTCGATACTCGCTCTCGTATTGTAGTGTCAGCGTATTGATATTTTAACCCCTCTACCTCAAACTACCCATGAACGAATGACCTACTTGTGAGCGTATACGACCGAAGTGACTCAACACACGGGCTACGTTAGCGATTAGCATTCACGTTTACATTTTATTCCCTTTGGGCTTTTTCGAGGCGTTAATTCAACTCGATGTCTCGGATTTGCGCACGAGAGAAAGGCCGAGTACCAAATCAAAACAAATGAGCTGCGTTACCTGCGTATTATGTAAATACTGCAGTACTACGCGCCGTCGTAATTGATGGTCTGCGGCTAACACCCCAGCGGAGATCGTTCTATTTATACTGTTGTGATGGCACTGGCGCTGAAGCTGGATGCTGCTACTGTGCTCTTTACGAGTCAGATCTTGTGCATGGATGTTGGAGGCTGATTGAAAAGTATAGCTGGTTTAAAAGCCGTAACGGAGAGAAAAATGTGAGGACGTGAGTGTCGGGGAGACGAGTATGGATGACGGTAAACACTGATTTGCATGAGCGCTTTGCAAACGGAGAAAACAAAAACCCCTGCTTATATAAAAGTACAAGTATAAAGGCAAAGTATAGCGCACTTTTCCACAGTATGGCTTTAAACTGATCGATTTCCACGGTGACGGGAGACCAGGTTACATGTCAGATCTGCTCGAAACTCACTCAAAGTAAGCGTGCGTGGTTCAAAAGGTGTTTTATCCAGCTGTAAAACACACGTAATTGAATAAATGCTCCATAGATTAATTTAATGCCACGCTGTGCAACATTCTAGCCTACTATTTCCATGGAAACAAGCAGGTGATGGACGTTTCTCCACGTTTTACGCCACATCTTCAAGTTTAGGCCTTATACTGTAGAGAAATGGACATAGCTAACCTGCTAGCTGCTGCGCTGCATCGACTGTGGCTCCAATTCACTTTCCATTGAAAAACTGTGGCTTGTTTATCTGTCAAACTGAATATTTTGGTCTTAAAATGTTCGTATTAACCCGCTCTACGTGATTCTGGGGTTTTTATTCCACGTTTGTGTCCAGAACTCAAGATATTAACCTTTAATAACAGACAAATCTATGGTATAGCCCCATTACTATGAATTAACCAGCAATATTGAGCAAATTTGGTGCAGAAAAGAAAGTTAACCATACTTTTTATCCATTTTATTGGGGCATTTGCTCAAAAACATGCATATTCAAACATTTTTGTAACTACGTCTTGCTTTCAGATTTTGTATTTTTAACCTTTTGGCCAAACAACCCCAAACAAACGCGCTTCCACATTTCTCTGTAGCACTGTTTCTAATATTATCTCACTATTTCCCTGACTGTAGTGAGTCAGACTTGAGTAAGCCGTCCCTTAGTCTCGCTGGGTCACTCACTTAGACAAACATAATACTCTTATAGTGAGAGCTGAGATGGTGCCGAGGCGTTATGTTCAAATATCTCTGCTCTGATTTACTTAGGCTGCTACTGCTGCTTCTTTTACGGGCTCAAACACCAGATACTTTGACAATGTAATGAAATACTGGTCTCTTTCTAACGGCTCCACCAGGAGAAATTTAATCTAACCAGGATCTTTCAGCACCAAAGAGAAGCTCGTATTTGCTTTTGTTCACCAGTCACACGGAGCACAGCCGGATTAGAAGGAACGTTTTGTGTGGGTTTCATAAGCGCGAAGTAACTTGGCCAGATGCGCCACTACAAGTTTTAAATAATATCAAACTTTATTTTTATTCTTGTGTAAATCCACAAAGCAAAAGTATTGATTTGAAGTTTTGGGGTTTACTCGAAAAAAACAATTACCTGGATTAGTTCGGTTTGGGCGTTCTCTTTGGCATCACGAGACGGAGGTAAGGCCTTGATTATCGGCGACAGTGGCTCAGTTGGTAGAGCGTTTGTTGAGTCTTTTGGTACGTTTGGTAAAGCGGTTCGATCTTCCGAATCTCTCGACCTAAACATTATCCATTGTTTGTTTGTGGACGTGTCTGGGGTGAGGGAAGTCTGGGAGTCCCTGCTTAGACTGCTGCCCCCGCGACCCACCTCCGGATAAGCGGAAAAAAATGGATGGATGGAAGTTTTAGGTTTACTCAAAAAAAAAAACCCAAAAAAAAACCATTTACCTGGATTAGTTAGGTCTGGGCATTATATTGGGCAACACAAGACAGAGGTAATGCCTTGACTGTGGGCGACAGTGGCTCAGTTGGTAGAGTTTGTCCACTGATCCGAAGGTTGGAATCCCTCTCGACATAAACATCATTGGTAGGTCAGATCCATTGGAGGTGTGATTCCAGCTTCTAAAAACAAATGGTGTCGTCGTGTTTGGGCAAGACGCTTGACCCACCTCATCCCTCAGAACATTTGTCCAATGATCTGAAGGTTGGCAGTTCGAATCCCACTCTTGATGTAAACATTGTTGGTAGAGAGTCAGATCCACTGCGATTTCAGCTTCCAAAGATGAATGTCCTTGAGCAAGACACTTTACCCACATGGCCCCTAGTGTCCGTGCGCTCTGGTGTGAATGGGGGAGTGGTTTAAGTGCCTTGAAAGTGAAAAAGCGCCATATAAAATACTTTGTGGGTGGGTTTCATCAGCTCAAAGTACCTTGGCTACTGCAAGTTTTATATAATATCAACCTTTATTTTTGTTCTTATGCATTACCACAAAGTAAAAGTACTGATTTCAAGTTTTAAGTTTACTCAAAAAACCATTTAACCTGGATTAGTTCGCTCTGGGCGTTCTCTTCGGCGTCACGAGACAAAAGTATTGCCTTGGTGGAGGTCCAATACCATTGTTTCCAATTTGAGGGTGGGCGAAATTAACGTTAATGAAAAACCCACTTTGTTATAGATCCCATTTGATAAACACAGAGCCGTCTCCAAAGTGCTGCGCAGTCATTAAGAAATAAAAGATTCAGCTCCACAAGTCGTTATTAAGAAAATGAAAACCCGTCAAACCAAATAAGACCCACGATAAAGAGTGATTCAAAACAATAAAAAAAGTTCAAATATGAGAAAATTAAGTAAAACAAAGCGTTACGTTTCTCTCTTTGACAATTTTCAGACGATATTATGGAAGTCCGACGTAAAATCGACTTCAAATGTGCAGAAATCCCAGTTTTAAATTTGAAAGATTAAACAGATTTATGTCATATCTCTTATTATTTCTCAGCTTTTCTAAATAGTTGTGTTGTCGATGTTACACCAGCCCAACTTTCCGCTCATAACGAAAACTTTAAGGCTACTAAACCAAATCTGGAACTCGGTATTTGCACGTCTAACCCAGTCGAGAAAACGTGCTCTTTCTGCCTTTATTTTGACATACAAATTTCATTATATTTACCGTATTTTCTGGAGTATAAGTCGCACTGGAGTATAAGTCGCAACAGCCAAAAAATGCACAATAATGAAGAAAAAAACATATATTTCACATATTATTTGCAGTATATTTGAGTATAAGTCGCACCTCCGGCCAAACTATGAAAAAAAGTGCAGTTTATAATCCAGAAAATACTGCATTTTGTTAAGAAAAAACTTGATTCTCTTCTCAAATTCACTTCCTGTTTTGTTTTGTCAGCCATATTGGATGATGACGACGATCTTGTTTGTCAAAAGTAGTTAAGTCCCGCCTCCTAAACAAGCGATCTCAGTCTCAGATTCGTTTTTAAAAAAATCTTTTATCTTTGGAGTTCGATTTCCCGTTTGCATGTTCTCCCTGTGTCCCGTTACGTTTTTTCCAGACACTGCGTTTTCCGTTATCAACCCCAAACATCCAAAATAAGTGAAATCCTCCAGCTGTCCTGACCAAGAATCGCTCAAGAGACTCATCGAGATGGGTCCTCAGGCGTGGCACTACAACACCCACTCCTTCTGACAGGTTGGGTCAAATGCAGAGGGTTCATTTCCGTGGACAATAAATGTACCTTTAAAGCCCCATATTGCACTATTTTCTGATCCATGTTCTAATATTATGTAAAATCCACTTTCATGAGCTGCCAACCTCGTTATAACAGTAATTCTTCATCATTACCTCACTCAAAGTTGTGTTTTGTTTGATTTATGCTTGTCTTAGTGATCCTGTGTTGTCTTGAACGTTTAGAAAATGTCTGTTCTCACCTACCCCCTATCTCCGCCCATTGCTCTACACTTACTGACGATTATTCCAGATATTTTGACTCTGGTTTCTACGTGTAAACTTCCATATTACGCTGTTTTCTGATCTGTTCTAATGTTTCCTCGTCACAAACAGACCTGGGGTTGAGTTTTGTCTTTTTCTCTCAAACTGAAAACACTCTGTTCCACCTTGTGACATCATCGAGTGGTGATACAGGAAGTGCTCCGCTGTGTTTTTAAACTCCATAGACCGGATTTCATCGCTGGAATTGCCAATCTCTACAGCGCAAAAGGTAAAAGTTAGCTTGAAAACTACCAATTCATGACATCACAAGGTGGAACAGAGCGTTTTGAAGCTTTGGAGACGTTACAGACTAATAATAAATGAAACAAAACACAATTCCAGGTGGGTTTTTGAAGCGGTAATAACATTATAACACGGCTTAAACCTCACAGTCGACCATTTTGTGTAACGTGTGACCTTTCACCTTAGTTCATGCATGCCCAAACTGTGGCCCAGGGGCTAAAATCGGCCCTCAGACCTATTTTTCTTGGCCCTCAAGCTTCTCATATTACTTTAAACAGTACTTTTTACTTTACATTTTTGAAAATCTACTTTAACAAGCCCATCTCAAATATTTAAAGTGTTCCGTTGAGGATGTAAACGTGAATAAAGGTCTAGCGGTTCAGTTTAATTTGTAATAAACGTGCAGATTTGAAGTATTCACTGTACTGGCGACGATTCTATGGCCCTCAGTCGTCCCTCAGCTTTGTCTTTTTATACATGGCCCTTAATGAGAAAAGTTTGGACACCCCTGCCTTAGTTGGAGTACATTTGTATACCCCTGACACTCGCTCGTTCTAGCGCAGTTTTCTCCGTGATTAGACCTGTTTTACTTCTTATTAACCGCCGTATGTCCAACTATTGCCTCACGTTGTTACATAATGGAACATAGAATGAGCCGGCGCACTGGGATATCCCTATTACTTTACGTTCGCGCTTCAAATAAGGAACTTTGATTAATATTTTTACAATTGCACTTGACGCTGGAGCATTATCAAGCGCTTGTCTGTAATTGTTCTCATTGTCGAAACTCCTCCATCTCCATTTTTTCTCTCTTTCCGTCTCGGTTGCGTCGGCCATTTTAGGCTCATAATTGCATATTATACAGGTCCTCCATTGGGGCCCTTCATGCCTCAAGAAGTTTCAATAACATGTGATTTTCCCTGTTCAGTGAAGAGCAGAGCAAAGGTACAATCGCAGTGTATTGAGCGAGCTTTCGACGTATGGCATGAGACTTTGAAAAGGTAAAAACAATGGTGTGCAATCAAGGAGAGCTACCAACGGAGAATGAAACTTTAATTATTATGGTAAAGCATTGGGGGACGGCGCCGCTGCTCTGACAGGCCGTATATGTAGGAGACTAATATCAGTATGTAGGCTATAATTAACCCTTAAAGGAGCCGCGGCGGAGCTGGAAACTCCTTTAGTTCCAGTCAAAGAGAAGCTGAGCCAAGCATAAACGTATCGCACTTATGATCTATGAGGTTCAGCCTATGTTTTATTTAACAGACCGAGGACTATTTTTAGAGGCCGCTCACAAAGGAGATCTCTTTCATTGTTAATAAAAAAAAAAAAGCTCCGTTTCGCCGAAGCCCGATGGTCGTTGTATTGTAGTTAAAATCAGACTAAGAGGACGGGCAGTGCTGACTTACACTCTGATGTTCATTTTTCAGACCAAAGTTTAGTTTATTTTCATATCTGACAGTTTCAAATGGTCTTTAGCGGTCTTCAGGGGTCGGCAAACGGCGGCTCCGGAGTCACATGTGGCTTTTTCATCCTGATACTGCAGCTCTGTGCGGCTCGAGAAAATAGTAATGATATTTACCGTAAATTTGGGACTATAGAGCGCACCTGAATGTAAGCCGCACCAGCTAAATTTGTAAAGAAAATCCATTTTGTACATATATAAGCCGCTCCTGAATATAAGACGCAGGTTTTCATATTGTAACGTGAGATATTTACACAGAAAGATGATGCACGGACACGCTTTTTTAAAAACTGTGCCTGAAAATTGGCACCGACACGACATCAACACGGGATGAACACACCTGCAGGTTTAGAAAATAAAGCTGTACCAACACGGGCCTCTGCTTTTATTTCCTTTTGTCGTCTTTTTACGTTGACCAAGTTGGATTCATTGATGCCGAGCTCACGTGCAGTGGCTCTATTTCCTCCTTTAATGGTCAAACTTACGTGCAGTGGCTCTATTTCCTTCTTTAATGGTCAAACGTACGTGCAGTGGCTCTATTTCCTTCTTTAATGGTCAAACTTACCTGCAGTGGCTCTATTTCCTTCTTTAATGGTCAAACTTACGTGCAGTGGCTCTATTTCCTTCTTTAATGGTCAAACGTACGTGCAGTGGCTCTATTTCCTTCTTTAATGGTCAAACGTACGTGCAGTGGCTCTATTTCCTTCTTTAATGGTCAAACGTACGTGCAGTGGCTCTATTTCCTTCTTTAATGGTCAAACTTATGTGCAGTGGCTCTATTTCCTTCTTTACTGGTCAAACTTACGTGCAGTGGCTCTATTTCCTTCTTTAATGGTCAAACTTACATGCAGTGGCTCTATTTCCTTCTTTAACGGTCAAACTTACGTGCAGTGGCTCTATTTCCTTCTTTAACGGTCAAACTCACGTGCAGTGGCTCTATTTCCTTCTTTAATGGTCAAAGTTACGTGCATTGGCTCTATTTCCTTCTTTATTGGTCAAACTTACGTGCAGTGGCTCTATTTCCTTCTTTATTGGTCAAACTTACGTGCAGTGGCTCTATTTCCTTCTTTATCTTAAAAACTGCATCGTATCCATTTCTTCGTGTGTTTTCCATGATGCGCAAAATGACCATTCAAAATCAAAACTAGTGAATTCTTCAGAGCGTAATCTTTCCCCACGTCTGTCTCACTTTTACGTTTACAGCTAGAGAGCGCCCCCCGGTGGCCGTTATCCTGTAAAATTCTATAAATAAGCCGCAGGGTTCAAAGTGCGGGGAAAAAGTCGTGGCTTATAGTCCAAAATTTATGGTAATTGAAGTGTATTTTATTTGTGTTAGTTCTTTTTTAAATTGTAGTTCTGAATTGGAAGATTATTGTGATCTTGAAATGCTAAAATAAAGCGATATTTTATTATTTTTCGTTGCTCAAAATAAGCGTCACACTCACGTAAGTCGGTACCAGAGCGTGTGCATTTAGGCTCCGACAGCCCAAAGGCGACGTACAGATGACGCTCACAGCATTTTTTTGTTTGCCACATGGATCATTTAAGTTCAGCTTTTTAATTCATTTGAAAAAGATCTTCAACTTTCAAAGACATTTTATTTTCTCTGTGGCACTTCGTGGATTTCATAAGAAACACACGATAGTTATTTATAGAAAGTGTAAATGTGAAAAGTAACAATATACACAATGTTATCTTCATTTTAGATGTCAAAGTATTTGCAGCTCCTCTCTCTCTCTCTCCATTCTCTCTCTCTCTCTCTTCCACCTGCCCCTCCATTCTTTCTCTCCCTCTTCATGCTCTCACTCTCTCTCTCTCTCCCCTCTCTTCCACCTGCCCCTCCATTCTCTCTCTCCCTCTTCATGCTCTCACTCTCTCTCTCTGCCCTCTCTTCCACCTGCCCCTGCATTCTCTCTCTCCCTCTTCATGCTCTCACTCTCTCTCTCTTTGCCCTCTCTTCCACCTGCCCCTCCATTCTCTCTCTCCCTCTTCATGCTCTCACTCTCTCTCTCTGCCCTCTCTTCCACCTGCCCCTCTATTCTCTCCCTCCCTCTCCATGCTCTCACTCTCTCTCTCTCCACTCTCTCTCCTCTCACCCCCTGCCCCTCGATACTCTCTCCTCTCTCTCTCTCTTTCTCCCTCTAATTCTCCTGCACTCTCTCCCTCCTGTCTCCCCCTGCCCATCTATACTCTCTCCTCTCTCTCCCGCTCCATTCTCTCTCTCTGTCCATTTCCTCCCTCTCCATACTCTCTCCTCTCTCCCTCTGCCCCTCTATACCCTCTCCTCTCTCGCTCTCCCCCTTTCTCCCTCTGCATATTCCCTCTCTCTCTCTTAGTGTCTCTTCTCTCTCCTCTTCCCCTCCATACTCCCTCCCTCACCGCTCGCCACAGTCGTCCAGGAGCCGGTCGATTTGAACGTTTAAAGTCGAGTTTTACAAAGCAAAAACTGCAGAAATAATCGAAATTTACACTTTTATACTTTGATAAAACAGAACAAACAGTGATAAATGTGCAGGGACTTTAAAAACACAGAGGAGCGTCTGAGTTCAGAGCAGAGCTGGGCCTGTAGGAGAGTGGAGCTGTGCGGAGAGGCTAAATACAGAAACACGAGTGGGTGTAACAAAGCACAAAAGCAGACGGGGTTTTTTTGACGAGGATTATATAACGTTACGCAATTTTGGGAAATAAAAATGTAATTGTAATTTTGATCATTAAAATTCTGGTTCGATTTGCAATAAATGTGCACAATCTGAAGTGATATTGAGACAAAAACGGACGCAAGTCACATCAATTTCAGAAGTTGAGTTGGTAGAAATCTCCTCTACAGATACAGGACAGTCCATGATCTACAGAACTACTGCCTTTGTGCCAATTAGCAACAAAACAACAAACTTGTAGGTGCGATTTTAGTCTTTGCAATATATTTGAACATCAATCCTGATAATTTTGTGATTGGCTGATGGTTTTGAGGTAAGTAAAGTCTTTGGCCTCAAGTTTAGTCAAATCTCAGGTCATGTTTTCAGTTTTAAGCTCTGCCAAGTTCTAATTTAAAGCCGCATTGTGTAACTTTCCTGGTTTAGGGTTCGTCACCTGCTTGTTTTCCCGGGAAAATGTATCGATTTGTCAGGAATATGCGAGTGATCTATCTCCACGGGATTAAGTCTGCAGCCCAACTCCTTCAGGACCATATCCGAGGTGTGCGAGAGTAAAAAGGCCCCCTCGTCCCGGTTTAAAGTCCCATGAATGAGTTACAGGTCAGATCTGCGATATAAAGGGCAGCTCTGAGGACAAACTAGAAACATGGCCAGTATTATCGCTCAAGTTTCGTCAGTTGAACAATGAGGTTCATCTGATCTTGTAACTTTTTTTAGACCAAAGTTTAGTTTGTTTTCATCCCTGAGAGTTTGGACTGCTCACTAGCGCCTCACAGTGGTCAAGTGATGCTGTTGTGACTATATCGATGTATCTTTCAGTAAATTAAAGCTGGAACTACAGATTTTGGGCCTCAGGGTTTATGTGAGGACTTTTTCTTTGTAAAAGTCTGAAGATTTGGGTGTTTTTTCTAAGATTTGATGAGTGTGGAGGGTGAAAAAGTCAATTTTATGGCTAATTATTGGTACATTCAGCTGTTTATTTGTTCCAGCTGAAGTATTTTAATGAAACAGTCAATTTAAAAATGGTTCACTGGGGTTTTCTTGCTTTATTTCAATTTTAATCAGTGGCATAAAGTAGTTTCAATATTATTCTGATTCGTCTGAGAGAAAGTATGGGGAACAGAGTGGAGAGAGTATGGAGGGGGGAGAGAGAGAGAGTGGGGGAGAGAAAATGGAGGGGCAGGGGGAGAGAGAGAGTAGGAGGGGGAGAGTATGGGGAACGGGGGGAGAGAGAGAGAGTATGGACGGATGAGAGAGGGGTCTGACAGTGAAACATGAGTGTGAGTTTGTCTGATATTTTGATCTTTGATTCTCTTGACAAATTCACTGTATATATATATTTTTTGCTTTTTCTACACATAATCCCACTGCTTTTTAGTGAAATTTTAACAGTTTTTTTGTGTGATATTAGACACAAGACAAACAATAAAAGACATGAAACATTTTGACTTGAGGGAAGAGGGAGAGCAGACGTCAGGGTTTGAAGGAGGAGACGAGACGGTAAGAACGACATCTGCTCTTATATGAGAGGGTGCGTGGGTAGATAAGTAATAAAACTGAAAAAGAAATAAAAGGCAAAGGGTGGAAAATTTAGAAAAAAATAATAATTTAGTGAGGTTCCAGTTTGTTTGTTTTTTCCATTATTATTATTATTATTATTATTATTATTATTATTATTATTATTATTATTATTATTATATTATTATTTATTGTATTATTATTATTATTATTTATTTTATTATTATTATTATTATATTTATTTTATTATTATTATTTATTTTATTATTTATTTATTTTTTATTTTATTTATTTCTGTTTTCATTTATTTATTTTGACCAGTTTTAAAGCCCTTCTGGAGACAGGTGTTGCAAATTAGCCTGGTCTACATGCTGTGATACCTTGTTGTTTCTGTCCCTATTCAAATAAACAATAAAAAAAATTAAAATAAACTTGTTCCCGTCCTGCCAGTCCTCAAATTACCTCCACTGTGTATTAAAAAAACCTGTAAAATCACCATTATCTTTCGGATCTAAATACTAATAGAGGTTTTGGCCTGTGTCTGAGCGTCTCACATAACTGTAGAGTATATGAACCTTACACCAGCGTAACTTCCATCACGTCGTATAGACTTTTGCATTTTCATCACCTTAAACTAGACCATCCTCAGTAATTTAATGAGATTACATAAAGGTTAAACACATCCGTTCAGGTTATCGAGGGTGAAGTGTCAAAGTTTTACAAAATTGCGGCTCACAGATGTCATTACTCTACCTGGTGAGCCCACAGTGGAAGACATCAGACTGATTAAATACGCCGCTGATTTGCATAACATTATAAATCACAGATATGGACGTTCTCATTGGATTAAAAAGGGGCTATTAGGCGAAATTGACTTTTTGGAGCTTTCTGCCATGTTATAACATCATTCCCTCATCAAAAACATGCCTGAAGTGGCTTTATATGTCGTCCGTGCATGTCTGCGTAATCTAGCGATCTCTCCCAGGCCCTATTCAAAGCCTCCGTATGATTAGCTGTAAGATTCTGTACGAGGCTCCGCCCACAATCCTACATTGCCCATGCTCCCACGCGATTATTCTCCATAAATATACAAAAACATGAGACAAAATGATACACTACAGCTTCACAAACCTGACGCGATGTGGAGTAGTTTCATTAGATTGTACTGTGTAGCGCTCTGAAGGGGGAGTGGTTTAGCACGAGGAGCAAAGAGAGGAAACTCAGAGCATCAAAAATGAAAGTGAAAGTCATTAAACGTGTGCGTACGCTGTTTTTAGAGAATATGGCATTTTCAAAACAATAAAACGTAACGTGACGACTGTATGTATAAATGGACATAGCTAACCTGCTAGCCGCCACGTGCCAAACAGGAAGTGATCATGAGCGCACTTCCGGCTCCATCGACTCTGGCTCCAGTTCACTTTCTATTGAAAAACTGTGTCCCCGCTGTAACTGCTGCTGTCAGACTCGTCATGTTTGGTCTTAAATGTTCGTATTAACCCGGTCTACATGATTCTGGGAGTTTTTAGTTATTTTGAGTTTATTTTTCCATAATTTTTTTTTTTTTTAGGGGTGTTTTGAGTTTTTTTGTTTTTACTAATTTTTTTTGTTATTTTGTTTTGGTTTTTTTTATTATTATTATTATTATTATTGAGTAAATTTTTAATTAATAAATTTTTTTTGTTATTTTGAGTTTTTTTTAAATTTTATTTATTTTTTGTTATTTTGAAGTTGGTTTTTTTGTTATTTTGAGTTTTTTTAATTTATTTTTTGTTTGTTTTTTGTTTTGAGGGTTTTTTTGGGTGTTTTTTTTGTTATTTTGAGTTTATTTTTTGTTTTTTTATGTCTTTCTCTCTGTACCTGCTGCTGTCAGACTCGTCATTTTTGGTCTTAAATGTTCGTATTAACCCTCTACATGATCCTGTTGTTCGTACTTCGCTGTTGTGTCTTTAACACAAAATATGAACATTAATAACTTTCGTAACATCTGGGGGATCAAAGATTCAGACTCGGGGTAAAAAGTTGAACAGTTTATTCACAAACACGGAAATGTAAATGTGGAGTGACAAAGCAGATAGAAGAGAGCGTGGGCGTAGGTAGCGTAGCGCGGTCAGAGGCGGAGGTGTTTGTACCTGTTGTGGAGCGCTGGGTCGGAGGCGGAGGTGTTTGTACCTGTTGTGGAGCGCCGGGTTGGAGGCGGAGGCGTTCGTACCTGTCGTGGGGGGCCGGGTCGGAGGCGGAGGTGTTTGTACCTGTTGTGGAGCGCCGGGTCGGAGGCGGAGGTGCAGGGTGGGTCCAAGAAACAAAATCTGGTGAAAAAAATGAGAAAAAACAGCTGAGGACTGAGATCATTCACACAAAAACTAGACTGAGCTAAGTGGAACTGGGCCACAGATGGTACACGGACGATCTGGCGGCGTTTTTGTAGGATCCTCAGTCCCTTTGTGCTCCGCAAGGTGGAGGTTTTAATCGCTCATGGGCTGCAGGTGCGTAGTGGGTGGTGCCAGAGTCTCCGCCCAGCTCCAGGTGCAAGGACACGGAAGACAGGAAGAAAGAAAGCACAGAAACACAAGAACAGACTGAGATCGTGACAATAACAGACAAATCAGGCGGCTTTTTCCCCCCCGAGGTCGATCCTACTAGCGTTAGCAACAGGTTTGATTGACGTTCAACAGCCTCGCTCCGGATTGGCTCTTTGGTTGCTATGACGCTCACGGTCAGAATCCCAAATACGTAACTCTGCTCTCAACCCGGCGCTATAACTGCTAGCCCCATTTAGCTTCGTTTGACTGGATCCGAACGCCGTGGGTGACGTCACACTCGCTTAACCCGCTTCTTTCGACACTCTAGAAGTAAAATACGCTTGTTAAAACCTTTACATTTTCTATTACCATTATCCTTTCGGCGGCGTTACGGTTTTGCAATCCCGTAAACCTCGTCTAAACTCTTTGACCCCGCGTTACGCTCGCTTGAAAATCCGCACGTTTCGGACTCAAACTTAAAACCATCTAACGGCTCGAAAGTTCAACGCGAGTTCAGCGACGTCAACTGCTCGTCGTGCGTTACAAGTTCTCATAAATCGCTTGATCACGGGAGCGGAGCGCGGCGACACAACAATAACCCTCCGTATATTGCGTTTATAAGCCTCTAAAGGGACATGACCGCGTCGCTCTGTCCCTTATGTACGCCGCCTTCTCTCGTCGTTTTTTTTACTCGCGATATTGCCTCCGCGTGGTTGTTTTTTTTTTCTTTTTCCGCAGCTCAGAGGCAAAATGAATCATCGCAGAGATTAAGCGGGAGGCCCTTTGAGGATTACGGCCCCTCCGCTGTATATAGCACCGCAGTATCCGAGCGTGAAAATAGTGCTGTGAACTGGGACACATACATACGCTCTCCATAGGCTGCTCCCTCCTTTTATCAGATATTCAGACAGCACATGGTTAATTAGCGCAAAAAAAACAAAAAAAAAAGCGAGCGTGACTGATTCGTGGCCCGTAGCGGCGTAATCTGTAACGCAACTAGTACAGGATCGTATCGGAAAATGGAAAAAACGGATGCAAGTTCAAGTTTAAATATTCAAAATGGTGTCCTTTCTACGCGTAAACTGGTTAATATTTGAAAAAGAAAGTATAATTTTGGCTATTTAACACAACACGACCATGTTTTTGTGGGGTCCATTAGCGTTTCCATCCTCGATTTGTTCAGATTAGATGATATTTTTGTATTTTTTTTCATATTTTCATAGAGGAATGACATTATATCCTTACAAAATTTACACATCACCACTTTTCTTTCCATTTTTCGTCTTAACAAACCCAACATCTTCATAATAAACGCCAAATCCAGAGATTACACGGTTAAAATTTGTAATCACCTGCTTAAATAGCGATTAATTGTGATAATAAGTAGTTTTTTTGTTTTAAATAGCGCTTTATTTTAGCATTTAGTCTTCAAAATAATGTAGTTTTCATCCACTGCTGTGCTGGTTTGACTTGGATATGTTTTTTCTACGTTTCTGAGACCAAGTTATGTTAAAAAATAAGTGAAAATAACACCAAAAGTGTCAGTATTGGCTTTTTTTCTTATGTTCTAACGTCGACATTCAAATATAGGATTGGAATGTTTTTTAACCTTTTGAAGATGAATCTATTTTTATATCAAAACGCAGAGAATCCAGTGTCTGTCCTGCGTCGTCTGTGGGTCTTTTGGTCCTGGTTTAGTCCTGGTTTAGTCCTGGTTTAGTCCTGGTTTAGTCCTGGTTCAGTCTAGTAATGGGACTTTCGGCTCTTTTATCCGATCCGAGTCTTTTTAATCTGTTTATTTCAAAAAGACTGGCTCCTTTACTGTTTATTTATATGAAAGACGCCGATGTGAGAGCTCGTTTTATCAACTAAAAACACGGAGAAATGAGCTTAAATGTGTTTAAACTGGTTCAAACTGAGTGAGAGTGAGTTTACCCTTCGGAATTACGCAGAACAATAGTAAAAGAAATGATAAAAAGTTGTAGGAAGAAGATGTTTCGCTCCTCGTCCAAGTGACTTCTTCAGTTCTGGTCAGATCACTGCTGGACACT
This sequence comes from Periophthalmus magnuspinnatus, assembly GCF_009829125.3. Lineage (NCBI taxonomy): Eukaryota > Metazoa > Chordata > Actinopteri > Gobiiformes > Gobiidae > Periophthalmus > Periophthalmus magnuspinnatus. The sequence continues at coordinate 25,568,883 of NC_047143.1, read as the reverse complement.
GACTTATATCTGTCTGAAGGAGGCGCTAACGACACGGAAACAAAAAAAAAACACTATTATTTACAGTTTCTTTTTGTAGGCGAAGGTCTAATGAGCTACAGTAAGTGTGCACTGTGCCTGAGTCAAAGTGAGCAGAGTCATTCAAGCCTCTAATGAGTGATTTCACACCTGTTAGCATTGTTTCGTTTGGTTTTTTTTGCGTTTGGGTCTGAGGATGGAGTTATGGAACAGTTGTCATAGTAACTACAAAGAAACGACTTCTAAAACACAGTATGAAAACAACTTATTCTGATTTAAATGAAGATGTGAGTCACTGCTGTAACTTATGTTTGTGAAAGAAACTGACTCTTTTTGAAAAGTTTAAAATCTAAATGCAGCTTGGACTCATCTTTCTCATGTCTGTATGTTTTTTTATCATCTTTAAACCTGGGTTAGGTCTGAAAAAAGGTAAAAAAGAGCATGTTTTAGAAGTTTTGGACTAAGTATATCAAGAATAAGACGTGGGATCGTTTGCGTGTCCACAGTCTTAGATCGGCTTACGAACTGAAATAGTCTTTTCTTTATTCTTTATTTGTCAGGGACCATGTACAAATTCATGAATCTTACAAAGAAAAGATCATTTGTGTCAGATTTGTCCTGCTTCTTTCCACGTGCAGACCCTGAACACACATTAAAACACACATTAAGTCTAAAGAACAAAACATCTCCGGCCCTAAAACCAACCCCATTTATCAATTTTACCTTTTGTTTTTAAACGAAACCGACTTGGAAAACTGAGCCATCACACAGACGTCACGCCGCTGCTTTAGTCCGCGGCGATCCGTGGAGTTTTTCTGAAGTGTTTCTCCGTCCTGGTGTAGTTGGCTCTTTCCAGTTTCGGTGAGTTTCAGGCTGATAAAATCCATCTTCAGCCTCGTTCGTGTCCGGTTTAACCCTGGTTTTGTCTCATTTTTTGTTTTTTAAATCGCTTTTGTCGACGTACACCGCACTTCCGATAAAACCCGTGTTGTTCCCGTGGCCCGGTCGGACGTGGGGCTCTTGGGGCTCTTGGGGCTCGTGGACGTGACCGGCTCCAGATGACATGAACATTGATTTTTTTGCGAGATGGACGGTTCGGCGCAGGGTCATAAAGCCGAACTGACTGATGGCCGTATGTTTATGGAAATCAGACGTTTAGATTAAAGTCCTGATTCATGTCGTTCATCACGGGGGAGTCTCTCCGCGAGCGCGAGATGGAACTTTTGTCTGCGGTAGTTTATGTTCTCATCAGGGAGGACTGGGAAATACTGCACGGTGCTAATGCTGAGACGGCGGAGTCGTTAAACGGGAGATAACGCCATCGTTTCCGGGGGCGTTATTCGTAAAATGTAACGAAGTAAACGTAGAAAAGTACTGTATTTAAGCTTCAATTTTAGGTAGATTTGGTAGAGTATTTGAGAGTAGTATCTGTACTTTCTGCTTCCGCTACATTTTTGAACAGGATTGCGACGTAAAACTCATTTTTATTACAAATTTGAGACCTGCTGAAAAGTCTGACGGTTTATTTTTAACACGTTCAAACTAAAATATCCAAGTAAAATCGCGTAGGAAAAAAAACTATTGATTTAATTGTACAAGCCTGAGCTAAATCTGTCAAAACGTTGGACAAAACGTCGTAGGAGTGAAGACGTTTGGCCGCTCATCCAAGTCGCTTCTTTAGTTGAAGTGAAGACTGAAAAAGCGTCTTGAATGAGCAACGAAAACGTGTTCACTCCTACGAAGTTTCGACAGATTTAACTTTGGCGTTTACTCCGGATCACAAATCAAAATCAGTACATTTGAAACCTTATAACGCCTTAAAATCTACGTGAAATGCTTAAAATGTTTACTCTTTAAGTACATTTTTGAACAGGTACGTTAAGACTTTTACTAGAAACGTGTATTTTCTTTTTCCTGTATTTGTACTTTTACTTAAATACCAAAACTGAGCCACTGATCTGCGCCAAAATCTACTAAGGACGCCGCATAAATTAAGTCTTTTTGCGTTTAATAACTCGGGTTAAAATCTGTCATTTCAGATCAACCCCATTTTTTTCGTTAACTCATTGATTCTGCAGAAGAAGCTCACACTTTTCCTCCGATCCTTTTCCCTCGTAAGCCGCCATCTTTGTTTTAACGCAAACAGACGTCGCCCTTCTCTGATTGGTCGGTTCGTCTCATGTTGCCCGATGACCCCGCCCATCGGAACTCTCTGCCAAAACACCCAGACTCCATCCGTGTCCACGTTCGACGGTGTCGCACTTCGTCGGCTGCTTTTGATCGGCGTTTGCGTCACTTCCGGAGCGACAAAACCCGTCCCATTTCACGCACCGACGAACACGGCCGACAAATGTGCCTCGCGTTTCCGTGGAGATCGGCTGTCACTTCTTCTACGGGAAAAAACGAGTCGACAGAAAACACATAAGTTCAACAATGTGCAACAACAGGGCTAAAAGAAAACGGGTAAAATCTGAATAAAAAACAGACACTCTCCTCTCTCTATCCCTCCTCTTTCTCTATCCCTCCCCTCTCTCTAACTCTCCTCTCTCTATCCCTCCTTTTCTCTCTCTATCCCTCTTTCTCTCTATCCCTCCTTTTCTCTTTCTATCCCTCTTTTACTCTCTATATCCCGCCTTTTCACTCACTCTACCTCCTTTTCTCTCTCTATTCCTCCTCTCTCTCTAATCCTTCTCTACTCTCTCTAATCCTCCTTTTCTCTTTCTATTCCTCCTTTTGTCTTTCTATCCTTCCTCTCTCTCTCTAACCCTTTATTTTCACTCTCTATCCCTCCTTTGCACTCACTCCACCTCCTTTTCTCTCTCTAACCCTTCTTTTCTTTCTATCCCTCCTTTTCATTCTCTCCATACCTCCTTTTCACTCACTCTACCTCCTTTTCTCTCTTTATCCCTCCTCTTTCTGAATATCCTCCTCTCTCTATCCCTCCTTTTCTCTCTATCCCTCCTCTTGCTCTCTATCCCTCCTCTTTCTCTTTATCCCTCCTCTCTCTCTAACCCTCCTCTCTCTATCCCTCCTTTCTCTTTCTATCCCTCTTTTACTCTCTCTATCCCTCCTTTTCACTCACTCTACCTCCTTTTCTCTCTCTATTCCTCCTCTCTCTCTAATCCTCCTTTTCTCTTTCTATACCTCCTTTTGTCTTTCTATCCTTCCTCTCTCTCTAACCCTTTATTTTCACTCTCTATCCCTCCTATGCACTCACTCCACCTCCTTTTCTCTCTCTAACCCTTCTTTTCTCTCTATCCCTCCTTTTCATTCTCTCCATACCTCCTTTTCACTCACTCTACCTCATTTTCTCTCTTTATCCCTCCTCTTTCTGAATATCCTCCTCTCTCTATCCCTCCTTTTCTCTCTCTTTTTTCAGAGTTGACAACAGGCGCAGTATAAAACTCTGACTTATCTCAGGTGACATAATCGACATTCGCCGTCACGTTTGCTCGGCGACGTAACGTAATCGCGCAGACAGCGGTTGGCGTACGCTCCGTGGACCGCAAATGGCGTGCCGCAACGGGACAGGCCGATCCACGGAACACCCCCACTTTTTTTTTACAACTTATACATTTAAAAAAAAGTGCGTAGTCTTGCCCTGCCAGGCTACATCTCCATTAGCTAACGTTAAAACATCCACTTTTTCGGGCTAATTCGGTCACAGATTCGCAGATTCTTCGCCGTTCCGGGTCCAACTCGTCGCAACGTCGTCGTACTGCAGCCCGTTAGCTAATTCGTCTTTTCTGCTAGCGTACATTCCGTCACTCGTCCTCAAAGATGCCTGAGATTAGAAGAACGAGTCTCTGGCAGATGCGGCGCCTTTGAACGTTCCACGCCGTCTTAAATATTTTGCTTGTTGTCGTGGGATGGCGTCCGTATCGTTCTCGTTCTTTTTGAGCTCGCGGCGGCGACAGATTGGAGTCCGCTCGTGTTTCCAAAAGCGGCGGGCTCGTAGTGGTCCCCCGCCTCACGCCTCAGTGTGTGGGACCAGCTGTCCGTCTTCATGTCCATATTACACGTTTATCAAAGGAAACGGCGCCGTCCCGAGTCAAACGCCATTACGCCGCCGTGTTGGGATCAGCGAGGAATCAAGTGCTCGATTTAAAGACGTTTCCTGAGGAGGAGGACGCTGCGGATTTCATGGATTAATGTAATGAAAAAGTAAATGTATAGAGAAGAAGAGAGGAAGAGAAGAAGAGAAGAAGACGAGAGGTAGAGGAGACGGGAAGAGAAGAAGAGAGGAAGAGGAGAAGAGAGGAAGAGGAGACAGGAAGAGAAGAAGAAGACGAGAGGTAGAGGAGACGGGAAGAGAGGAAGAGGAGAAGAGAGGAAGAGGAGACAGGAAGAGAAGAAGAAGACGAGAGGTAGAGGAGACGGGAAGAGAAGAAGAAGACGAGAGGTAGAGGAGACGGGAAGAGAAGAAGAAGACGAGAGGTAGAGGAGACGGGAAGAGAGGAAGAGAAGACAGGAAGAGGAGAAGAGAGGAAGAGGAGACAGGAAGAGGAAGAGAGGAAGAGGAGACGGGAAGAGGAGAAGAGAGAAAGAGAAGAAGAGAGGAAGAGAAGATAAGAAGAGGAGAGGCAGAGGAGACGGGAGGAGAAGAAGAGAGGAAGAGAAGACAGGAAGAGAGGAAGAAGACGAGATGTAGGAGATGGGAAGAGAAGAAGAGATGAAGAGAAGAGAGGAAGAAGAAGAGAGGAAGAGAAGACAGGAAGAGAGGAAGAAGACGAGAGGTAGGAGATGGGAAGAGAAGAAGAGATGAAGAGAAGAGAGGAAGAAGACGAGAGGTAGAGAAGACAGGAAGAGAAGAAGAGAGGAAGAAGACGAGAGGTAGAGGAGACGGGAAGAGAAGAAGACAGGAAGAGGAGAAGAGGAGAGGCAGAGGAGATGGGAGGAGAAGAGAGGAAGAGGAGACAGGAAGAGGAGAAGAGAGGAAGAGGAGAAGAGGAGAGGCAGAGGAGACGGGAGGAGAAGAAGAGAGGAAGAGAAGTTGCTCGTACCAGAGGAGTTCTTCAGATAATCGGTATTGACCCAATATCGAAAATTTTGCTGAAATTGGAAAGAGTAAGACAAACATCAGGTCGGATCAGTGTCGGCTGAAAAAAACAACCAGAACCTCAGGATTTGACAAAACTTTCCAAAGACGAGTGGATCTGGAGGCGTATCCTGTGGATGTGATTGACAGGTGGATTAACCAATCAGAGAGACGCTGGGTGTTTGTGCCAAAAGCAAATATGGAGGAAAAAGGGAAAAAATAAAACCTTAACCTCCTCAGACACGAGCTCTTTCATGTCTTTATTCATTTCTCTTTGTTCTTTGGGCTGATTGGACCTGATGATGGAAAAACAGAATTATCTTTTTTCCATTATGTAGTTTCAGATGCTCTCATATGTTTATGTTTGAATCATTTTGATAAAACATTTGAATAATGATTTGCAAAAACTATTTATTAAGACCCTGAAACAGCAACATTTGTCCTGAGTAAAAACAAAATGAGAATTAAAGCCGCAAGCGGCATCGAACGGCCCTCGCGGGCCGTGCTTCGCACTAGGCCGACCCGGCACTCCCTGTGGGTGGCGCTAACGCGCCACTTGTCCCTGTTTTATTGCGGCTTTGGGCTGCACTTGTCACCAAACAAGTCAAAACACATGTGAAGTGCGATGCACAAAATGCAAAAACATGGGTTTTCCAGGCATCGCCATGGCAACACCGTGCAAAATACAAAGTTGGCACCTCGGACTTTTTTGATGGGGACGACCTGAAGAATCACTGTGCCAAATTTCACATTTCTCAATGAAGCGAATAACTCGTTATAAGACTTTGAAATGTACGAAAATTTGGAAATTTTCCCATTAGGATAACATGGGCGCTCTCGCGCATCGCCATGGCAACCCAGTGAAAAATACGACATGGGTCTGATTGACTTTTTTGATCAGGATGACATGAAGAGTCACGGTGCCAAATTTCACATTATTCCATGAAACTAATATTTTTCCCATGAATGGGAAAAATTTGGAGATTTCCCATTAGGATAACATTGGCAGTTTGGCGCATCACCATGGCAACACGGTGCAAAAGACAACATAGGTCTGATTGACTTTATTGATTGGGATGACCCAATGGAATTTTGTGTCAAATTTGGTAACATTTGGGAAAACTAAATTTTCGGCCATCCATACAAATATATTACATGTTCTGTAGGGGGCGCTGTCGCGCTAAATTTATTTCTTTCACAAACATTAGAATTAGGCCCGAAAGTTTTACAACTGATTCGAATTTGAGCCAAATCGGACTTTGCTTGCGCAAACGGGAGCAAATGTTGAAATTTGAAAATTGCAAAAATTCCGATGGAATTTTGCGGCTTCGCCGCACGGAAACCATAATAGGCATCATCATAAATTGGATAACTTTTGATGCCCCACTTGTCTAGATGATGTACAGTGATTTTCAGCCCTCCAAGTGAAGCGCCTTCAGAGGAGTTGACGAAAATGCGAGGTCAGCGAAAACGCTGACTCGGCATTTTGGAATGTTCAATCCAAGATGGCCGACTTCTGGTGCGTCAGAGGGCGTGGCCATAATAATCTTTTTTGTTTGGCATCACTTGAAGAATGCATGTACCGAATTTCGTGGCTCTACGGCAAAGTTGACGTCGGGACGTCTCCCATTGACGCAATGTATTTTGACTTTTGCAGGGGGCGCTGTCGTGCCATTTTTTTATGCTCAATGATGCACTACATAAAAAAATAAATTTTTCGCCAGACCTGAATTTTGGGCAAAATTTGGTGAGTTTTTAAATTTGTTTAGGGGGTCAAAATCCTGCTCAAAGTGCAGGAGAAAGAATAAATAAATTAAAGCCGCAAGCGGCATCGAACGGCCCTCGCGGGCCGTGCTTCGCACTCGGCCGACCCCGCACTCCCTGTGGGTGGCGCTAACGCGCCACTTGTCCCTTTTTTATTGCGGCTTTGGGCTGCACTTGTCACCAAACAAGTCAAAACACATGGGAAGTGCTGATGCACAAAATGCAAAAACATGGCTTTTGCAGGCATCGCCATGGCAACACCGTGCAAAATACAAACTTGGCCCGTTGGACTTTTTTGTCGGGGACGACCTGAAGAATCACTGTGCAAAATTTTATGTCCGTCGTTGACGGTAATAAGTCGTTATAAGACTTTGAAATGTACGAAAATTTGGAAATTTTCCCATTAGGATAACATGGGCGCTTTCGCGCATCGCCATGGCAACCCAGTGAAAAATATGACAAGGGTCTGATTGACTTTTTTGATCAAGATGTAATGAGGAGTCATGGTGCCAAATTTCACATTATTCCATGAAACTAATATTTTTCCCATGAATGGGAAAAATTGTGAGGTTTCCCATTAGGATAACATTGGCAGTTTGGCGCATCGCCATGGCAACACGGTGCAAAAGACGACATAGGTCTGATTGGCTTTATTGATTGGGATGACCCAAAGGAATTTTGTGTCAAATTTGGTAACATTTGGGAAAACTAAATTTTCGGCCTTCCATACAAATTTATTAGATGTTCTGTAGGGGGCGCTATCGCGCCAATTTAGTTTCTGTCACAATGAGTAGCTTTAGGCCCAAAAGTTTTACAACTGATTCGAATTTGAGCCAAATCGGACTTTGCATGCGCAAACGGGAGCAAATTTTGAAATTTGAAAATTGCAAAAATTCCGATGGAATTTTGCGGCTTCGCCGCACGGAAACCGTGATAGGGATCATCATAAATTGGATAACTTTTGATGCCCCACTTGTCTAGATGATGTACAGTGAATTTCAGCCCTGCAGGTGAAGCGCCTTCAGAGGAGTTGACGAAAATGCGACGTCAGCGAAAACGCTGACTCAGCATTTTGGAATTTTCAATCCAAGATGGCCGACTTCCGGTGTGTCAGAGGGCGTGGCCATAATAATATTTTTTGTTTGGCATCACTTGAAGAATGCGTGTACCGAATTTCGTGGCTGTATGAAAAAGTTGACGTCGACGTCTCCCATTGACGTCAAAAATTTGACTTTTGCAGGGGGCGCTGTCGCGCCATTTTTTTATGCCCAATGATGCACCATATAAAAAAATAAATTTTTCGCCAGACCTGAATTATGGGCAAAATTTGGTGAGTTTTTGAATATGTTCAAGGGGTCAAATTCCTGCTCAAAAAGCAGAAGAACCAAGAAAAAAAAAAAATAATAATAAGAATATTAAAGCCGCAAGCGGCATCGAACGGCCCTCGCGGGCCGTGCTTCGCACTCGGCCGACCCCGCACTCCCTGTGGGTGGCGCTAACGCGCCACTTGTCCCTTTTTTATTGCGGCTTTGGGCTGCACTCTTCACCAAACAAGTCAAAACACATGTGAAGTGCTGATGCACAAAATGCAAAAACATGGGTTTTCCAGGCATCGCAATGGCAACACCGTGCAAAATACAAACTTGGCCCCTCGGACTTTTTTGACGGGGACGACCTGAAGAATCATCGTGCCAAATTTTATGTCCGTCGTTGACGGTAATAAGTCGTTATGAGACTTTGAAATGTACGAAAATTTGGAAATTTTCCCATTAGGATAACATGGGCGCTTTCGCGCATCGCCATGGCAACCCAGTGAAAAATATGACAAGGGTCTGATTGACTTTTTTGATCAGGATGACATGACGAGTCATGGTGCCAAATTTCACATTATTCCATGAAACTAATATTTTTCCCATGAATGGGAAAAATTGGGAGGTTTCCCATTAGGATAACATTGGCACTTTGGCGCATCACCATGGCAACACGGTGCAAAAGACGACATAGGTCTGATTGACTTTATTGATTGGGATGACCCAAAGGAATTTTGTGTCAAATTTGGTAACATTTGGGAAAACTAAATTTTCGGCCTTCCATACAAATTTATTAGATGTTCTGTAGGGGGCGCTATCGCGCCAATTTAGTTTCTGTCACAATGAGTAGCTTTAGGCCCAAAAGTTTTACAACTGATTCGAATTTGAGCCAAATCGGACTTTGCATGCGCAAACGGGAGCAAATTTTGAAATTTGAAAATTGCAAAAATTCCGATGGAATTTTGCGGCTTCGCCGCACGGAAACTGTGATAGGGATCATCATAAATTGGATAACTTTTGATGCCCCACTTGTCTAGATGATGTACAGTGAATTTCAGCCCTGCAGGTGAAGCGCCTTCAGAGGAGTTGACGAAAATGCGACGTCAGCGAAAACGCTGACTCAGCATTTTGGAATTTTCAATCCAAGATGGCCGACTTCCGGTGTGTCAGAGGGCGTGGCCATAATAATATTTTTTGTTTGGCATCACTTGAAGAATGCGTGTACCGAATTTCGTGGCTGTATGAAAAAGTTGACGTCGACGTCTCCCATTGACGTCAAAAATTTGACTTTTGCAGGGGGCGCTGTCGCGCCATTTTTTTATGCCCAATGATGCACCATATAAAAAAATAAATTTTTCGCCAGACCTGAATGATGGGCAAAATTTGGTGAGTTTTTGAAAATGTTCAGGGGGTCAAATTACTGCTCAAAGAGCAGATGAAAGAAGAAATAAAAATAATTAAAGCCGCAAGCGGCATCGAACGGCCCTCGCGGGCCGTGCTTCGCACTCGGCCGACCCGGCACTCCCTGTGTTCCTTTTTTATTGCGGCTTTGGGCTGCACTTGTCACCAAACAAGTCAAAACACATGGGAAGTGCTGATGCACAAAATGCAAAAACATGGGTTTTCCAGGCATCGCCATGGCAACACCGTGCAAAATACAAACTTGGCCCGCTGGACTTTTTTGTCGGGGACGACCTAAAGAATCACTGTGCAAAATTTTATGTCCGTCGTTGACGGTAATAAGTCGTTATAAGACTTTGAAATGTACGAAAATTTGGAAATTTTCCCATTAGGATAACATGGGCGCTTTCGCGCATCGCCATGGCAACCCAGTGGAAAATATGACATGGGTCTGATTGACTTTTTTGATCAGGATGACATGAAGAGTCATGGTGCCAAATTTCACATTATTCCATGAAACTAATATTTTTCCCATGAATGGGAAGAATTTGGAGGTTTCCCATTAGGATAACATTGGCAGTTTGGCGCATCGCCATGGCAACACGGTGCAAAAGACGACATAGGTCTGATTGACTTTATTGATTGGGTTGACCCATTGGAATTTTGTGTCAAATTTGGTAACATTTGGGAAAACTAAATTTTCGGTCCTCCATACAAATTTATTAGATGTTCTGTAGGGGGCGCTGTCGCGCCAAATTTATTTCTTTCACAAACATTAGAATTAGGCCCAAGAGTTTTACAACTGATTCGAATTTTAGCCAAATCGGACTTTGCTTGCGCAAACGGGAGCAAATTTAGAAATTTGAAAATTGCAAAAATTCCGATAGAATTTTGCGGTTTCGCCGCACGGAAACCATAATAGGCATCATCATAAATTGGATAAGTTTTGATGCCCCACTTGTCTAGATGATGTACAGTGAGTTTCAGCCCAGCCGGTGAAGCGCCTTCAGAGGAGTTGATGAAAATGCGACATCAGCGGAAACGCTGAGTCGGCATTTTGGAATTTTCAATCCAAGATGGCTGACTTCCGGTGTGTCAGAGGGCGTGGCCACAATAATATTTTTGTTTGGCATCAATTGAAGAATGCATGTACCGAATTCCGTGGCAGTATGAAAAAGTTGACGTTGACGTCTCCCATTGACGTCAAAAATTTGACTTTTGCAGGGGGCGCTGTCGCGCCATTTTTTTATGCCCAATGACGCACCACATAAAAAAATAAATTTTTCACCAGACCTGAATTATGGGCAAAATTTGGTGAGTTTTGAAATATGTTCAGGGGGTCAAATTCCTGCTCAAAGAGCAGAAGAAAGAAGAAATAAAAAAAATTAAAGCCGCAAGCGGCATCGAACGGCCCTCGCGGGCCGTGCTTCGCACTCGGCCGACCCGGCACTCCCTGTGGGTGGCGCTGACGCGCCACTTGTCCCTTTTTTATTGCGGCTTTGGGCTGCACTTGTCACCAAACAAGTCAAAACACATCGGAAGTGCTGATGCACAAAATGCAAAAACATGGGTTTTCCAGGCATCGCCATGGCAACACCGTGCAAAATACAAACTTGGCCCCCTGGACTTTTTTGACGGGGACGACCTGAAGAATCACTGTGCAAAATTTTATGTCCGTCGTTGACGGTAATAAGTCGTTATAAGACTTTGAAATGTACGAAAATTTGGAAATTTTCCCATTAGGATAACATGGGCGCTTTCGCGCATCGCCATGGCAACCCAGTGAAAAATATGACTTGGGTCTGATTGACTTTTTTGATCAGGATGACATGAAGAGTCATGGTGTCAAATTTCACATTATTCCATGAAACTAATATTTTTCCCATGAATGGGAAAAATTGGGAGGTTTCCCATTAGGATAACATTGGCAGTTTGGCGCATCGCCATGGCAACACGGTGCAAAAGACAACATAGGTCTGATTGACTTTATTGATTGGGATGACCCAATGGAATTTTGTGTCAAATTTGGTAACATTTGGGAAAACTAAATTTTCGGTCCTCCATACAAATGTATTAGATGTTCTGTAGGGGGCGCTATCGCGCCAATTTACTTTCTGTGATAATGAGTAGCTTTAGGCCCGAAAGTTTTACAACTGATTCGAATTTGAGCGAAATCGGACTTTGCATTCGCAAACGGGAGCAAATTTTGCCTTTTGAAAATTGCAAAAATTCCGATGGAAATTTGCGGCTTCGCCGCACGGAAACCGTAAAAGGGATCATCATAAATTGGATAACTTTTGATGCCCCACTTGTCTAGATGATGTACAGTGAATTTCAGCCCTGCAGGTGAAGTGCCTTCAGAGGAGTTGACGAAAATGCGAGGTCAGCGAAAACGCTGACTCGGCATTTTGGAAATTTCAATCCAAGATGGCCGACTTCCGGTGCGTCAGGGGGCGTGGCCATAATAATCTTTTTTGTTTGGCATAACTTGAAGAATGCGTGTACCGAATTTCGTGGCTCTACGCCAAACTTGACGTCGCGACGTCTCCCATTGACGCAATGTATTTTGACTTTTGCAGGGGGGGCTGTCGCGCCATTTTTTTATGCCCAATGATGCACCACATAAAAAAATAAATTTTTCGGCAGACCTGAATTTTGGGCAAAATTTGGTGAGTTTTTGAAAATGTTCAGGGGGTCAAATTACTGCTCAAAGAGCAGAACAGGAAGAAATAAAAATAATTAAAGCCGCAAGCGGCATCGAACGGCCCTCGCGGGCCGTGCTTCGCACTCGGCCGACCCGGCACTCCCTGTGGGTGGCGCTAGCGCGCCACTTGTCCCTTTTTTATTGCGGCTTTGGGCTGCACTTGTCACCAAACAAGTCAAAACACATCGGAAGTGCTGATGCACAAAATGCAAAAACATGGGTTTTCCAGGCATCGCCATGGCAACACCGTGCAAAATACAAACTTGGCCCCTCGGACTTTTTGGACGGGGACGACCTGAAGAATCACTGTGCCAAATTTTATGTCCGTCGTTGACGGTAATAAGTCGTTATAAGACTTTGAAATGTACGAAAATTTGGAAATTTTCCCATTAGGATAACATGGGCGCTTTCGCGCATCGCCATGGCAACCCAGTGAAAAATATGACAAGGGTCTGATTGACTTTTTTGATCAGGATGACATGAGGAGTCATGGTGCCAAATTTCACATTATTCCATGAAACTAATATTTTTCCCATGAATGGGAAAAATTGGGAGGTTTCCCATTAGGATAACATTGGCAGTTTGGCGCATCGCCATGGCAACACAGTGCAAAAGACGACATAGGTCTGATTGACTTTATTGATTGGGATGACCCAATGGAATTTTGTGTCAAATTTGGTAACATTTGGGAAAACTAAATTTTCGGTCCTCCATGCAAATGTATTAGATGTTCTGTAGGGGGCGCTATCGCGCCAATTTACTTTCTGTGATAATGAGTAGCTTTAGGCCCAAAAGTTTTACAACTGATTCGAATTTGAGCCAAATCGGACTTTGCATGCGCAAACGGGAGCAAATTTTGACTTTTGAAAATTGCAAAAATTCCGATGGAATTTTGCGGCTTCGCCGCACGGAAACCGTAATAGGGATCATCATAAATTGGATAACTTTTGATGCCCCACTTGTCTAGGTGATGTACAGTGAATTTCAGCCCTGCAGGTGAAGCGCCTTCAGAGGAGTTGACGAAAATGCGAGGTCAGCGAAAACGCTGAGTCGGCATTTTGGAATTTTCAATCCAAGATGGCCGACTTCCGGTGCGTCAGAGGGCGTGGCCATAATATAATTTTTTGTTTAGCATCATTTGAAGAATGCGTGTACCGAATTTCGTGGCTGTATGAGAAAGTTGACATCAACGTCTCCCATTGACGCCCCAAAATTTGACTTTTGCAGGGGGCGCTGTCGCGCCATTTTTTTATGCCCAATGATGCACCACATAAAAAAATAAATTTTTCAGCAGACCTGAATAATGGGCAAAATTTGGTGAGTTTTTGAATATGTTCAGGGGGTCAAATTCCTGCTCAAAGAGCAGATGAAAGAAGAAATAAAAATAATTAAAGCCGCAAGCGGCATCGAACGGCCCTCGCGGGCCGTGCTTCGCACTCGGCCGACCCCGCACTCCCTGTGGGTGGCGCTAACGCGCCACTTGTCCCTTCTTTATTGCAGCTTTGGGCTGCACTTGTCACCAAACAAGTCAAAACACATGTGAAGTGCTGATGCACAAAATGCAAAAACATGGTTTTTCCAGGCATCGCCATGGCAACACCGTCCAAAATACAAACTTGGCCCCCTGGACTTTTTTGACAGGGACGACCTGAAGAATCACTGTGCCAAATTTTGTGTTCGTCATTGACGGTAATATGTCGTTATAAGACTTTGAAATGTACGAAAATTTGGAAATTTCCCCATTAGGATAACATGGGCGCTTTCGCGCATCGCCATGGCAACCCAGTGGAAAATATGACATGGGTCTGATTGACTTTTTTGATCAGGATGACATGAGGAGTCATAGTGCCAAATTTCACATTATTCCATGAAACTAATATTTTTCCCATGAATGGGAAAAATTGGGAGGTTTCCCATTAGGATAACATTGGCAGTTTGGCGCATCGCCATGGCAACACGGTGCAAAAGACGACATAGGTCTGATTGGCTTTATTGATTGGGATGACCCAATGGAATTTTGTGTCAAATTTGGTAACATTTGGGAAAACTAAATTTTCGGCCTTCCATACAAATTTATTAGATGTTCTGTAGGGGGCGCTATCACGCCAATTTAGTTTCTATCATAATGAGTAGCTTTAGGCCCAAAAGTTTTACAACTGATTCGAATTTGAGCCAAATCGGACTTTGCTTGCGCAAACGGGAGCATATTTTGACTTTTGAAAATTGCAAAAATTTTGATGGAATTTTGCGGCTTCGCCGCACGGAAACCGTAATAGGGATCATCATAAATTTGATAACTTTTGATGCCCCACTTGTCTAGATGATGTACAGTGATTTTCAGCCCTGCAGGTGAAGCGCCTTCAGAGGAGTTGACGAAAATGCGAGGTCAGCGAAAACGCTGACTCGGCATTTCGGAATTTTCAATCCAAGATGGCCGACTTCCGGTATGTCAAGGGGCGTGGCCATAATAATCTTTTTTGTTTGGCATCACGTGAAGAATGCGTGTACCAAATTTCGTGGCTGTATGAGAAAGTTGACGTCGACGTCTCCCATTGACGCCCGAAAATTTGACTTTTGCAGGGGGCGCTGTCGCGCCATTTTTTTATGCGCAATAATGCACCACATAAAAAAATAAATTTTTCAGCAGACCTGAATTATGGGCAAAATTTGGTGAGTTTTTGAATATGTTCAGGGGGTCAAAGTACTGCTCAAAGAGCAGATGAAAGAAGAAATAAAAATAATAATAATAATAATAAAAATAATAATATTTTTAGCAAAAACAATATATCCGATAACATTAGAAACACATATTATACGTTTTTTGAAAGCTCTCGACCTTCCCCACGTCACCGTGGGGTCAATGGCGAATGACGAGCGCTAACGCGCTCGTCATTCGCCATGGCGTCGGGGTCCGCCATTGACCTCCCATTGACTTCCATTCATTTTAGCAGTTACAAGTATGGCCCATGCCTGCGGCATGGGGCCTTGGATAGGGCTCGATGCCAGGAGTGTGTTTGGGGACATTAGCGCTTCGCGCTGCGTCAGCGTCAACATTGAGTCAATGGGCTTCGCCCATTGACTCAATGTTGACGCTGACATGCTAGCAAGAACAAATATGCATGTCCCATGCCTACGGCATGGGTTGCTAGGACACAGGAGTCTGTGCAGGGGGCGATGGGGGACGACGACTCCTATTGACTACTGTTAACGCATGTCAGCGTCAACATCGAGTCAATGGGCTTCGCCCATTGACTCGATGTTGACGCTGACATGCTAGCAACAACAAATATGCAAACCCATGCCTACGGCATGGGTTGCTAGGACACAGGAGTCTGTGCAAGGTCGCGGTGCTGCCACGAAGTTGCGCGCTTCGCGCGCAACTTCGTGAAGACAGTTTGCAACGATGAGTGCTTCGCACTCATCGTTGCGGAAGCAATAGGCCCTACGCCCTGTAGGGGCTCGGGCCTAATTAAAGCCGCAAGCGGCATCGAACGGCCCTCGCGGGCCGTGCTTCGCACTCGGCCGACCCGGCACTCCCTGTGGGTGGCGCTAACGCGCCACTTGTCCCTTTTTTATTGCGGCTTTGGGCTGCACTTGTCACCAAACAAGTCAAAACACATGGGAAGTGCTGATGCACAAAATGCAAAAACATGGGTTTTGCAGGCATCGCCATGGCAACACCGTGCAAAATACAAACTTGGCCCGTTGGACTTTTTTGTCGGGGACGACCTGAAGAATCACTGTGCAAAATTTTATGTCCGTCATTGACGGTAATAAGTCGTTATAAGACTTTGAAATGTACGAAAATTTGGAAATTTTCCCATTAGGATAACATGGGCGCTTTCGCGCATCGCCATGGCAACCCAGTGAAAAATATGACAAGGGTCTGATTGACTTTTTTGATCAGGATGACATGAGGAGTCATGGTGCCAAATTTCACATTATTCCATGAAACTAATATTTTTCCCATGAATGGGAAAAATTGGGAGGTTTCCCATTAGGATAACATTGGCAGTTTGACGCATCGCCATGGCAACACGGTGCAAAAGACGACATAGGTCTGATTGGCTTTATTGATTGGGATGACCCAATGGAATTTTGTGTCAAATTTGGTAACATTTGGGAAAACTAAATTTTTGGCCTTCCATACAAATTTATTAAATGTTCTGTAGGGGGCGCTATCGCGCCAATTTATTTTTTGTCACAATGAGTAGCTTTAGGCCGGAAAGTTTTACAACTGATTCGAATTTGAGCAAAATCGGACTTTGCATGCGCAAACGGGAGCAAATTTTGACTTTTGAAAATTGCAAAAATTCCGATGGAAATTTGCGGCTTCGCCGCACGGAAACCGTAATAGGGATCATCATAAATTGGATAACTTTTGATGCCCCACTTGTCTAGATGATGTACAGTGAATTTCAGCCCTGCAGGTGAAGCGCCTTCAGAGGAGTTGACGAAAATGCGACGTCAGCGAAAACGCTGACTTTGCATTTTGGAATTTTCAATCCAAGATGGCCGACTTCCGGTGTGTCAGAGGGCGTGGCCATAATAATGTTTTTTTTTTGGCATCACTTGAAGAATGCGTGTACCGAATTTCGTGGCTCTACGGCAAAGTTGACATCGGGACGTCCCCCATTGACGCAATGTATTTTGACTTTTGCAGGGGGCGCTGTCGCGCCATTTTTTTATGCCCAATGATGCACCACATAAAAAAATAAATTTTTCGCCAGACCTGAATTTTGGGCAAAATTTGGTGAGTTTTTGAAAATGTTCAGGGGGTCAAATTACTGCTCAAAGAGCAGAAGAATAAAAAAAAAAAAAATAATAATATTTTTAGCAAAAACAATATATCCGATAACATTACAATGGCATAATATATGTTTTTTGAAAGCTCTCAACTTTCCCCACGTCACTGTGGGGTCAATGGCGAATGACGAGCGCTAACGCGCTCGTCATTCGCCATGGCGTCGGGGTCCGCCATTGACCTCCCATTGACTTCCATTCATTTTAGCAGTAACAAGTATGGCCCATGCCTGCGGCATGGGGGCTTGGATAGGGCTCGATGCCAGGAGTGTGTTTGGGGACATGAGCGCTTCGCGCTGCGTCAGCGTCAACATTGAGTCAATGGGCTTCGCCCATTGACTCAATGTTGACGCTGACATGCTAGCAAGAACAAATATGTATGTCCCATGCCTACGGCATGGGTTGCTAGGACACAGGAGTCTGTGCAAGGTCGCGGTGCTGCCACGAAGTTGCGCGCTTCGCGCGCAACTTCGTGAAGACAGTCTGCAACGATGAGTGCTTCGCACTCATCGTTGCGGAAGCAATAGGCCCTACGCCCTGTAGGGGCTCGGGCCTAATAATAATAATAATAAAAATAATAATATTTTTAGCAAAAACAATATATCCGATAACATTAGAAACACATATTATACGTTTTTTGAAAGCTCTGGACCTTCCCCACGTCACCGTGGGGTCAATGGCGAATGACGAGCGCTAACGCGCTCGTCATTCGCCATGACGTCGGGGTCCGCCATTGACCTCCCATTGACTTCCATTCATTTTAGCAGTTATAAGTATGGCCCATGCCTGCGGCATGGGGGCTTGGATAGGGCTCGATGCCAGGAGTGTGTTTGGAGACATGAGCGCTTCGCGCTGCGTCAGCGTCAACATTGAGTCAATGGGCTTCGCCCATTGACTCAATGTTGACGCTGACATGCTAGCAACAACAAATATGCAAACCCATGCCTACGGCATGGGTTGCTAGGACACAGGAGTCTGTGCAAGGTCGCGGTGCTGCCACGAAGTTGCGCGCTTCGCGCGCAACTTCGTGAAGACAGTTTGCAACGATGAGTGCTTCGCACTCATCGTTGCGGAAGCAATAGGCCCTACGCCCTGTAGGGGCTCGGGCCTAATAAATAAATAAATAAACAAAAATAATAATAATTTTAGCAAAAACAATATATCCGATAACATTAGAATGACATATTATACGTTTTTTGAAAGCTCTCGACTTTCCCCACGTCACCGTGGGGTCAATGGCGAATGACGAGCGCTAACGCGCTCGTCATTCGCCATGGCGTCGGGGTCCGCCATTGACCTCCCATTGACTTCCATTCATTTTAGCAGTAACAAGTATGGCCCATGCCTGCGGCATGGGGGCTTGGATAGGGCTCGATGCCAGGAGTGTGTTTGGGGACATGAGCGCTTCGCGCTGCGTCAGCGTCAACATTGAGTCAATGGGCTTCGCCCATTGACTCAATGTTGACGCTGACATGCTAGCAACAACAAATATGCATGTCCCATGCCTACGGCATGGGTTGCTAGGACACAGGAGTCTGTGCAGGGGGCGATGGGGGACGACTCCTCCTATTGACTCCTGTTGACGCATGTCAGCGTCAACATCGAGTCAATGGGCTTCGCCCATTGACTCGATGTTGACGCTGACATGCTAGCAACAACAAATATGCAAACCCATGCCTACGGCATGGGTTGCTAGGACACAGGAGTCTGTGCAAGGTCGCGGTGCTGCCACGAAGTTGCGCGCTTCGCGCGCAACTTCGTGAAGACAGTCTGCAACGATGAGTGCTTCGCACTCATCGTTGCGGAACCAATAGGCCCTACGCCCTGTAGGGGCTCGGGCCTAAAAAACCATTGTGCCTCTTGGAACAAAGTGTCTCATGTGAAGAGACAGGAGCAGGAGACATGTGACTTGACAAAAAAAAAAAAAAAATTAAAAAAATAAAATACAAAAAAAAAAAATTCTGAACATTCTAAATAAAATAAAAAAATAAAAAATATTCTGAATTGAACATTATTTCATTGTTGCTGTTCGTCTTCTTCTTCTAAAAATTTGCATTGTGGCCTAGACCCAAAATGTGTTGTCCACATATGAGGACGCCAGGTCTCAGAGAGGA
The DNA here is from genome assembly GCF_009829125.3 of Periophthalmus magnuspinnatus. Lineage (NCBI taxonomy): Eukaryota > Metazoa > Chordata > Actinopteri > Gobiiformes > Gobiidae > Periophthalmus > Periophthalmus magnuspinnatus. The sequence continues at coordinate 25,549,731 of NC_047143.1, read as the reverse complement.
TAAAGTGTGGATTTTACAGAATTAACAATAGAAGGAGCAAACTATGACCTATCTGAGGTAAAATAAGTGACATGTCCCTCCTTTTCACTCAAAACGGGAGTTTATCTGCAATATGGCGTCTCGAAAATAATCAGTTAAAGATCACGCAAATATGGTTCACTCAGATACACCTCGAGAGTAAATCGTGTCAGGATGTCACCTGTCGAGTTATAACGTGGATAAAAACTCTGAAAAGTAGATTTTGCGGAGTAGTTCTGATTTAAACGTCTGTGTGACTCTGACATGAATAATCCGAGCGGAGCTGTGTCTTTTATTTCAGATTTTTAGAGCTTCGTGCTGCTGGAGTTTACATCTGGGCGATAAATCTTTACGATATTTATCCTTCTTACGTTTGAAATATAGAGCAATAACGTGAGAAGTTTTGAAACAGTCGTCCTCTGTCCTCGTGTGAGACTCTGTCCGTCCTCACGACTCCGTCTGTTTTCACTAAATCACAGGACGACGCTTCAAACTGATGGACGCGAAGGACGACCACAATTTCCTGCACAAACCGACGTTTTATCAAAGTGAAAATCAGATTTGAAATGAGAAATAAACGCAGGAAGTGAAGGAGACGTGTTTCCTGTTGGACTCGTGGTGAAGAGCAGAGACTGGAAAAATAAACGACGAGATTCACTCATCTACTCCCCCTCCAAAGGAAATGAGGGATCACTATTCCTCTCTATCCTTCTCTCTATCCCTCATTTTCTCTCTCTGTCCTTTCTTTTCTCTGTCTGTATCTCTTTTTCTCTCCTTATCCCTCCCTTTCTCTCTCTATCCTTCCTTCTCTTTTTCCGTCCCTCCTTTTCTCTCTCTATCCCTCTCTCTCTCTCTGTCCCTCCTATTCTCTCTCTATCCCTCCTGTTCTCTCTCTATCCCTCCTTCTCTCTTTCTCAGTCTGACTTTAAAGTGACAGATGAACGTGTCTTTAACTCCATTTTATTTAAGATTCTTTCAGTTCGTGCTCGTCCTCTTTTTTCTCTTATTCTCTTCCTGTCTTCTCTTTTTCTCGTCGTCTTCTCTTCCCATCTTCTCTTCCTGTCTCCCCTTCTTTTTTCTTCTTTTCCTCTCTTTGCTTCTCTTCCTGTCTTCTCCTTCTCTTTCTCTTTTCTTCTCTTCCTCTGTTTTTCTTATGTCCTCTCCTCTTTCTCTCTCCTTTCTTCCCATCTTCCCTTTCTCTCTTCTTCTCTTCCTCTCTCTTCTTATGTCCTCTTCTCTTTCTCTCTACCTCTCTTTCTTTTCTTATGTCCTCTTCTCTTTCTCTCTTCCTCTCATGTCCTCTTCTTTTTCTCTCTTCTCTTCCTCTCTTTCTTTTATGTCCTCTTCTCTTTCTCTCCTCTTTCTCTTCTTATGTCCTCTTCTTTCTCTTCCTCTCTTTCTCTTTTTATGTCCTCTTCTCTTCCTCTCTTCTCTTCCCATCTGTCTCCTCTTCTTCTCTTCCCGTCTTCTCTTCCTCTCTTGTTGTCTCCTCTCCTTCTCTTCCTGTGTCCTCTTGTTCTCTTTCTCTCATTATGTCCTCTTCTCTTCCTGTCTTCTCTTCCTCTCATCTTCTCTTCCCATCTCCTCTTCCTCTCTTCTTCTTCTTCTCCTCCCATCTGTCTCCTCTTCTTCTCTTCCTGTCTTCTTTTTCTCTCTTCTTCTCTTCCTCTCTTGTTGTCTCCTTCTTCTCTTCCTCTCTTTCTCTTATTATGTCCTCTTCTCTTCCTCTCATCTCCTCTTCCTCTCATCTCCTCTTCCTCTCATCTCCTCTTCCTCTCTTCTTCTCCTCCTCTTTTGTGGAGAACATAAAAGACAAAATGCAGAATAAACTGTAAATAAAACACAAATTAAATGTCACTTTGAGCTGATCTAATTCAGACTTAACAAAAACATCCTCCTTTCTTCACTCAGGACAAACCAATAACATCTCCACGGACACCAGGGAAGTTCCACAGTGCGGCTTTAGTCATGTTTATTCACAGTGACCCATCGACAGTCGAAAACGAGGCCAATAAGTTTCAGAAAAAGGCTCAAACTTCTGTCCGTTTTCCACATTGTACTTTGAACGCCGCTGTCGCTCAAACTCAGATTAAAGCCGAGTCCCGAGATCTGAAGTAAACTTTGTATTGTGGAACTTTTTTGTGTGCAGGTGCGACGTTTGATGTGGCCATGCGCTTCCTGTCCGAGTGTCCGTGGAAGCGGCTTCAGGAGCTCAGGGCTTTGATCCCCAACGTCCCATTTCAGATGCTGCTGAGAGGAGCCAACGCCGTGGGCTACACCAACTACCCCGATAACGCCGTCTTCAAGTGAGTCACACACACGGACTTTACACGCCACGCCGCACTTTTTACTCCACGTCCGACTTTCTGAGGCTCGTTGGAGAAGCATTTACCCCTGAACTGGTCTGGGCACGACTGTAAGACACAACTGCACTATAAAATGTTTGTTTGTTTTTTTCCCGATTATTGTTTTGGTACGAAGTTCATAGCCTCTGTAGCACGCTAGCTAGCTCTCTGCATCTCAAAGCTAACAGTCACTTTCATTAAAATCGGTAAATATAAAATAAACAACATATTAAAAGTCAAATTGATTAAAATAAAGACACCCCAGTTATTTTAAAATGTAGAATACTTCAGTTTGTGGTGTTCTAATATTATTTTTTTGTTGTTTTAATGTTGTTTTTAGCATTAGCGTTAGCATAGAGACACAAGCACGCTAGCTAGCTCTCTGCGTCTCAAAGCTAACAGTCACTTTCTTTAAAATCGGTAAATATAAAATAAACAACATATAAAAAGTCAAATTGATTAAAATAAAGACACCCCAGTTATTTTAAAATGTAGAATACTTCAGTTTGTGGTGGTGTTCTAATATTATTTTTATTTTTTTGTTGTTTTAATGGTGTTTTTAGCATTAGCGTTAGCATAGAGACACAAACGCGTCTCTATAAACACAGAAGTGTTTATTTTATTTGTGTCGTTTTTAACATGTGACAGTGACATCCACCTGCAGCTCCCTGTCCGCCATGTGACCCTTAACCCCCTGACCTCTGACCCCTGACCCCTAACCCACCTGCATCTCTCTGTCCACTGCCTCATCTTTACAGATTTACTCATTTTAGTGTGACTTGACAAAGACCTCAGAGATAAAACTGGACAGGAAGTAGTGACGATAACAGTGAGGTCTATTTACCGTATTTCCCGGATTATAAATCGGACTTTTTTTCAGTTTGTCTGGGGGTGCGACTTGTACTCAGATGTGATTTATATGTGAAATATGTTTTTTTTCCTTCATTTTTATGTATTTTTTGGCTGATGCAACTTATGCTCGGATGCATTTTATATGTGAAATATGTTTTTTTCTTTCTATTATTATGTATTTTTTGGCTGGTGTGACTTATACTCCAGTGCGACTTATACTCAGATGCGAATTAAAAGTGAAATATGTTTTTTTTCTTTATTATTATTATACATTTTTTGGCTGGTGCGACTTATACTCCAGTGCGACTTATACTCTGAAAAATAAAGTGACATATGTAAAATTAAAAACAGTTCTTTTAGTTCTTTTTCTTGCATCATTAAAAACGCACCTGGACTTATTTTTACCCATCAATAACAAAACATAATGCATAATACGACAAGTTTAAAAGTCCATTCAAAACTCTTTCTAAAGCCTAAAAAGTAAACACACGAAACATCCAAAACTAGAGCTACATTTTGTCTTCTGAAGCGTTAATTCATTAAAAATCGAGAGTACATTTCCTCAGTGTCTTCTTAGAGTGTTTACTTTATTTAATACGTTGACTTTCTCTTCGTTTTACTGTAGCTCAGGATCGTTTTCCCGATTTAGGACCTGATTTGCTTTTCCCCGACCCGTTTTAGGATCCCCGCGTGTCATTTCTAAACCGCGGCGTTCCTCGTGCGTGCGGTGTCGTATCGTCAATTCGTAAACCGCAAAACATCACCGCGGCAACAGCCAATAAAACAGAGCGTCGGCGTCAGGGGCAGCTCTGTAAAGTTGTAAAATAAAAAAATAAATTAAAAAAATAATTAAAAAATAATAATAATAAAAAATAAATAAAATTAAAAAAAATAAAATAAATAAATAAATAAAATAAATAAATAAATAATAAAAATTAAAATTAAAAAATTAAAAGTTGTAAAATTCTCGTCCATATTGTCCGTCAGAATGTGAAGTAACGACCCAGTCCACGGATCAGAGCTGTTAATCCAGTGTAAATCGTTGTTTAAAAAGTAAAAAGGCGAGAGTAGATCGTCACGCGTGTTTGTTTACATCCACACAGCGAGGATCAGGCTGAAGCTGCTGCAGATTAGCGATAGCGACTCTACTTCCTGCGTCGTTTATCTCCAGCTTTTTGCGCATTAAACGTATTTATCTGAACTACTGCACCACATTTCACTAATAATAATAATAATAATAACAACACGGTTTAGACTGTGATCTTTGGGTGTAAAACTCAAATTCACAGTGGCCAAAATTAAAAACCAAGACAAATTCACGGACCAAACTCAACATTTATTGGTAAATTATTGGTAAACCTTTTGATTAGCTCATTTTGATGAAACACAACTCAAGTTTAACACACTGCCAGGCCAAAAAAGAAGTCGCACACTCTAATATTTGGTTGTTCCGCCTTTAGATTTGATTGATGGAATGTCACACGATTTATTTCCATCCAGTGTTGCATTAATGTTTCACCTGTTTCATTGATGCTGGTCGAGTCTGACGCTGCTCAAAGCTTCTCCAGCACAAAGAGTCTCAGTGGGGTTAAGGTCTGGACTCTGTGGTGGACGATCCATGTGTGAAAATGTAGTAAGTACATAAAGTAAAGTAAATAAATAGAGAAATAAACAAGTAGAAAAATAAATAGAGAAATAAAAAAATTGAGAAATATATAAATAGAGAAATAAATAAATAGAGAAATAAATTGGGAAGTAAATAAAAATAGAGGAATAAATAGAGAAATAAATAAAAAATAGAGAGATAGAGAAATAAAAAATATATAATAAATAAAGCAACATAATTAAAAATAAAATAATTAAAATTGAAATGAAATAATTTAAAATAAAATAATAAAAAATAAAGTAAAATAATAAAAAATAACATACAATAATTAAAAATAAAATCTAATAATTTTGTTTGAATCTGGAAATTCGAAACACCTGTGACGGTGGCTCAGTTGGTAGAGCATTCACTGACCTGAAGGTTAGCGGTTCAAATCCCGCTCTCGACATAAGCATCACTGTTTGAGCGGTCAGCTCTACTAACCTGACTACTAAGTTGTCGGTGCGATTCCAGCTCCCACAGATGAACGCTGTTGTTGTGTCCTTGGGCAAAACGCCTCAAACAGCCCAACAATCCATGTGTGAAAATGACGTCTCCTGATCCACTATTTCACAATTTGAGCTCGATGAATCCTGGGATTGTCGTCTTGGAATATGAAAAAATCCACTGATGGAATAACCTGGTCATTCAGTTTATTCAGGTGTCAGCTGATCTCATTCTTTGACCACAGACTGATGCTGAACCTAGAACGGACCAACTGCAGCAACCCCAAACTATTTGCTTAGTTAAATCCAGATGACGACTTTTTTTTTTTTAATTTTTTTGGCCAGATAGTGTATATCACATCTACGGCCCGTGGCGAACCAGGAAGTGCAATTTTAAACTTGCACCAAATGGAAAAAAGAGAAAAAATAGGCAAGTTTTAAAAATCTAATCATAAGTCGGATTATGCTAGCAGTCTAACTTTTCATATTCTGTCACATTTTGAGCCCGATGAATCCTGGGATTGTCGTCTTGGAATATGAAAAAATCCACTGATGGAATAACCTGGTCACTCAGTATATTCAGGTGTCAGCTGACCTCATTCTGCTGAACTAGAGCGGACCAACTGCAGGAGGAGACCACCTGTTTGCCGAGTTAAATCCAGGTGGTGACTTTTTTTTTTTTTTTTTTGACCAAGCAGTGTATTAAAAACATATGAGAAATTAAATTTGAAATGAAAGACACATCAATAGTATAAATTTCCTTTTAAAATAAATCAAATAAATTATGCCTCTCTCTGTCGCCTTTTAAGTTTCTGTATAAACTAAATATTTTTTTCACAAACCAACGACAAAAACCAACCACAAATTTAATTCACTAAAAATTCAACTTTCAAACTATGAACAGTCCACGCCTTGAAGTAGAAAAAACGCACAGAGAAAACAAATATTCAAGCTGAATTTGCGACGCTCTGATTGACTCGACTGCGCACCAGCGTATTAGCAAAGTATTCTGGGATTTGGAGTATTAACGGTGCTCGCAAATTTGACATATGTGCTTTCGATTCTCAACTTGAATCATTTTACTTACCAAGGAAATAGGTACGCTCAACTTTCAGCTTGTGGTGTACCGTCCCTTCGCTGCCGAGTCTCAACCAATTCTCCTCATGTTTACATTTTGCGCTTTTTGCCGCACGTTTAAAAATCATTTACGCCCGAGCGATGCGTGGCGGGCTTTACTTATACATATATATTTGTTATCTGCACTAATCCTTATCTTTGTGTATTATTTTTTGAAAGTCCTTACGCGGCTTGAATGTAAAAATCGTATTTATAAAACCAACAAGGATCTACACAGTCAAACCAGTCGCGAATTAAAATGTAAATCTCTTCTCACTCGGACTGGGGGGGAGGAAATTCCGATAACCCTGACCCCGCCGAACGGAAAAACGCAAAGCAATAATACGCCTATTTGCATCATTAATCTTTTGTTTTGGCTCGAACTCTGAAGATTGTAGAAAATCTGTTTTATAGACATGATAATCCCGGGATGTATAGGAGCTTTAAATAGCGCGGAATAATGACATATTTGTGTACGTATAGAAATAATACAAGCCACTTAATGTATGCATGGTGATTCAGACCTTGGCCCACATGCATCACGGACAAAACGGAGAAAATACAAAGGAGAAATATTGTAATTTCCTATGCACATCAGCTGCTGCGCGGGGCTCAGAGGCTTCCTCCGTAGACCCGGCTTTGTTGGTCCAGATGCTGCTCCTTCATCACTCTCTCCGCAAACGTTTCCCGTGAAAGTTGCGCGTTTGACCAGCAGTTCTGCAGCCGTGTTGTCATCAAATTGTCAGTAATAATGAATGAGAGCCATAAATAAACGTTGACACATCTGCGAATGTAAACAATGTAATCTCCCTGACAACCGTGATCAAATATAACTGCATTATTCACACGGGGCGCGTCTATTTATGGACGTCCGGCGAAGGGACTCGTGTGCTCATCTGGGAGATTTAATAAATAAATACATACATAAATAGAGAAATAAAATAAATGAATAAATAGAGAAGTAAATAGAGAAATAAACAAGTAGAAAAATAGAGAAATAAAAAATAGAGAAATAAATAAAAATAGAGAAGTAAATAAATAGAAAAATAAACAAGTAGAAAAATAGAGAAATAAAAATAGAGAAATAAATAAAAATAGAGAAGTAAATAAATAGAGAAATAAACAAGTAGAAAAATAAATAGAGAAATAAAAAAAAATAGAGAAATAAATAAATAGAGAAATAAAAAATAGAGAAATAAATTGGGAAGTAAATAAAAATAGAGAAATAAATAGAGAAATAGAGGAATAAATAGAGAAATAAATAAAAAATAGAGAGATAGAGAAATAAAAAGTATAATAAATAAAGCAACATAATTAAAAATAAAATAATTAAAATTGAAATGAAATAATTTAAAATAAAATAATAAAAAATAAAGTAAAATAATAAAAAATAACATACAATAATTAAAAATAAAATCTAATAATTTAGTTTGAATCTGGAAATTAGTAACACCTGCGACGGTGGCTCAGTTGGTAGAGCATTCATTGACCTGAAGGTTAGCGGTTCAAATCCCGCTCTCGACAAACATCACTGGTTGAGCGGTCAGTTGTGTCCTTGAGCAAGACACTTAACCCACCTTGCACCAGTTTTTGTCCATTGATCTGAAGATTGGTGGTTCAAATCTCGCTCTCAATATCAACATCATTGGTTGAGCGGGTAGATCCACTGACTCGCAGGTCGTCGGTGCGATTCCAGCTCCCACAGATGAACGCTGTTGTTGTGTCCTTGGGCAAAACGCCTCAAACATCCCACCTCACCCCCAGTGTCCTCGATGTAAAGCGCTTTGATTGCCTTGAATTAAATTGTGCACTCGGACTTTCTGTTTTTATAAATTTATTTTTTTAATTCTGTCAACTTCCAGTGAGAAAACGCAAAATAATTAAAAAAAAACCAACCCTCACACACTCACCCACACACAACCGAGCCCTGCTATTCATTTTCATATCCAAAAAAATCAAAATTTTAAAACACTGACCTGTATTTTGTGTCTTTGAAAATGTCCTTGGTCCATTTCAGTCCCAAATCTCGTGCGTGGTTTATTTAGTCCAACCGGATCACTAAAAATTCCCAGATTTTCTCCCATCTGTCTCCCGTCTTGTTCAAGAAGCGCAGATTTTCCAAGTGAATGACAGAAACCAGTTAATTAAGCCACTTTTCAAACACTGGCCCTGATGGTGCTTTCCAGGCTTTTAATATTCATCTTTTTGCAGTGATAGAGCCCAATAACACGGCTGATTGCATTTCAACAAGTCCAGGGAGGATTCAGAGGCTCCAAAGGCTCTGTCTGGAGAAAATGTGCTTGAGTAGACTCCTGACCAGAAAGAAAAAACGATTGAACACTTCTTCAATTCAAGTTTATTCATATAGGACATTTAAAACGACCACAGCCGACCAACGAGATTCACATAAAAGTAAAAAAAAACACACATATATAGATTAAGATACCTAGGAAAAGAACAATAAAACGCCAAGATATCCTGTAGCTCGTGTTAAATACCAGGGAGAAAAGGTCTGAGAGGATCTGACAGGCAGAGGGCGCTGTTCCGTAGTCCATAGACCAGAACAATCCGCCATACATCTTCATCTCAAAGCCGCTAACCACAACTTTGAAAATAGTGAAGTTCAGATCTTAGCCAGAGTTAAAGAAGCTATTTTTGTTGAGAAAGACGGTCCATCGAACAGGAATGAGGGCCTTAGACATCACCGTTTCCCTATATATAACTCAATACTCAGACCCAAAGCAAACAAAGGAAACAAAGAGAACAATAGAGCGTTAGGGCCATCAAACACATTTTCACCGAGGGCCACATCAGCAAAATGGCTAACCTCAAACGGCCAGTTGTAAAATAAATCTAACTAATTTTTTTAACTTGTTAATTAACTGTTTCTGTATTTATGGATTATTCAAGTTACAAATATTGCATGTCCATTTGCCTAGATGTAAAAATATGACTGTGTAACCGTATCTCCTGATAAAATTACACTTTAAGACCATCAAACCTTTTAATTTATCCTGTCGAGGGCCACGTAAAATGATGTGGAGGGCCACATTTGACCCGGGGGCCTTGAGTTTGACACATGTGCATTAGGCCCATTAAGGCTGAATGTGTAGTTAGCGCCTCCTTCAGACAGATATAAGGCAGTGTCCAGCAGTAATCTGACCAGAACTGAAGAAGAGGCTTGGACCTACAACTTTTTGTCCAGTTGACCGATTTAACTTTGTCTTTTACGATGGATCAGACCTGGACGACTGAAGGATCACACAGGATTGTTTTTGGACCATCTTCAGTGGTGTACGAGGACTTTCTGGTGTAAATATTCAGATGGAGCCTAAATATTACTTATACAGCTGCAGATTTAGGTCGTGTCTGCACAATTGCAAGATAGGGTCAGTGCCTTTTTATGACATTTGTACATTCAGATTCAGAATTTCAAGAACCTATTTCCAAATTCATCCCAAGTGAATCCTTCAAATCTTTGTGTTGCGTTTTAAAACTCAACAGAGAAACTACATAAACTATTGGGCGACAGTAGCTCAGTTTGTAGAGCGTTTATCTACTCGATCCCAAGGTTGCCAGTTCGAATCCCGCTGGATAGAACAGTCAGATCCATTGACCCACAGGTTGACGGTGCGATTCCAGCTTCCTTTTGGACACTGTTGATATGATCTGAGTTTGACATTTGTGCTTTAGAGTCTCAGAGTGAATCATTTTACTTTCGCCGATGGAGGTGCGCTCAACTTTTAGCTTGTGGTGTGCTGTCTCTTCGCTGCAGAGTCTTAACCAATTCCCGCTCTTGACATAAACCTCATAGATAGAACAGTCAGATCCATTGACTCACAGGTCGACGGTGCGATTCCAACTCCCTTTTGGACGCTGTTATTGCGTAGTTCCTTGATGTAAAACACTTCGAGAGCCTTGCAGGTAAAAAAAAACGCTGTCCCTGTGGCCATTTTAAACTCATTGGGGAAAGTATAAGTCTATTTAACCCTGCTTACTACACGCTGATACTGATGCGACAAGTCCAATGCCTTGCTGGAGGTCATTACATTTAGCGAGCGTAGCATCTTCCCCGCTTTATTTCCAGCTACTCACACTCCACACAGTACGCAGAATATTCTTTAAAAAAATCTATTCAAACAAGGTTACATTTCTCAAACCAAAACGACGCCGATAATACACCCGGCCTTACTTTTCCAGCCTAATGAAGCTCAAATGACTTCCTAAACCGCCGGTATTGAAAATTTCACCAGTCTGGATCCGTGGCATCAGTGTTCCTTAATGTACTCCGATGTGAGCCGGCACATTAGCGCGGCCACAAACCGCACAACTCGGGTGCACTTAATCAGGTCAGTGCTGCCGATGCTCTCAAGTTCCCTCCCCGGTTTCTACCTCCCTCCCGCTTTATCCTGCCCAGTGACTTTTAGCCCAAGTGCCGGAGATGCGTCATTGATACAGCTGAACGGCGCTAATGCGTTTTAGAGCTAGGAATACCTCCGCCGCCTCCACGCTCGCTCTTATTCAAACGGCGGTGACGCGTAAGTCCTGCCGCGTCTATGTGAGGGCACAGATCAGATGAATTGGAGCTGACTAATGTGATCTGCTCGTAAGTGTAATGGGGACGGCTGGATCATGCCCGTGTTCTGGATCATCCCATATCAAAGGCGACGAAGAGACAATGACGAGTGTCTTTATTAAGTCCGTGGGCGGTGGCGTGTCAGAAAGCAAACGGTGATGGGAGGAATAGTTTGAAAATGGGTTCAGGGAAGGTACAATTGGGACACAAAGTAATGCAATGTGCTTTACAGGATAAGAAAGACGTTAAAATCTCAGTGAAAAACAAATGAAAACGTGGATAATTATCATAAAATTAACATTAAAAGAGAAGGAGAGTGCAGAATAAACCCCTTTCAGTCACATTCACAGATAAAAAGAACTGTTTGAGTCTGGATTTAAATATTGTCAAAGTCGAGGCCTGAGTCACATCTTAAAGAAGAATGTTCCAGGTTTGAACTGAACAAAACTGAAACACTGATTCAACATATTAAGTCCTAATTTAGTCCTGGTTTAGACCTGGTTTAGCCCTGGATTAGTCCTGGTTTAGTCCATGTTTAGTGCTGGTTCAGTGTTGGTTCAGTCCCGGTTTAGCCCCGGTTTAGTCCTGGTTTAGTCCTGATTTAGTCCAGGTTTAGTCCAAGTTTAATGCAAGTTCAGTCCCGGCTTAGTCCTGGTTTAGTCCTGGTTAAGTCCTGGTTTAGTCCTTGTTCACACAGAGCTGCTTTAAAGTCTCTGAGCCACAGGACACATGTGTGAAGTACTTCCTGGTTCTAGTCCTGACCTGAGCAGCAGTGTTCTGGATGTTCTGGATGTTCTGTTCTGGATGTTCTGGATGTTCTGGATGTTCTGGATGTTCTGGATGTTCTGGATGTTCTGTTCTGTCTTCAGGCTTAACGTTTTAGTTATAGAATATGGAATAACTGCTTTAAAATATATTTGTGTTCCATTTCTTTCTTTATCTTTATTTATACAGAGAGACTCAATAAGGCGCCCAGACTCTTTCCATCATGGACGCCCTGGTGAAAATACAATTCAACCAGAAAACAGATCAAATAAGTGAACACGTCCATATAAAACATTAAAAACAGGAGCAGGTGTGAGTCGACAAGTTCATTACCAGATTATTAACGTGCATTTGTATCATCGGTTTGGCTTGTTCTTCAAATATATTCCATTTTTGTGAGGCAAAAACATCCAAACTCATCTTTCCCGTGTCAGTTTTGCTGTATTTCATTCTTGGCGTTATAGAGTCATGTGATCTGCTCTGAAATGTTCCGCTATCAATAATGAACAAGCAGGTGAGGCGTTCTGCGGTGTTTGAAGTCGTCCCTTATAGATACGTTTCATACAGCGCTGTTCTCTTTTAATGGACACACGGGCCGGTCAGAGTACTGCTTTCTAAATACTTGAAGTACTTTTACACGTATTTGCTTTAAATTACAGTGAACAAACACAACACAGTATTACAAACAGCTTGATTTTTGTTGTTATTAACTTATGAAAGAGCTTTGTTTTCAGTTTTTCTTGCTAAAACCTCGCAGTTCAAAGCCAAAATTGTCTGTCATGTATTCCTTTGATTTCACTAAAGTACCTGTATTCTGAATATTCTGAAAAACACATCCTCTACTCGCTGATGTGATGTTCAGCTCTATATGGAACTGAGAGCCACATCAGCAAAATGGCTAACCTCAAAGGGCCAGCTACTTTTTTTAACTTGTTAATTAACTGTTTCTGTATTTATGACTTATTCAAGTTACAAATATTGCATGTCCATTTGCCTAGATGTAAAAATATGACTCTGTAACCGTATCTCCTGATAAAATGACACTTTAAGACCATCAAACCTTTTAATTTATCCTGTCGAGGGCCACGTAAAATGATGTGGAGGGCCACATTTGACCCGGGGGCCTTGAGTTTGACACGTGCTTTAGAAGAATATCACAATTTAAACTGTACAAATTCTAACATAATGATCCACGGGTGTCAGATTATTAGTATAGCGCAATATTTCTGCTTTAACATTGGCGAAACAACATATTTTGACGCTGATGGATAACGCCGTCCGCCGCAGATACTCGCCATCGTATCTGACATGAAACATAAATTATACACAACAAGTCAAACTTCTGTGTGTAAGAGGTGGATTTAAGTAAATAAAACACAGCTTCAGCTTCAGTCCAATCCTTTATTTGGTTATGATTAATGAAGAAAATGTTTTGTCTTAAAAAAAAAAAAGTAAACAACAAAAATAAAATTAATTACAAAAAAATAATAATAATACAAATAAATGGACTTGATCATGTTTTTGGGTTTTATAAAATTAATTCATTCCAGTTAATTAATAAAAAATAATAATAAAAATAAAATAAAATAAAATAATAATAATAATAATAATAATTAAAACTGCAAGCAGTGATAAAGGCCCTCGCCACCCCTTGCGACCGCGGGGTACACGCCACCGCGGAGATCCTGCCTTTCGTTCCCGCTTACATCGCCCCTCCCCCCAAAATCAGCGACTGAGTAATACTACTCCATTCATTCCAATGAGACCATTTATGACATTTTCACGCCTGAACGGTTGGAAATAGGGGTATGTCGTCATTGGTTTTATTGTCCATTATGATGAGAGTAATATGTGTACCAAATTTCAATAGTCTATGACACAGTAAATATTTTTCATCCTTGTAGACCAAAACCTATGTATTTCAATGAGAAATGTCAGACGTTGCCATGGCAACACCTTTAAAAATAGAGGTATGGTGTCTTTGACTTTTTTGTTCAGTATCGGAATAGGGATGTTCATGCCAAATTTCAAATGTTTGTGACAAAGTAATTTTTTTACGTGCCATTTAAAAATTTCAAGGGGGCGCTGTGGAGCAATGTAATATTTGATATGTGTAAATTGCATATCTATGCACTCAGATGAAGATTTTGAACAAAAAGTATATTAATGCCAGAAAATAGGAAACTGCATGTTTGAGCTATGGGACATTTAAAACTTCAAAAAATGCCTTTTTTCTTTGCAGGCTGGCCACACCCACATTTTATAATTTAGAAAATTCCAAAAGAATTCCCTATAATCCCACATGGGTCTAGTAAATTGTGACCATTTTGCAAGTTTCTTGAATGAAAATCCACGGCATAAAAAATCCAAATTTTAGTACAAATACAAAATACAAAATACAAATACAAAATATTTTGCCAATCTTGAATTTTAGGCCATAGTTTGATGAGTGTAGAGCATCTATTTAGTCTACAACAAAGTCCAGTACTCTGAACCCCATTCATTTCAATGACACATTTATTATGTTACCACGGTAACATAGTTGCAGACAGAGGTATGTTCTCTTTGGCTTTTTTGTTCAGTTTGCCAAGCCAAATGTCCATGCCCAATTTCAAATGTTTACGTCAAAGTAATTTTTTTGGTCCAATTCAAAAGTTCAAGGGGGTGCTGTGGAGCAAAAAAAAAATCTGACATATGTAAATTGTATATCTTTTCATGTAGATCAAGATTTTAAACAAAAAGTATATCAATTCCGGGAAATAGGAATGTGTGAGTGATGCACATTTTAACACTTCAAAATATTGCTTTTTTCTTTGCAGGCTGGCCACACTCACATTTTATGATGTAGAAAAATCCAAGACAGTTCCCTATAATCCCACATGGGACAAGTTCATTTTGACCAATTTGCAAGTTTCTTGAATGAAAATCCAAGGCACAAAAAATCCAAATGTGAGAGGTAAAATTTTGAAAAAATGGGGTTCTGTCCACAATGTCTGACTTCCTGTAGGGTTTAGGGTGGGGTCATAATATAATTTTTTACTTGTCTTGACATGTTCTATATTTGTACCAAATTTCATTTGTCTATGATGAAAAAGGTCTCTCATTGCTGTAATGTATGTGAACATTTGAGGTGGCGCTATTGAGTCGTTTTGAAACATTAATTTTTTGCAGATGAAAATACAACATTTTTTGCCAAACTTGAATTTTAGGCCATAGTTTGATGAGTGTAGAGCATCTATTTAGTCTACAACAAAGTGCAGTACTCTGAACCCCATTCATTTCAATGACACATTTATTATGTTACCACGGTAACATAGTTGAAAATAGAGGTATGTTCTTTTTGACTTTTTTGTTCAGTATAGCAATAGGGATGTCCATGCCAAATTTCAAATGTTTATGTGAAAGTAATGTTTTTGGTCCAATTCAAAAGTTCAAGGGGGCGCTGTGGAGCAATTTATTGTCTGACCTGTGTAAATTGTATATCTATGTGTTCAGATCAACAGTTTGAATAAAAAAGTATATTCCTGCCGGGACATAGGACACTAACTGTGTGAGCTACACGCATTTAAAACCTTAAAAAAAACATCTTTTTTCTTTGCAGGCTGGCCACACCCACATTTTATAACTTAGAAAATTCCGACAGAGTTTCTTATAATCCCACATGGGTCTAGTTCATTTTGACAAATTTTCATGTTTCTTGAATGAAAATCCGAGGTGTAAAAAATGCAAATGTGAGAGGTAAAAGTTTGGAAAAATGGGGTTCCGCCCACAATGGCCGACTTCCTGTAGGTTTTAGGGTGGGGTCATAATGTAATTTCTTTCTTGTCTTGACATGTTCTATGTTTGTACCAAATTTCATTTGTCTACGATGAAAAAGGTCTCTCTTTGCCGCAATGTATTTGAACTTTTGAGGTGGCGCTATTTAGTCATTTTGAAACATAAATTTTTTTCCACATGAAAATACAACATTTTTTGCCAATCTTGAATTTTAGGCCATAGTTTGATGAGTGTAGAGCATCTATTTAGTCTACAACAAAGTCCAGTACTCTGAACCCCATTCATTTCAATGACACATTTATTATGTTAGCACGGTAACATAGTTGAAAATAGAGGTATGTTCTCATTGGCTTTTTTGTTCAGTATGATGAGAGGAATATGTGTACCAAATTTCAATGATCTATGACAAAGTAATAATTTTTCATCCCAGTTATCCAAAACCCATGTATTTCAATGAGAAATGTCAGACGTTGCCATGGCAACACCTTTGAAAATAGAGGTATGGTGTCATTGACTTTTTTGTTCAGTATGGGAATAGGGATGTTCATGCCAAATTTCAAATGTTTGTGACAAAGTATTTTTTTTACATGCCATTTAAAAATTTCAAGGGGGCGCTGTGGAGCAATGTAATATTTAATATGTGTAAATTGCATATCTATGCAGTCAGATCAAAAATTTGAACAAAATGTCTATTAATGCCGGGAGATAGGATACTGCATGTGTGAGTTATGCTCACTTTAACACGTCAAAATATTGCTTTTTTCTTCGATTGGTGGCCACACCCACATTTTATGATGTAGAAAAATCCAAGATAGTTTCCTGTAATCCCACATGTGTCTAGTTCATTTTCACCAATTTGCAAGTTTCTTGAATGAAAATCCAAGGCGCAAAAAATCCAAATGTGAGAGGTAAATTTTTGGAAAAATGGGGGTTCCGCCCACAATGGCCGACTTCCTGTAGGGTTTAGGGTGGGGTCATAATATAATTTTTTACTTGTCTTGACATGTTCTATGTTTGTACCAAATTTAATTTGTCTACGATGAAAAAGATCTCTCATTGCCGCAATAATTTCAAATTTTGAGGTGGCGCTATTGAGTCATTTTGTTACATACATTTTTTTGCACATCAAAATACAACATTTCTTGCCAATCTTGAATTTTAGGCCATAGTTTGATGAGTTTAGAGCATCTATTTAGTCTACAACAAAGTCCAGTCCTCTGAACCCCATTCATTTCAATGACACATTTATTATGTTATCACGGTAACATAGTTGCAAATAGAGGTATGTTGTCATTGGCTTTTTTGTTCAGTTTGCCAAGCCAAATGTCCATGTCGAATTTCAAATGTTTACGTCAAAGTAATTTTTTTGGTCCAATTCAAAAGTTCAAGGGGGCGGTGTGGAGCAATATCATGTCTGACCTATGCAAATTGTATATGTATGGTTCAGATCCACATTTTGAAAAAAATGTATATTAATGCCGGGAATTTGCAAACTGCATGTGTGAGTTATGTGCACTTTAAAACTTCAAAATATTGCTTTTTTCATTGCAGGCTGGCCACACCCACATTTTATGATATAGAAAAATCCAAGACAGTTCCCTATAATCCCACATGGGTCTAGTTCATTTTTACCAATTTGCAAGATTCTTGAATGAAAATCCAAGGCGCAAAAAATCCAAATGTGAGAGGTAAAATTTTGAAAAAATCGGGTTCCGCCCACAATGGCCGACTTCCTGTAGGGTTTAGGGTGGGGTCATAATATAATTTTTTACTTGTCTTGGCATGTTCTATATTTGTACCAAATTTCATTTGTCTACGATGCAAAAGGTCTCTCATTGCCGTAATGTATTTCAAATTTTGAGGGGGCGCTATTGAGTCTTTTTGACACATTAATTTTTTTGCACATGAGAATTCTAAATTTTTTGCCAATTTTGAATTTTAGGCCATAGTTTGGTGAGTGTAGAGCATCTATTTAGTCTACAACAAAGTCCAGTACTCTGAACCCCATTCATTTCAATGACACATTTATTATGTTACCACGGTAACATAGTTGCCGATAGAGGTATGTTGTATTGGCTTTTTTCTTCAGTTTGCCAAGCCAAATGTCCCTGCCGAATTTCAAATGTTTATGTCAAAGTAATTTTTTTGGTCCAATTCAAAAGTTCAAGGGGGCGCTGTGGAGCAATTTATTGTCTGACCTGTGTAAATTGTATATCTATGTGTTCAGATCAACAGTTTGAATAAAAAAGTATATTCCTGCCGGGACATTGGACACTAACTGTGTGAGTTACACGCATTTAGAAACTTCAAAAAACGTCTTTTGTCTTTGCAGACTGGCCACACCCACATTTTATAATTTAGAAAATTCCAGAAGAGTTCCCTATAATCCCACATGGATCTAGTAAATATTGACCATTTTGCAAGTTTCTTGAATGAAAATCCACGGCATAAAAAATCCAATTGTTAGAGTTAAAATTTTGAAAAAATGGGGTTCCGCCCATAATGGCCGACTTCCTGTAGGGTTTAGGGTGGGGTCATAATATAATTTTTTTCTTGTCTTGACATGTTCTATCTTTGTACCAAATTTCATTTGTCTACGATGAAAAAGGTCTCTCATTGCCGTAATGTATTTCAAATTTTAAGGTGGCGCTAATGAGTCATTTTCATATGTTAATTTTTTTGAACATCAAAATACAATTTTTTTTGCAAATCTTGAATTTTAGGCCATAATTTGATGAGTGTAGAGCATCTATTTAGTCTAAAACAAAGTCCAGTACTCTGAACCCCATTCATTTCAATGACACATTTATTATGTTACCACGGTAACATAGTTGCCGATAGAGGTATGTTCTCATTGGCTTTTTTGTTCAGTGTGCCAAGCCAAATGCCCATGCCGATTTTCAAATGTTTACGTCAAAGTAATTTTTTTGGCCCAATTCAAAAGTTCAAGGGGGCGCTGTGGAGCAAAAAAAATTCTGACATATGCAAATTGTATATCATTTGGTGCCAATGAAGATTTTAAACAAAATGTATATTAATGCCGGGAAATAGGACACTGCATGTGTGAGTTATGCACACTTTAACACGTCAAAATATTGCTTTTTTCTTTGATTGGTGGCCACACTCACATTTTATGATGTAGAAAAATCCAAGATAGTTTCCTATAATCCCACATGTGTCCAGTTCATTTTCACCAATTTGCAAGTTTCTTGAATCAAAATCCAAGGCGCAAAAAATCCAAATGTGAGAGGTAAAATTTTGGAAAAATGGGGTTCCAACCACAATGGCCGACTTCCTGTAGGGTTTAGGGTGGGGTCATAATATAATTTTTTACTTGTCTTGACATGTTCTATGTTTGTACCAAATTTAATTTGTCTAAGATGAAAAAGGTCTCTCATTGCCGTAATGTATTTCAAATTTTGAGGTGGCGCTATTGAGTCATTTTGATACGTAAATTTTTTTCCACATAAAAATACAACTTGTTTGGCCAATCTTGAATTTTAGGCCATAGTTTGATGAGTGTAGAGCATCTATTTAGTCTACAACAAAGTGCAGTACTCTGAACCCCATTCATTTCAATGACACATTTATTATGTTACCACGGTAACATAGTTGAAAATAGAGGTATGTTCTCATTGACTTTTTTGTTCAGTATAGCAATAGGGATGTCCATGCCAAATTTCAAATGTTTATGTGAAAGTAATGTTTTTGGTCCAATTCAAAAGTTCAAGGGGGCGCTGTGGAGCAATTTATTGTCTGACCTGTGTAAATTGTATATCTATGTGTTCAGATCAACATTTTGAATAAAAAAGTATATTCCTGCCGGGA
Source organism: Periophthalmus magnuspinnatus (assembly GCF_009829125.3). Classification (NCBI taxonomy): domain Eukaryota; kingdom Metazoa; phylum Chordata; class Actinopteri; order Gobiiformes; family Gobiidae; genus Periophthalmus; species Periophthalmus magnuspinnatus. The sequence continues at coordinate 25,530,363 of NC_047143.1, read as the reverse complement.
CATAGGACACTAACTGTGTGAGCTACACGCATTTAAAACCTTAAAAAAACATCTTTTTTCTTTGCAGGCTGGCCACACCCACATTTTATAACTTTGAAAATTCCAAAAGAGTTTCTTATAATCCCACATGGGTCTAGTTCATTTTTACAAATTTTCATGTTTCTTGAATGAAAATCCGAGGTGTAAAAAATTCAAATGTGAGAGGTAAAATTTTAGAAAAATGGGGTTCCGCCCAAAATGGCCGACTTCCTGTAGGGTTTAGGGTGGGGTCATAATGTAATTTTTTTCTTGTCTTGACATGTTCTATCTTTGTACCAAATTTCATTTGTCTATGATGAAAAAGGTCTCTCATTGCCGCAATGTATTTCAAATTTTGAGGTGGCGCTATTGAGTCATTTGGAAACATAAATTTTTTTGAACATCAAAATAATTAATTTTTCACCAATCTTAAATTTTGGGTCCAATAAAATTGACTTTTCGTTAACGTTCAGGGGGTCAAAAGTGAATTCAAAGTCGCGAGCAAAATAAAGAATAATAATAATAATAATAATAATAATGGAAACGCATTTTCCACCCATTATTTTTCTCCTAAACCTTAATAGCTACAGTCATGTGACTTTTTCAAATTGTGCCCCATCACAAATAAGGCCCCTGTGATTTTTTTTCACACGTCCACATCAAAGCGTTTGTCTTCTACGAATTTTTGAAAATGAAATTTGAAGATGGCGCTAGAGAGCCATTTTGTGAGAGAGTGCCTTGATTTGCATATCATTGCGTTCAGCTCATAAATGTGCATAAACGCTGTATTAGCGTTTTCCTAACAAAAAATGTGTGAAAGAGAAATATTTTTTTGAAATATTCCAAAATTTGCGATTTTGTTGAAAATTCACCCTGACCACACCCGAAGTCATAATCAAAATGTAATTGTTAATCTTTAATCACACATGTGTTTAGAGGGATTTGGCCAAATTTGAAGTGTTTGTGATTAAAACTGTGTGAGAAAATTTCCTGAATGCGAGGGTGTGCACTTTTGTCGTTCCCGGGTTTGATCCAATATGGCCGACGTCCTGTACATTTTAGGGCGGGGCCATAATATCATTTTTGTCATGTCCTGACATGTTCTATTTTTTGCTGTGAGTTTCAGATTTTTACGTTGACTTTTGTCCGAGTCGGGCTCCCATTGGCCCCATGAAAATCAAAGTTTGAGGTGGCGCTACCGAGTCGTCTTTCGTTATTTTTTCTCGGGGTCTTTTGTGACAATTAGAGCTCGTCGAGTTCTAATTTTTGACACCACTCACTGGCATGTCGGGGCGTGTTTACTACTTGATTTTTGCCATTTTCCACGCTCCGGACGCGGTTTTAATGAGTCCCTCGCCGGGACGGAGTCCCAGGCTCGGGCCTAATAATAATACAAATGAATGGACTTGATCATGTTTTTGGGTTTTATAAAATTAATTCATTCCAGCTAATTAATAAAAAAAAAAAAAAATAATAATAATAATAATGAATGGACTTGATCATGTTTTTGGGTTTTATAAAATTGATTCATTCCAGTTAATTAATAAAAAAAATAATAATAATGAATGGACTTGATCATGTTTTTGGTTTTTATTAAATTAATTCATTCCAGTTAATTAATTAAAAAAATTTTTTTTAAAAATAAATGAAAAAATAAAAATAATAATAATAATAATAATAATAATAATAATAATGAATGGACTTGATCATGTTTTTGGGTTTTATAAAATTAATTCATTCCAGTTAATTCATAAAAAAAAACAAAAATACAAATAAAAATAATAATAGTACTAATGAATTTACTTGATCATGTTTTTGGGTTTTATTTTGATCTAGTTCTGGGGGAGACAGTAGTTGCGTTGATACAGCGTTTGTCCACTGAAGGTTGGCGGTTCGAATCCCGCTCCGTGGCCGTTCTATACTCCACAGATCAGAACGTTTACCGTATTTTCCAGAGTATAAGTCGCACCAGCCAAAGAATGAATAATAATGAAGAAAAAACATATAGAAGTCACATTTTTGGGGGAAATTTATTTAACAAAATCCGAGACCAAGAACAGACATTTTATCTTTAAAGACAAGTTATGATAAAAAACAATAAAATGGAGAACAACAGGCTGAATATCACATTTATATTTATTCAGCTGCATGAAGCACATCTCACATAAAACATGAATTATACACAACAACAGTGAATTTTGTATAGTCTCGTCATAATGTTATGCCTGATAGACGCTTTCCTCCCTTTTTAATTCCATTTTTCACTCACGGCTCCTCCCTCGTCGCGGCGTCTCCCGTCCCATCCCGTTCGTCCCGTCGGGGGAGGGCTCGGAACGCCGCTGTAAATTTGCACACGATTGTGATTAATGTCTTTGATCTGTTTTCGCCCGGCCCACTGCTCATCCTCCCCTCCCTCTCTCCCTCTATCTCCCTCTATCTCCCGCTCACCCCCCCGACATATTTGGCGGTGCAGCGGCCCGCGGCAAAGTGGCTCCAGCATCTTCATTAACGGAATCAAATCAAGGCCTAATTTCATTTTGTGTAATTGATTTAAACGGGATTTCACAGGTCACAGTACAGTAGCCTGGATATATCAAGCTTTACCTCGGGGTCCCGGGGGGATTTGGAGGCTGGCGCGGCTGCTAAGTGGGCGCGTTTGACAGAAAAACATTTACAATATCGTGCGGAGGGTTTAAAGGAGGGAGGATGCGAGTACACTGAGCAGAAACATAGCACTGCTGAAGGAAACGGAGGAAAACTGGTCAATATGTTCAAGTAAAACACATGAAAATCGAGCTAAATTCTTCTTTAAATTGAGAAATAGTCGCTATAACGTAAGAGGTTTGACGTAAGAGGTCAGACGTTTGAGGAAATGCTGTAAAACAAACGTACATCCGATAATTAAACAACAGAAAAGGGCAATAAAAGTAATTCAATTCATTTTCACTCCACACAGAAAGGAAAGTAATAATAAAGCAGGATTCCGTGATCCGACTAATGAACCGTTTATAAAATCACATATATTCAAATTTATAGACATAAATAAAGTTAAAAAGTCGCCGGTTCTGTTTTGTGTTGTGAACAAGGACAGTCCTGTGTGAATTCAGTCTGTCTTTAAATTAAGAAAGTCGTTGTAACTTAAGGTTTGCGTCGGTTTGAATCGAGTAAAATAAGAACAAACGAGAGGCAAAAATGTGTCTGTTTGAGGAATAAGACTTTGGAATGATCAGTGATGAATTTAAGTTGATTAAAACTCTGTCTAAATTTAAAAAAAAAACTTAAAAACGTTAATTAAATCCCACATATACATTGGTGTAGGTTTATATGTGTCAAGACATCTGTGTTTAAGAGATTGATTTAAGTAAATAAAATGCAGCTTTGGTCCAATCCTTTTTTTTTTTTTGGTTGTGATTAATGAAGAAAATGTTTGGTTTTGTTTAAAAAAAAATAAATAAATAAATAAAATAATAATAATAATAATAATAATAATAATAATAATAATAATAAATGTAAACAACCTAAATAAAATTAATTAATTCCAGTTAAATAATAATAAAAAAATAAAAAAATAAAATAAAATAATAAAAATAACAATAATGAATGGTCTTGATCATGTTTTATTTTGATCTAGTTCTGGGGAAACAGTAGTTGAGTTGGTAAAGTGTTTGTCCACTGATCCAAAGGTTGGTGGTTCAAATCCCGCTCTCAAATAATTGCCGTTCTATAATCCGCAGACCAGAACATTCACTGTATTTTCTGGACTATAAGTCGCTCTGCAGTATAAGTCGCACCAGCCAAAAAATGCATAATAATAAAGAAAAAACATATATAAGTCGCACTGGACGATAAGTCACATTTTTGGGGAAATTTATTTTACAAAATCCGAGACCAAGAACAGACATTTTATCTTTAAAGTCAAATTATAATAAAAACAGTAAAATGTGGAACAACAGGCTGAATATCAGTATATCACGCTAACGCTAATGCTAACGCTAACGTAACACATTTATATTTATTCAGCTCCATGAAGCACAGACAGAACTGAACACGTGTCTGGTTTGTTAACGTAAGATATTAACAGTTAATCAGATAAATAAAGAAGAAAAAACAAGCAACAAGTTTAGTCTGGATCTCACTACAAATCAATAAATCCACTGAATTCTTCTGCGTCGGTGTCACTTCTGAACAAATCCAACAACTCCGGAGGTAAAAGGTGGTCTGTTTCTTCTTCTGGTACTACCCTAGAGCGCCCTCGTGTGGTTCTCAGAGTGACAATAACAAAGATAATTTCATGTATAAGTCGCACCCTCGGACAAACTACGACAAAAAGTGCGACTTATACTCAGGAAAATATGGTTTATCAGAGGATGGTCCCAAAACAAGTCCAACAAAGTGTCTTCACTAGAACTTTCTGGATTAAATATTTAAATGGAGTCTTTACCCCAGAACTAAAATATCACTTATACCGTTGCAGCTCCAGGTCTTGTCTTCACAATTGCGAGATCAGGTCACTGCCTTTGTACGAGATTCGCGTGTTCAGATATTTTTCTAATTGTTGTATTTCAAAAACTTTGCACCAAATTCATATCCCACGTGAATCGGGTTTTAAAACTCAGCAGAAAAACTATTTAAACTATTACAATGATCCGAAGGTTGCCGGTTCGAATCCCGCTCTCGACGTCAACACCATCGGTTGTAGCGGTCAGATCCACTTACCTACAGCTCTCACAGATGAACGCTGTTGTCGCGTCCTCGGGCAAGACGCTTAAACCACAGTGTAAATCGCTTTGAGTGACTTGAAAGTGGAAAAAAATGCGCTCGTTTATGACAGTTTAGAACAATAATGAACAATGATGCTTTTATTCATTCAATCTCACTAAACCCGCCGTAAAGATATGTTTTCGGCGTTGAAAATTGTTATATTTATTACTATATTTAATGCACGCTGTGTCTGAACTCGTGCTCAAGCTTGTCCGTAGTTTTTTCTTTTCCGCTTAAACCTAATAATTTGAGAATAATTTGAGTTTTACACAAAATCCCACGATCTGCACAGTCCAAACCGGGTAACTTTCTCCTTTTAATAACTCAAATTTCACAGAAACGTTTTACACACTTGTACATTTTGCATAATTCAGCCACTTTGTATGCTAACTGAATACCGCGCAGTCATGTAGCAGCTAATCCTCTGGTGGCGCTACATTAGCCTTATCTGTTTACTCTACAAAACAAAGGGCTCTCTGTGTATATGAAGAATGTGTTTTAGCTAACACACGCCGCACTCACAGCCCTAGTTTATGAAAAAGCTGATTAAGACGTCGAAGCCGAGGTAATAATAGACAGGATTTAGCGCGCTCAATAGACGCCATGTGTGCGTTATTGTGCGCCGCTGCGGGCTGCGTAAGCTCCCCGACTTTTTTATGGAAATGGTCTGAATATTGTATTTACACAGGTGTAGAGATATTTATGACTTGTGATATGAAGCTGGATATAAACGGCTTATCCTGACCCAAATGTGGAATATTATGCACAGAACACAGCGCGAGAAACTCATTATGTATACGAGAGGCTATGTGCTAATGTGCGCGCGCGAAATGAAACGGCGAGCGCTGTACGACGCCGCGAACGCACATCAATCTTCTGTTTGTGTCTGGCAGGTTTTGTGAAGTGGCAAAGGAGAACGGCATGGACATATTCAGGGTGTTTGACTCCCTGAACTACCTGCCCAACATGCTGCTGGGGATGGAGGCGGCCGGGGCAGCGGGGGGCGTCGTCGAGGCCGCCATCTCGTACACCGGCGACGTGTCCGACCCCATGAGGCAGAAGTACTCCCTGGAGTACTACGTGGAACTGGCCGACGAGCTGGTCAAAGCCGGGACGCACATCCTCTGTATTAAGGTGAGTGGATTGGGAGATTTTCTGTGTTGACAAACTGCCTGGAATGTGGCGTAGTGTGGCTTTAAACGCATCTATCTCCATGGAGACGAGCAGACGATGCCACCAAGCCCGTATTATGCTTTTTTCTGATCTATATTGTTGTTTTCTCATCGAAAACAGACCTGGAGTTGTGTTTTGTTTCATTCACATGTTTAACACACAAACCCTGCAGATTTAGACTTTTCTTACAAACTGAAAACACTCTGTTCCACCTTGTGATGTCATCGAGTGGTAATACAGGAAGTGCTCCACTGTGTTTTTAAACTCAACAAACACCTTCATTAGACTCATTTCAGCCCTGGAATGTCCACTCTCTACTGAACGAAAGGTAAATGTAGCCATTAACTTGAAAACCACCACTTCATGACATCACAAGGTGGAACAGAGCGTTTTGAGCTTTAGAGATGTAGATCAGTGGCGTCAAACTCAAATTCACAGTGGCCAAAATTAAAAACTGACACAAATTCACGGGCATCAGTTGTACCTGATGTGCAATGTTTAACCTTTTTATGTGGAAAGTTTTGCTTAAACACAACTCAAGTTTGATATTTCAAACATTATTTTCATAATTCAGAAACATAATTCATTTAAATAAATCAAATAAGATAATTATTGCTCTCTCTGTAGCCTTTCACCTTCCTTTTTAAAGTAAATATTTTTCCCACAAGCCAAAAAATAATAATAATAATAATTTCATTCACTGAAAATTCGACTTTCAAACTATGAAGAGTCCGTGTCTTGAAGTAGAAAACATGTATTCAAGCTACACTGTGATTTACTCGACTGCGCACCGTCGTACTAGCAAAGCACCCTGGGATTTGTCGTATTAGCACATTTGATCTCACAGGCCAAATATAATCACACCATGGGCCATATTTTGCCCCCGGGCCTGAGTTTGACATATGTGATATAGACAGACTAAAGCACATGTGTCAAACTCAAGGCCCGGGGGCCAAATGCGGCCCGCCATGTCATTTTATGTGACCCGCGACAAGGTAAATTTAAATGTATGACTGTCTTAAAATGTCAGTTTATCAGAAGTTCTGCAGTTACACAGACATATTTTTTTTATCTTTTCAAATTTGAGACAAACCATTTTGCTGATGTGGCCCTCGGTGAAATTGAGTTTGACACCCCTGGACTAAAGTGTTAAAGTGTGACTCAAACATGTGTGAGTGAAACAAAACACAACTCCAGGTCTGTTTTTGAGGAGGAAACAACGTTAGAACACGACTTGAACCTCACACGAGTCAGTTTTGCGTAATATCGGACCTTTAAACTCAACGAACACCCAGCGCCTTGACTCCTGAACGTTCGCCGTACGTTCCTCTTAACCCGACTCTCCTCCTGTGGTCGCGCGCTCACCTGACAACTCACTATTATTCATTAGCCCTCGTTGTTTTGACACACGCTGTAACATCATTAACGAAGCCATTTTCTCCCGTCACACGCAAACAAAAGCTCTGATTAGCATTTTGATTCCGCCGCTCCCCCTTCGCGCGTTTTAATCGCTGATACGTTCCCACCTATTGGAATAACTTCTCTAAGCCTCTTATCTAAATGAATTGACAGATAGCAGCGAATGAACTCCTGTGTTGGAGCGTGACCGAGTATTTCCCAGCGCCGAAATGCTAAAGTGCTAATCACATAAGGGCTCCGTCGCGGCTAATGAGGTTAGCTTTGAACAGGGAAAAAGCGACTTCACACAGGGCCGAATCGCTAAAAAGACACTAGCGACGCAGATCTTAGCGCGCACCCCGTAATTTCTGCTAATATCAATTAATCTCCAGCTCAGGAGTGAGACGCAGCGCGGCGACCGGCAGCTATTGTTTTGTTATGCTAATGAAGGCGTTATCAATCTGAAGGGAATTGTTTCTCGCTGTTGAGCCATAAAATGTTTTTGCGAGTGGAATTATTGTTACTGGAGCTACGACGACGAGTCAGATCTATCCTGGCCTGTTTTTGGATTCACTGATGACCAATTTATGAGACAAAATGGCGCGGTTGCCCTTTCAAAATGATAATAATAGTTTTGTAAATGTAGCTTTCGTGTTTTAGTGCGCTAGCGTCTGTTCGCGGCCTCTTTTTACCTCTTGTTTTGTTTTCTGCTCGGACGAATCCTCGGAATTACCGGCACTTTTGCGGTCGGTGCCAGCTTCCTGCCTCGGGCCTGAGCTGTGTATCTGTGCACTAATGAGGGTGAAGGCAGGTGCTCCCAAATTAATCTTGTTTAACGAAGTTTACCGGTCTATTTCCAAAATGAAAATGTGATTCGCCCAGCCAGGAAGCAGACAACACCAAACACATATTGTGATTAAAGATAAAGCCCGGGGTTTCATCCGCACGGCCCGGGCGCAAACACCGGTCTCTTAAAGTCTTTTGAAATGTGAAGAAGACGCAGAAATGTTCAGTTTGTCTTCACATAAACAACATAATCACTATTTTCCAGAGATAATTGTTGTTTTTGTAAAAGTCAGATGTATCAAAAACAGGAAATAGTTTGATTCTGAGTGTTCCGCACAACCGCGATGAGGAAACAAGATGTTTTTTTTTTTAATTCCTAAAGTTGGATTTTCTTTGCGATGTGTTTGTGTTTGTGTTTGTTTTGTGTGAAGATCTTTGGTCAGTTCAAGTCGGTGTAAATGTTTTGTAGAATAAAGTTCACACAGTAATACACAGGTACAACCGAACAGGGCAAAAACACAACAGCTCAACAACTAAACAACATAAAAAGACCACCATAACATAATATCGACCACAACAACACAAAAACAGAGCAACAACCACCTCATCAACACAACAGCAACAAGAACAACAACATGACAAGAACCACCACCACAGCAATTTGATTTATTATGCCCTTTTCACAACAAAACAACAACAACAGTAACAATACGACAGCAGCCGCCACAAGATCACAACAACAACCGACATAATAACCACCACCGCGGCACAACCACCACCACAACAACAAAACAACCACCACAACAACAACCATCACAACAGAGACCACCACAACAAAACAACAACAATCATAAGATCACAACAACCACCATAACTTGAACCAACATAATAAATACCACAACAGCGCAACAACCACCACAAAAAACAACAACAACCAACATAACAAACACCACCACGATGCAACCACCACAACAACAAAACAACAACCACAACAACCATCACAACATGACAAGAACCACCACCACAGCAATTTGATTTATTATGCCCTTTTCACAACAAAACAACAACAACAGTAACAATACAACAACAACAGTAACAATACAACAGCAGCCGCCACAAGATCACAACAACAACCACCACCACAACAAAACAACAACCACAAGATCACAACAACCGACATAACAACCACCACCACCACAACAACAAAACTACCACCACAACAACAACCATCACAACAGAGACCACCACAACAAAACAACAACAATCATAAGATCACAACAACCACCATAACATGAACCAACATAACAAATACCACAACAGCGCAACAACCACCACAAAAAAACAACACAACAACCACTACAACAACTGATATAACAAACACCACCACGATGCAACCACCACCACAACAACTACAACCACAACACAACAATAATACATTTTATTGATTATGCCCTTTACTCACAAACACATCCAGAACAATAATGATTTGTGTTTGTTCTGCTCTTTACGTTGGTGGACAAACCTCTGTGCTTCACATCAGGTTAAATCGTAAAAAATAACATTATATAGAAACAACACACAGTTTGAACAGATTTAACAGGTGACAGAAGAGATCAGATTAACTCCCACATGCTCAGATATTTTTTATTTCTCATTTAAACTCGAGCTAACTATTTTTAGTTTAGTCTCTGTATTATTCAGGTTGTATAAAGTAAATAAATATTGGCTTGAAGATCACGATGATTCTCCACTGAAGTGAGTGTTCACACACACACACACACACACACACAGTACAGGAGCATCAGCAGATTTCAGACTAAACTGGGACTAGACCAGGACTAAAACAGGACTGGACCAGGACTGGACCAGGATCAGGACCAGACCTAGAATATTCCTGTAGTCTCATGTTTGTGTTGTTTTGTGCAGGACATGGCTGGTCTGCTGAAGCCCGAGAGCAGTAAACTCCTGGTGGGTGCTCTGAGAGACCGCTTCCCCGAGGTGCCCATCCACGTGCACACTCACGACACGGCCGGGGCGGGCGTGGCGGCCATGTTGGCGTGTGCTGAGGCGGGAGCTGACGTGGTGGATGTCGCTGTAAGTGCAAATGTTCAAGAGACTAACTTTTATTCTGTTTCATTACAAGACGAAGGTTAGGGTACATTTTTTTTAAACATTTGTACCAAAATGGCGACACGACGCTGCCGAATCCCACGAGTATCACAGATTAAGAAAATAAAACTGAAGAAAAAAGTTTGTAAATCACAGTGGGCGTGTCCAGGTGGAGGTGAAAACGGGATTGATCGACAAAATGGCGTCTTGAAAATAGTGGATTAAAGATTAAACTCAAACATGAAGAAGAAATAACTATAACATGGTGAAAAGCTCTGAAAAGTAGATTTTTGCTGAATAGGTTTGATTTAAAACTACTCTAGATTATTATTAAAACTATGAACAGATTAGATTAGATTAGAAAACTATTAAAATTCACGTGGATGCTTTTGGACAATCGTAATCCCTGTATGAACAACACAGATTAAAAAACACATATGAACCTTTATATAACAAAGACAGTGGCATTATTAAATCAAAATGTCAAATAACTGCGACCAAAAACTCAAAACACTCCACCTTGTGATGTCACGAAGTGGTAGTTTTCACCTTAACAGCTGCTTTTACCTTTTGTTCAGTCGAGATAAATGGAAATCCCAGGACTGAAATGATCCAAATGATTCTAGAAATGAAGGTGTGTGGTGAATCAGTTTTTTAAAATATATATATTCTTGATGTTTTAAGGAAATTCAAGTCTCTACGTAAGTATCATAGAGACTTGAAGTATCAGTATCGGTCATGGAAATGGATCGGTGAATAAAATCAATGATATAAATGAAAATAAAACAAAATGGCTGTCATCTTATCATTGTGAACCTGTTTAAAAATGTTTATACCCGCACTTTTTACACTATTTATGTGATTAGCTTTTGTGATTATCTGTGTGATCTTAGTCCTAAAGGTAAAGCTATATCACACAAAATTTACTCCTGTAGCTTTAAGTCCTGTTTTAATGCTGTTTCCTCCTCAAAAACAGACCTGGAGTTGTGTTTTGTTTCATTGAGTAACACTTTATTATTAGTCTGTCACATCTCCAAACCTCAAAACGCTCTGTTCCACCTTGTGATGTCATGAAGTGGTAGTTTTTTTCACGTTAACAGCTCCTTTTACCTTTAGTTCAGTCGAGATAAGTGGCAACTCCAGAGCTGAAATCATTCAAATGATTCTAGAAATGAAGGTGTGTGGAGTTTAAAAACACAGCGGAGCATAATATCGGCCCTTTAATCAACAATACATATACACTTTTGCTAATATTACTCATGTTTTTTTAATGAAGTAACAAAATTATAACATGACTTAAAGCAAACAAGTCAATTTTGTGCATTATATGACCTTTTAACTACAAATTTCAATTCTTTTCAATGTTTAAACGTCCTCAAAATGGCTCCACAAAAGGCAAACATGTATGTATTGAAAGTTTCAGAGATATTTGATTTCGAGAACGTAAAAAAAAGCCAAAAGGCCCAAGCTGTGTTTTGCATCAGGGTCTTACAAACCCCAAAGAGTGCCCAAAAAAACAAGGTCCCAACACCAAACAGCAGCTCCGAGATGCTGTTCACGGATGGTTTGGTCAAATGATCTGTGGAGATATTAAAGCGTCCGTGTTTGGGTCACTTAAACGTCACTTTTTTTAATCATTTTACTATAACTGGTCTTTATCTGACGAGGGCAAACGGGGTGAACGCTGTGGTAAAATGCCTTACTCTGCTTTGCATTAGTGGTATTCCTCATCTCTTTCTATTTCCTTCATCTGTTTAGAGTTGTCAAGAAAATCAATTCCCAGATACTTGCCAAACTCATTTTAGCCGGGATCAATATTGGAGAAATTACACAAACGGGACGCAGTCGGACTTTCCCTGCATTGTTTTAGATTTATTTGGATCTTAGAGTTGGGAAAAGTGCTTATAAAGTCATTGTGGTGAATAATTAAGATGTTCAGAATGCATAAGGTTTAGAGCAGGGGTGTCCAATCTTTTTTGTACCGAGGGCTGAATACTGAAACGGATTTGAAGATTATTTTTAGGTCTGTGTCACAATGAAATGTGATTTTATTCAGGTTATACAGACAGAATCTCTCAGTTTGTAGTAAAAAATGCTTCCTGATCAATTGGGCCAGTTTAGGAGGAGTCACGAGGGCCGACAAAAAATTGGTCTGAGGGCCGCATTTGGCCCCGGGGCCGTAGTTTGGACAGCCCTGGTTTAGAGTGAACTAGATCTGTTTTTCCTGTTTTTTAAAGAGCCCATGTTAGGCTGTTTTCTGATCTGTTATAATGTCGTTTTCCCATCACAAACGGACCTGGAGTTGCGTTTTGTTCTTCTCCCCAACTGAAAACACTCTGTTCCACCTTGTGATGTCATCGTGTGGTGATACAGGAAGTGCTCCACTGTGTTTTTAAAATCCACACACCTTCATTTCTAGAATAATTTGGATGATTTTCAGTCCTGGAATTGCCAATCTCTACTGAACTAAAGGTAAAAGGTAGGTTTTAACTTGAAAAAACTACCACTTCATGACATCACAAGGTGGAACAGAGCGTTTTGAGCTTTGGTGATGTTACAGACTAATAATAAAGTTACTCAAACATGTGGGAATGAACCAAAACACAACTCCAGGTCTGTTTTTGATGAAGAAACAAGGTTATAACATGACTTAAAGGTCCAAAGAGTCAATTTTGTGTAAGTAAAAACCAGAAACAGCCACTTTAACTTACAGCCTGTACAATATACATACTTGGAAGTAAAATACAGAAACACCTTTTGGGATTTTCAATATTTATTCTTTTAAATGGCAGGTTTGCAACTCATTTCCGCTGCGGTTTTACTGTTAAAGTATTCAAATCCCTCCCGTCTTAACCATTGGGCAGACACGTAAGCCTTCATACTTTCGCTGCGACTCAAACGGCGTGGACCACCGTCGTTTCCTCCTCTTCGCGCTTAGTAAAATCCCTCTTTAAACTGAAGACTTTAGACTTTGGAACGCTCCGCTCACTGTCTGCTCGCTGATGCCTGCCTCCAGCCAGCTCCTTTTCATTAAAACAATTGGCGGATGTTGGTTTATTCCTTTTTGCAACGGATCCGACGGAACAAGGGACCGTCCACCTGTTTAAACCAATATTTGACTTTTCTTCACCTCGCCAAGGAAAAAAAGTGACACTACCATAGTCCATTGCTCTGGTTTATACACTCAAAATGAAAAATGAAACGCTTCCCACAGACTTTTGACACCTCGGTCGATAAATGCTAATGCTGTGCCCCTACGTGGAGCTAAGTATGGATTTCTGGCCATATATAATTTTACCTTCTGTTCTGATGTGTTATCGATACTGCAGTCTCCGATATCTATATAAAAACATGCAGATGAGACCTCGGGGAGTCCGTTTACTACTTTATGGAGGGCACGGGAGCTGACGGAATGGGATGTACTAGTGTTTTATGTATTTATTTGTACATTTAATCCTTAGAAAACCAGGAAATACAGTGTCTTAAGTGGTTCAGTTCTTCCAAAAGGAGTCTTTATTTTGTATCGGAGGAAACTAGAGCGGCTACGAGGAACCTACACGGACACGGGGAGAACACGCAAAGATCCAAGGTCTCAACGACTATGGGAATCGAACCCAAAACCAGCTTGTTGTCAGGCGCGATTGGTCACGTTTTTAAATAGCGCCTTTCCACCGTCAAGGCTCTCGAAACGATTTACGTCAAGAAACCGCTCGCCCTTATACACACACACACACACTCGGGGAAAAGTGGGTTAAGTGTCTTGCCCAAGGACACAACGAGCAGGAATCACCACGAACCTTCGGATCAGTGGGCAAAGGCTCTACCAACTGAGCCACTGTCGCAAAAGAAGTGGCGCATTAATCAATCAAATCAAACTGACTTAACTTAAACGGGTGATTTCCTCAGGATGATACCTGTTTGTTGTAGTGTTGGGTGTTAAAGCAGCACTGTGTAACTTTTCTGGAGGGTCTGGAGGACACTCACTTGTCTCTATGGAAATGATGAGGTTGCGAAAGTGTTCCACATTATGGCATTAAACTAATCACTGATCAGTTATTAAATTACATGTGATAGTTTTGCTCAAAAACACCTTGAAAAATCTGCGTTTTTACTTTGAGCAGACTCGCCTCTCCACAGATCTCACCTGCAGATTGGATCGGTGGTGTTGCCTACGTGTTTCCATGGAGATTAATGCCATACACTGGATCATTTATTATGTAGTCTTCCTTTGCCAAATGGACTTTTCAGAGCTTTTAAGTTGTTCTCTTTTCTTTTACTCTCTGAAGTTGTTTTTTTTGGAGTGATTCGTGTTTGAGTTATCGTAAAAATCGTTTATTTTCAAGACGCCATTTTGCCGATCTGTTCCTGTTTTCGCCGCCACTGGCACACGCCCACTGTAACGTACACGTCCACTTTCACGTACGCACTTCCTTCTCCAATTTTATTTCCTTAACCGGTGATACTCGTACGATTCTGCAGCGTCGCGTCGTCATTTTGGTACAAATTTTTAAAAATCCGCTGCTCTTTAGTGTGACGTGCAGCTGTCCATAGGGGGCGCCAACAGCTCTACGGCTCTTTGTTGTGATGACGTTTACGGCGACGTCCGCTCCCATTGGACACCACAGTTTTCGAACACGGAAATCGGCGGACCTGCTTCTTTTATTAAGTCGTTTTAGATGAATATTGCGATTGTTACAAACCGTTTCTAGAGAAAAAGGAAGTAACACAACCCGAGATGTAAGAGTAAATAATAATAAAATAAATAAGAATAAACAAGTAGCTCTTTAATATCGAGATAAATGAGGATTACAATGACCATAAACTTAAATTTACACTACAAACAAACAAAAAAACTAACGAAAGAAGGCTCAGAGAGTACAAACGTAGTGTAAGAACAAAAACGCAAAAGATCTAATTTCTCAGTGTCGGATTTAAATCAGAATTGGTCACGAGATTTTCAAAGTTCAGAGTAACAAATAGTAGTAGTAGCGAGTATTTTTTTTATTTGCTGCTGCCGCTTGGCCAGGACTCCCCTTGAAAAAGAGGTTTTGAATGTCAATGGGACTTTCGTGGTTAAATAAATAAAATAAATTTTAAAAAAAACAACAAATGGCATGAGGTAACAGCAATTTAAAACGTGTAAACTAATATAAACATCACAATCCACGGGCGGCGTCGATTATAACTGTAGCGCAGACAAAAGCGCGTCTTAAAGTGAACGTTTCGTCCCATCGCTCAAACCAAAGAGGCGTCAAAAAACATGGAGTCTGACAAATAGTGATGTCTGCAGAAGTGGGTCAGATCGTTTCTAAATCTACAGCGATTGTGAGGTGTTCAAGTTATCATCTTTAAACCGTTTCAAAGGTTATTTTCTATTTTTATGGTCGTTTTTTTCTAAGTTTTTGTGTCTTTCGCAGGTGGACTCCATGGCGGGGATGACCTCTCAGCCCAGCATGGGAGCCATCGTCGCCTGCAGCAAAGGAACCAAACTGGACACCGGTACCAAACACAATCCTCTGTTAATATTCCGTTTGCGTTTGTCAGACTTTTATGCAAATTTCCGTGCCATTTTTATATTTTAAATTCCCTTTTCGCGTAGCCAGTTTAAGCTAATAGTGTTATAACTCAGTCTAATACATTCACACTTTTCACAAATTTTAAGCTGTCAAAACACTCATTAGGAATTATTACGGAATGATCTACCGGGTCTGGATTTGTGGATTTGTGGATGTGTCAAAACATGAAACGAACATTTGTCAAGCTCGGAATTTAAGAAAATATTGAGGCGTTTTGGGGGGTTTTTTGTTTGTTTTTTTGCTTTCTCATCCACGTTTGAGTTGACAAATTACTAAAATATATCACGTTTTATTGGTGTAGTTTGGTTTCACTGGGAACGCCGGGTTTTTTCCAAATCGAACCAAAATGGGAATGGGAAATTTGTTATCACGGATCGTTTGGTAGAGGTAAACGGAAGAAAATGATGGATGAATAATGGATCGTTTGGTTAAAACTGATGGCACAGGTGTTAACAATAGATCAAGATTGTTATTAAGCGACACAAACACACCACCGGCCACAAGGGGGCAGTAAGCAACAATGAGTTAAAGGTTTTAAATGACACAAAATGGACTCTCGTGAGCGTTAAACCCTGTTATAATGGTGTTACCGCCTCAAAAACAGACCTGGAGTTGTTTTTTGTTTCATTCACACATGTTTGAGTAACTTTATTATTAGTCTCCAAACCTCAAAATCCTCCGTTCCACCTTGTGATGTCATGAAGAGGTAGTTTTCAAGTTAATAGCTACATTTTTTTTTACCTTTAGTTAAGTAGAAATTGGCAATTCCACAGTTGAAATGATCCAAATGATTCTAGAAATGAAGGTGTGTGGAGTTTAAAAACACATTGGAGCACTTCCCGTATCACCACTTGATGACATCACAAGGTGGAATAGAGTGTTTTCTGCTTGAGAAAAGAGCTAAATATGCGGGTTTTTTGTGTGTTAAACATGTGTGAATGATAAAAAACACAACTCCAGGTCTGTTTGTGACGAGGAAACGACGTAAAAACAGTGTAATCTGAGCTCGTTCAACAGTTAGTTTCATTTTAGATTATTAAGGCAAAATATACACCAGAATTTCGAAATAGTCATCTTTAAATAGCGAGATCACTACTCAATTCCACTGTTAAAGGTCCAATATTGCACGAAATTGACTCTTGTGCGCTGTTACCTCTTCAAAAACAGACCTAGAGTTGTGTTCCACCATCAAAACGCTCTGTTCCACCTTGTGATGTCATGAAGTGCTATTCTTTTTTTCAAGTTAACAGCTACATTTTTAACTTTAGTTCAGTGCAGATTGACAATTCCAGACGCTGAAATCATCCAAATAATTCTAGAAACGAAGGTGTGTGGAGTTTCAAAACACAGCGGAGTGCTTCCTGTATCACCACTTGATGACATCACAAGGTGGAACGCAGTGTTTTTCAGTCTGGGAAACGAAATCAGCGTAAATCTGCAGGGTTTTTTGTGTTAAACATGTGCGAGAGAAAGAAAACACAACCGCTTCTGTAGTTCCAACGTAGAGAAAACTGGAGTAACTTTCCGTTTCATTATCCCGAAACGTGGAATTACTTGAAACCGGTTTGGGATTTAACGCCGTAAAAAAGTGTGTTGAAGTCCAATCTTTATCAGCAGTGTTGTCTTTAATGAAGCAGTACGTGTTTTAAACCCCTGCTTCTTCTTCTTCTCCTTCTTCTCCTTCTTCTTCTGCTAAGTCTCTCGCTCAGTCGTTCGCTCCACGTGTGAGGGAATCGATGCCAATATCAATGGAACCGCAGCACATCGCTAATTGCTGCTTGAAGTCTGGCAGAACTGATGCGTTGTGCTCACTGAAAGCGTACACAGCCAATTATATGAGAGAGGAGAGAAGAAGAGGAGGAGGAGAGGAGAGGAGGAGAGGGGGAACGCTGCTAAAAAGAGGAGAGATAGCGGTGCAGTTTTGTAGGTGCTGTGGTTAAACTCGCTGAAAAGACTTGCACATTGATCCGGTAAATAATATGAACACAGTGGAGTAGAGCGGATACAAAAACGTGGTTAATTTGGAAGGATTTGTACGAAGTGTTTAGGAAGTAACGAAGAAATACTTGTATATAAATATCCAGGATGTATCTTCAGTGATTCAGTTGGAGATTCAAGGTCTGAACCAGTCTGGGAATCAAACCTGAAACCTCCTCACTGTCAGGCAGGGATTTTTATGAAGGTGCAGTTGTTCCAGAAAGTTTGAACGTGTAAATGTTGATTTGTTCACTGGCAAATACATTTTTATTATTATTTTTTTCACTTATAAATATCGTTTTACACTTACAACTTTGTAATTTTACCGAGTTTGTCTCAAGATTCGCGGCAGGGGGCGGGGCTAGAGGGGACCAGGTGTGACGTGTAAGACAACAGGGGGCGGGGCTAGAAGGGACCAGGTGGGGACAGGGGGTGGGGACCAGGTGTGACGTGTGAGACAGGGGGCGGGGCTAGAGGGGACTAGGTGGAGACAGGGGGCGGGGACCAGGTGTGACGTGTGAGACAGGGGGCGGGGCTAGAGGGGACCAGATGGGGACAGGGGGCGGGGCTAGATGGGACCAGGTGTGACGTGTGAGACAACAGGGGGCGGAGCTAGAAGGGACCAGGTGGGGACAGGGGACGGGGACCAGGTGTGACGTGTGAGACAGGGGGCGGGGCTAGAGGGGACTGAGGTTCCTGTGGTAACGACTAAACAGGTTGATGTACAGTAAACGAGTAGCTAATCCAATTTTTTTTTACATTTACAAATATCGTTTTATGCATAAGGCGCTAGCTAATGCTAACATGTCGTTTTCAGAAAAAAACTCGTTAACTTGTTCGTAGTTACACTGACTTGATCTACAGTTTACCTCAGTTTACAGTTTATTAAAAGGTGAATAATGCAAATCATCATGTCACATAAAGGTCATGTTCTGTCTGAATGAGTTAACTTCTACTTTACTGTTTATAAACCAGTTTAGCCGTTACCACAGCAACCCCTGTCCCTCTAGCCCCGCCCCCTTCTGCCCTTATTTACTATTATTTTTATTTTTTTTATTATGATTATTACTACTACTATTATTAGTATTTTATTACTATTATTTATTTACTATTATTTATTTACCATTATTATTATTATTATTATCATCAGTAGTACTAGTATTTTATTATTTTATTACTATTTTCTTTATTATTTATTTTATTACTATTATTTTTTATTTTTTATTTATTTTATTACTATTATTTATTTTATTATTATTTCTATTATTTATTTACTATTATTATGCATTTACTTTATTCTCTACTTAGACTCTATGGTCATAACTCGAGCATTTATGACATTTTCAAATTAAAAATAAAATAACATCCAACTTTTAAACACGTCCATGAAAATTATCTCGATTATCCAGATTACGCCACGAACTGTCCAAATAAACACGATTATTATCTACAAAGACGTTTAAAGTGATGGGACTTTCGGCTCTTTTATGAGATCTGAATCTTTTGAATCCAAAGAGCCAAAGAGCCGTTCAAAAGACTTGACTCTTTAAGTATTTATTTATTTGACAGAAGCTTAAGTGCGAACTCATTTTAACGACAAACTAATGAAAATAACAACGGTTTAAATGTGTGTAAAACAGTTCAAATGGAGCGGGAGCGTGTTAACCTTTTCCAAATATGCATAATTTAAACAAAACATCGCACTATAATAACGATAATAATTTAAAAACTGTTATTACGTTGCCAAATGTGTTGTTTTTTGCGCAGAAATGTGTCCCTCGTGTTGCTGTCTCCGCTCTGTGCTGGTTCCAGTGTTGGTTCAGCATTAATCAGGGTAAAAATACATACAAATTAGAAAGAAACTGCACCGTTCAGATTGCTGTTCTGATTAGATTCCATTGATTGTGGTTCATCTTCCAGCTGTAGTCGTAACACAATAAGGTAAACACAGTTGGTCACAATGCTACGCCCCGTCGTCAATAACATTCAATGCTGGTTCTTTATTACAACATTTCTCTGTGTAAAACTGTTTCAACCTGGAAAAAAGTCACAGAAAGAAAAATATTAGTTGGTTTTATAGACGGAGTGATCTTTGGTGCAGTAGAATCTCGTTTATCGCGAGGGTTATGTTCTAAAAATAACCCACAATCGGCGAAATCCGCGAAGTATCAGCTTTATTTTTATTTTTTACATTATTTTATATGTTTTTGTCTGTAAAACCCCTCACCACACACTTTATACACTTTTCTCACACAGGCGTTAACATTTTCTCACTTTTCTCTTGTTTAAACACTAGTCCTGGTCTAGTTCTGGTCAAATCCTTGGGTAACACTTTTCCGGGTTTGGTCCTGGTTTGATCCTAGTTTATTTTTTATGTACTTCTGGTCAAGTCCCGTCTTAGTCCCGTTTTAGACCCGGTTTAGTCTCGTTTTAGTCCTGTCTTAGTCCCGTTTTAGTCTCGTCTTAGTCCCGTTTTAGTCTCGTCTTAGTCCCGTTTTAGTCCCGTTTTAGTCCCGTCTTAGTCCCGTCTTAGTCTCGTCTTAGTCCCGTTTTAGTCTCGTCTTAGTCCTGTCTTAGTCCCGTCTTAGTCTCGTCTTAGTCCCGTCTTAGTCTCGTTTTAGTCCCGTCTTAGTCTCGTCTTAGTCCCGTCTTAGTCCCGTCTTAGTCTCGTCTTAGTCCCGTTTTAGTCTCGTCTTAGTCCCGTCTTAGTCCCGTCTTAGTCTCGTCTTAGTCCAGTTTTAGTCCTGTCTTAGTCCCGTCTTAGTCCATTTTCTCACATTTCTCTCTTGTTTAAACTCTCTCAAAGTTCAAACCTTCGTAGGCGTCTTTGTCGGTGCAGAACGTTTCATCGACATTGTGGGTTTTGTCGGGGAGAAAACAAATCGCAAACGTACAGCACTTCAGAGTCACACTGAGATCCAACGTTTATGTAAATTTGTCTGAACACATTCTGTACTGGACAGGAGACACGGCACGGAGGAGACTGATGGACAATGGTCTACAGTCCAACAGCCAATCAGGACGCACGACACAATGGTCTACAGTCCAACAGCCAATCAGGACGCACGACACAATGGTCTACAGTCCAACAGCCAATCAGGACGCACAACACAATGCACCATCCGAAAATCAAAAAATATTTGAAAAGTGAACCGCGACATAGCAAGGGATCACTGTATATATCAGGAGCGTCAAACAGATTTTCACCAAGGGCCACATCAGCAAAATGGCCGCCATCAAGGGCCAGAAGTAAAATAAATGTAGCTACTTTTTAAACTTGTTAATTAACTGTTTCTGTGTTTATTACTTATTCAAGTTACAAATATTGCCTATGCGTTTGCAAAGATGTAAAAATATGTGTGTAACAGCGTATCTCCTGATAAAACGACATTTTAAGACCGTCATACTTTTTAATTTACCCTGTCGAGGGCCACATGAAATGATACAGAGGGCCACATCCTGCCCGTGGGCCTGGAGTTTGACACATGTTGTATATATAAAAGGACATAGCTAACCTGCTAACCGCCGTGTTCCAAACAAGAAGTGATCATGTGCGCATTTTCAGCTCCTTCAACTCTGGCTTCAATTCACTTTACATAAAAAAACTGTTGCTCCTCTCGCCGTAACTGCTGCTGTCAGACTCGTCATTTTGGTTTTAAATGTTCGTATTAACCCTCTACATGATCCTGGAGATTTTATTTCGCCATTTTGTCCGTAAATCAAAATATAAACATTAATATCAGACAAATCAGGTGCCATCTTTCCTCAAGGTCGCTCCTGTTAACGTTAGCAACAGGTTTGATTGTCAGCGTTGCTAACTGCGCGCTCCCTCCTAAACCAGCGTTGACGACGGGAAGGGGCGTTACCGTCAACATCCTCGCTCCTGATTGGCTCTTTGGTTGCTATGACACTCGCGGTTGCATTTCCAAATGTGAAACTCGTCTCCAAATTAGCCGCTATAACCGCTAGCTTGGATTAGGTCGACTGTGCATCTGCGATTTCGGTTTAAATTGGACAGACCGGGCGCTGATTAGACGAAGAGGACGCGCGGCGAACAGCGGGGAGGAGTAATGTGAGGAGGTGATGACGGCTGAGGAGCAGGTGAACCACACTGGCGCGGTTAGGACTTCGTTCATCTTTGACTCCGCGGTCGTTTCACATTATCGCAGTGAGAGAGCCGAACGCCACTGAACGCTCGCTTTGCCTTACGAGCTCCGGCTTTATGCTCGTCTTTAATAGAAAAGATAAGTGGGCCGTGCGTCAAGCTAATGTCTAGTTAGCGCTTCCATTTCTGCTGTAAACATCCCGTCTCTCTGTGCGGGACTCGCTGTTTCTCTGCGATGGTTAACAGTCACACGGGGACAAGCACGGCCTCCGAAAGAAGCCATTTTAACTAATAGTGCAGCGGACTAGCGGCCTATTAAGCGTGCAGAGGCCGGGATCTTACAACGGTAATGCTCCACTTCGCTTCACTGCTGCTTTTGTTCACGCCACAGTCACGTAAACGCCGTAGGGACGGTACACGGACATGTAGTTTCACTTTCAAACAGTTAAATCAGACCGAATGTGCTTGTGTCTGCCTTCTTATAGTTATAATATAGGACTCCTGTGGGTCATTATGTTATAATTTGCACATTTTAAATCGCAATATTCGTCTAAAACAGGGTCTCAAACTCAAACGCAGAGTCCAGGTGAGTATTCTGGGTATTCCACAAAAAAACGCTTTGTTAAAATCTTCTTAAACGTCATCGCTTTTGTCAAAATACATGAGGAAATATGCTAATTCTTGTGGATTTTATGGATATACATTGTTATTTCTTGAATCTTTTGTGAACTTCTATACGCGACATGGTAATATCACACAAACGCTGAACTTTCACGTTGTCCTGCGGGCCACAAAATATCGTCTCGCGGGCCGGAATTAGCCCCGGGGCCGCGAGTTTGAGGCTCCTGATCTAAAACGACTTAACAAATAAAACAAGTCCTGACATCACCGTAAACGAGTTGTATTTTGTTTTTGTTTTTTTTTATTTGTACCAAAATGACTATACAACGCTGCCGAATCCTACGAGTATCATAGATTAAGAAAATAAAATTGATAAATAAAATTGTTGAGGAGGAACAGCTGTTTAGAAATTGTTTGAGGAGAGAGAGACACTCCAGGGAGAAACACTGGCCCCGAGGAAAAGCCAAAGTTAAATCTGTCAACTGGACAAAACGTAGGAGTGAAGACGTTTGGCTGCTCATCCGCACAGCTCTTTATCTATCTCTATCTTGAAACAAAGAGAACAATAGAGCGAGCCAGTAGGGCCATTAAAGGTTGAAACTGTAAACAAAAGCTGTTTACAGTTTCAGTGCAGTTGGCTCCTCCTTCGGACAGATATAGGAGCAAACGAGCAAAAGGCAAACGGAGCATTTTTGAGACTCAGATGAGACGACTTTGGATTCATGGATTAAAGAAACAAGTGTGAATGAAGTAAAATACAACTACAGGTGTGTTTTTGACAACGTGCCAATGTAAGATGGTTAAAAGGTAAAAAAAAAAGACACACA
This sequence comes from Periophthalmus magnuspinnatus, assembly GCF_009829125.3. Classification (NCBI taxonomy): domain Eukaryota; kingdom Metazoa; phylum Chordata; class Actinopteri; order Gobiiformes; family Gobiidae; genus Periophthalmus; species Periophthalmus magnuspinnatus. Next base: position 25,507,012 of record NC_047143.1, on the reverse strand, counting down.
TCGAAGACACTAAAAACGATAAGTACGTTTTTATGGCCTTGGTGCACAAACTCGATTAAAGACAAGGATACATGATTTTAAGACCAGATTGATAATAAACTCATTATATTTAAATTTCAACTCAAATAGTTTCTTCAAAGTGGAACTAAACACCTAAACTCCGCCCACAATCGCATTTCAAATAGAGCTGCTAAACTGGGCAGGGCCTGGAGGATTAAAAAAAGAAAAAGAAAAAAGAGTGAGGGCGGAGGAGGGGCGGAGTGTAGAGGTATAAGGAGCACTGTGATTGGTCACCTGGCTGTGATGGGGACGGCGCTGTGTGATGTCACCAACTACTGGAAATCGCGCTGGCCACTGAAGACGTTTTTGAGTAGAAAGCTGCAAGTTTGTGCTAAAAACGCCCAAAGAAATGACTAGGAATAGTAAATAATGCGATAAAAAAAACACCATTTACACAGTTTAGCGGCAAAATGGCAGATTTAGTTTGTGTTTCCACTTTAATATTCGGCTAACTATTTCTTCAGAAACTCTTCGAAAAGGTCCAAGTTGATTATGGGATCTTTGTAGTATTGATACTTGTTTAACTGAGTATTGTTGTGGAATTTCTAATAGTAAAAACCTTTATATTTTAAAGGATTTTCATTTATTTTATTTGTATTATTTTACTTTTAATTTTTTTATTCTATTTATTTTATTTTTATCTGTTAGGCATGATTGTGTATATTTATTATTATTATTATTATTATTATTATTATTATTATTATTATTATTACCATTATTATTATTATTATTATTATTATTATTATTATTATTATTATTATTATACTAAATTATTACTATATGTATTTTTTAAAATATTTTTTTCTTATTTTTCTTATTTTCTTCTTATATTCCCATCAAAAGATCTTGGGAAAACAGGTGGGAGGTGTGTGGTTTAAAAAGGAAAAAAAAAACAAAAAACAACTTGTATAACTGCAGAAGAAATGAACAGTTGATAATAAAAAAAAAAAAAAAAAAAAAAATAATTGCTCTAAAAAAAAACACATTTTAAAGGTTTTTACCGTTAGAGATTCCACAGCCATATCATTGATTCGTACCTGGTTTTCTCTCTGTAATTGGTCTTATTTGCGTAACAAATCGAGTTTTAAACACCTCAGGATGTAAAGTTAAACGTCAAATCTAAACGCGCCCTCCCAGTTCCTCTGCTTTGTAAAATGATCGAATAGTAGTTCACGCCCCAGTCCAAAGTGAAAGTCGTCCTGAAGCTCTAAAGTGCGTGAGCGTCGTCCCCGTCGGTCCAGGTCGGTGACAGAATATCAATTGTTGAGCGTACAGTCGGGGAGGGAGAGGCAGCCAAGGTCGTATCCACGGAGAGGCCATTTTAACGTTTCAATATTCATCCGCCGTGAGAGCACGGCGCCGGGGGGTGTGATTGGGCTGCCTCTTCCACACGTGTGCTTCCACTCAGCGCTCTGTCCCAGTGCGACCCTGCGTCATCCACAAACTCATTTACACTCATTTCAAAAGCTAAACTGGGACGCTCTCTCTCTCTGTCCCCCTCTCTCGCTGTCACTCTCTCTGTTTCACTCTCTCTCACAATGTGTGTCTCTGTCTATCTCTCTATCTCCTCTTACTCTCTGTCTCCCTCTCTCGTTGTCCTTCTGTTGGTCTCACTCTTTCTTACATTGTGTGTTTCTGTCTGTCTTGATCTCCTTCTCTTACTCTGTCTCTGTCTTCCTCTCTCTGTGTTTGTGTCTCTCTGTGTCTCTCTCTCTTGCTCTCTGTTTGTCTCTCTCTCTGTCGCTCTGTCTCCCTCTCTCGCTGCACTCTCTCTGATTCACTCTCACAATGTGTCTCTATCTCTCTATCTCCTTCTCTTACTCTCTCTGTCTTCCTCTCTCTGTGTTTGTCTCTCTCTCTTGCTCTCTGTTTGTCTCTCTGTCTCTCTCGCTCTGTCTGTCTTGCTCTCTTTGCCTCTGTCTCCCCCTCTCTCTCCTATGTCTATCTGTCTTCCTCTCTATCTCTGTTTTTCTGTCTCTTTCTCTCCCTCTGTCTGCCCATCTCTCTCTCTCTTACTGTGTGTCTCTCCGTCTCTCTCTCTTTCTCTGTCATACCCTGTGCCTCTGTCTATCACTCTCTCCCTCTGTCTGTCTCCCTCTCTCTCTCTGTCTCTTTCTCCCTCCCTCTCTGTATGTCTCTGTATCTCTCTCTGTCTGTCTTGCTCTTTTTCCCTGTCTCTCTTTCTCCCTGTCATGCTCTGTCTCTCTCTCTCCCTCTGCCTGTCTCCCTCTCTGTGTCTCTGTCTGTCTCTCTCTCCCTCCCTCTATCTCTGTATGTCTCTGCCTCTCTTTGTCGCTCTCGCTGTCTCTCTCTATCTTTCTATCACTCTGCGTCTCTGTCTCTCTCTTTGTCCCTCTGTCTGTCTCTCTAACACTCTGTGTCTCTCTCTCCCCCTCTGTCTTTTTCCTTCTCTCTCCCTCTCTCTGCATGTCTCTGTCTGTTTGTCGCTGTCTCTCTCTCTCAATCTTTCTATCTATCACTCTGTATCTCTCTCTCTTTGTCCTTCTGTCTGACTCTCTGTCTCTGAATGAAGAGAGGGAGAAATGGAGAAACAGACTCCATTTCTCCCTCTCTTCATTTTCCTCTCTTCCTTTCTCTCCTCCCTTGCTCTCTTCCCCTCTATTTTTCTCTCTGTCCTATCTTTCCTTCTATTTCCTTCTATTTCTCCCTCTTTTCTTGCTCTAGTTCTATTTCTCTCATCCCCTCTACTTCTCTCTCTCCCTTCTCCCCTGTTATTTCTCTCACTTCCCTTATATTACTCTCTCATCCTTTCTATTCTTTCTGTGTTTTCTCTCTCTCCTTTTCTCTTATCTGTCCACCCAACCGCCCACTCGTCCACCTATCTGTCACTGCCCCCGTACACTTTCTCTTTCTCTCTCCTTCTTTCTCCGTTATGCCACAAAGTAGTAATCAGCTTCTCTCTCTTCCCCTCCTGTGTTTTTTCCCATCAGCCCCTGCTCTCACGGCCTCTCATCTCCTCCCTCTCACTCAGCAGCAAAGCAATTAGCTTCACTTTACTGAAGCTGCTCCAGTAGAGTGTTGTGAGCTCTGCTTCGCTGCAGACGCTGTAGTTTGGGGTGTGATGGGTGGGCAACTTCACACTGCTAAAAACGACTCTGTGAAGAACACACTGGTTTTATCATCGTGTTAGCCAAAACCGTTTATTTCCAATGGGGCGAACATGTTAGCGACAGAGCCTAGTATTTTACTGGAGTCATATCTGTTGCAATTCAAAATGTTATTGTGTTTAAATGTCTGCGCTCTCTGTGTCGTCTGTCTGCGCTCTATGGGTCCTCCGTCTGCGCTCTATGTGTCCTCCGTCTGCGCTCTATGGCTCCTCCGTCTGCGCTCTATGTGTCCTCCGTCTGCGCTCTGTGTCCTCCGTCTGCGCTCTATGTGTCCTCTGTCTGCGCTCTCTGTGTCGTCTGTCTGCGCTCTATGGGTCCTCCGTCTGTGCTCTATGGCTCCTCCGTCTGCGCTGTATGTGTCCTCTGTCTGCGCTCTATGGCGCCTCCGTCTGCGCTCTGTGGGTCCTCCGTCTGCGCTCTATGTGTCCTCCGTCTGCGCTCTGTGTCCTCCGTCTGCGCTCTATGTGTCCTCCGTCTGCGCTCTGTGTCCTCCATCTGCGCTCTATGTCTCCTCCGTCTGCGCTCTATGTGTCCTCCATCTGCGCTCTGTTGCTCCTCTGTCTGCGCTCTATGTGTCCTCCGTCTGCGCTCTACATGTCCTCCGTCTGCGCTCTACGTGTCCTCCGCCTGCGCTCTACGTGTCCTCCGTCTGCGCTCTACGTGTCCTCCGTCTGCGCTCTACGTGTCCTCCGTCTGCGCTCTGTGTCCTCCGCATGCACTCTATGGCTCCTCCGTCTGCGCTCTGTGGCTCCTCCGTCTGCGCTCTGTGTCCTCCGTCTGCGCTCTGTTGCTCCTCTGTCTGTGCTCTATGTGTCCTCCGTCTGCGCTCTGTGTCCTCCATCTGCGCTCTATGTCTCCTCCGTCTGCGCTCTGTGGCTCCTCCGTCTGCGCTCTGTGTCCTCCGTCTGCGCTCTGTTGCTCCTCCGTCTGCGCTCTATGTGTCCTCCGTCTGCGCTCTATGTGTCCTCCGTCTGCGCTCTACGTGTCCTCCGTCTGCGCTCTACGTGTCCTCCGTCTGCGCTCTGCGTGTCCTCCGTCTGCGCTCTGTGTCCTCCGTCTGCGCTTTATGGGTCCTCCGTCTGCGCTCTATGTGTCCTCCGTCTGCGCTCTATGTGTCCTCCGTCTGCGCTCTGTGGGTCCTCCGTCTGCGCTCTATGGCTCCTCTGCCCTGAAATCAGCTCGACTCAAGACCAGAGGTGAACGAGCTTTTTTCGTGGCAGCGCCCAGACTATGGAACAGCGCCCTCTGCCTGTCGGATCCCCTCAGTCTTTAACATTTAAGACTGAAAATCCACCTCTTCTCCCTGGCATTTAATACAAATTAGACAGGAGATCTTGATGTTTTATTGTCCTTTTCCTATTTATTGTATTTATTTTTTTGGGGTTTTTTGTATGTAAAGCACTTCCTACCAGTACTTCTAGTAACTGGTACATTATTACACAAGTAAAGTTGTACTAACAGTATTTTAAAGTTATTGTTTTGTTGGATTATTAATCTCTGAATGTGCTGGTTGGACATGAGCAGCAGATGTGACACTTACAGAGATCATTCTAGTTCTGTTACCGAGCAACTATAAAGTAAACAAAGGTCTAAATTACACAATAGTTACGACTGGACAAAGAAAAATAGATAAAAACACCTTTATTTTGTTAAATCAATGTTTAATCTGTCAGAAAAATGTGCTCCTTGTGCGTAAACTGTCCCTGTATTTTAGATTGAATTTTTGGTATTGATAGAGGTGTTCTGTTTTAGAAGTGACAGCTACGTCCTGTGTTTTTGCACTTTTCTTCTCAACTTTTATCGCACAAACTGCCTCTTGACTGATGTAAAACTATGATAAATATTTAGCACAGGTACTAACCGCCAAACTAAGTAATAATTAGAAAAAAAACTGCCTTCTGCACTTTAAGTTTAAGGCTCTATATTACCCAAAACTGACCTTTTTTCAAACTTTAAGCCACATTATGGTGCTGTTATCTCATCATAAACATTGTCTTTGTGTTCTGTTTCATTCACACATGACTTTATTATTCGTCTGTAACGTCTCCAAACCTCAAAATGCTCTGTTCCACCTTGTGATGTCATGAAGAGGTAGTTAACAGCTCAAATTAACTCCTCCTTTTTACCTTTTGTTCAATCCCAGGGCTGAAATTACAGTCGTTTTTTCAGTTTTGAGAGAAGAACTCAGCCTAACTATGCAAAGTTTGTGAGTTAAAAATGAAACAAAACACAACTCCAGGTCTGTTTGTGATGAGGAAACAACAAAACAGATCAGAAAACGGCGTAATGTGGGACCTTTATGATTTAATTTTATAGAAATTCCGCCCCCAGAACATCGGCAGAGTTTGTTTTCTATAACAGAAAACCCATTTACGTCCACGTAGTACTAGTAGATGTCTGAAAAGAGCATCTGGCTTAGAATCTTGCCAAGTCAAAATGCAAAAACATCACTTTTAGAGACTGATGATTGGCTGTAACTCCCTTAGGACCAGAAATAAACTACCCCACACTACGCTGGAAGAACAGAACAGAAGTGATCCGTTGTCCCCTCTGCACTATCTCTCCCTGTCTAATTCTTACGTCCCCGAAGCCCATAGTTTATTTAAATGTCGTCTGGCTCGTACACGGCGTCGTATGCGTTCGCCCGCACTGCCACGTCTGAGTGATGGCGCACATTACACAAGCTCTCGTTTCTGTTCGCTTTTATTGATGCGCGATTCCAACTGCAACAACAATGAGGTGCGTGTGTGTGTATGTTGAACGCAGCTCACACCAGAGACATGACATCGATTACGACACATAAACCGTCTCACGTTCGCCAAACGGGGGCCTTCCTTCATCGTGATTCCGCGATCATCGTCTCTCTGTCATATCACGCATCAGCAGGTCCACGGGGGAGCTACGGCCTCAATGCAGCATCTGTGTGTTTACCGCTGTTAGCCGGAGCGGGGAGGATAACAGGTGTGTTCACAGCACTTTGTCTTAGCCTGGCAGCCATTTTGAATCGCTTAAGACTTGGTCGCATAGGTTATCTGTTAGGGGACTGGAGTTGGGAACACCTGCGAGTTCGGTTGGTTTGCGCCGGTTTGAAGGAGGACCGCTTTAATTTGATGCAGACAAAAAATGGTACCAAGGTGGTTTTTGGCCTCAATCCAGTCTGCGCTCTATTTGTCCTCCGTCTGCGCTCTATGGCTCCTCCGTCTGCGCTCTATGGCTCCTCTGTCTGCGCTCTGTGTCCTCTGTCTGCGTTCTATGTGTCCTCCGTCTGCGCTCTATGTGTCCTCCGTCTGCGCTCTATGTCTCCTCCGTCTGCGCTCTATGTGTCCTCCGTTTGCTCTGTATGTGTCCTCTGTCTGTGCTCTATGGCTCCTCCGTCTGCGCTCTATGTGTCCTCCGTCTGCGCTCTACGTGTCCTTTGTCTGCGCTCTCTGTGTCCTCTTCCCTGAAATCAGCTCGACTCAAGACCAGAGGTGACAAAGCCTTTTCCGTGGCAGCGCCCAGACTATGGAACAGCGCCCTCTGCCTGTCCAATCCAGTCCAACATGCATTTTTTGATCGAAACAAACTTCTGTAACGCGCAAAAAATGAGTATGAGCGGAATAAACCCCAGAATGACGATCAAAAACGGGACAAATGGACCACGACAAGACGCAAAGTGAAGAGGAAATTAACGATTGTTGTCATTTCTTATAATTGCACAAAAATATATCGCAATTTCTGGAACCGATCACAAAAAAACAAAACAGATTGAACAGGCTAATCATTTACACAGGCTGGTAAAGTAAAGAGCTGTGGCTGATCCTCACGTTTACTTGCGTTTATTCTTATACAGTATAACGCTCTCCAGGCTTTATGTCCCGGTTACTTCTAATAAAGTTGTCATAACTCTGGTTTGTTCCCCCGCTCACATCCAGCAGCCGTCACATCCCTGAAGTAACTTTCTCCTGCTCCGACGCCTGTCAGCTGCACCCAATTACCCAGCGTGGAGCGAACATGTCTGATATATTTGTAAAATCCAAATTTGAAATCCAGGCATTGCCGAGTGAAGCTGAACTTTTGTTGACAAGTAACAGATCAAGTGTGGACTTTCCTTTTTGGCCAATGAGTGAACGTGGTTGTTTCTTCTTTGTCATTTCCTGAACTATTTCAGATGCAGCGCTGGTTTTGGCGAGGTGCATATTCTTTTTTTTCTTGGTTTGGTTCGTGTGTGGTGAGAATGTGATGTGCACCAAAGGAAAACTGAAACCATCTTTTGAGTTTTAGCCCATAATCGAGGCGCTTAACTGGACTAACAGGTGTAAAAACGCACCACCGTCATTACAACCATCACCGCCATCGCCGTGATCTTTTTATAGTTTAACTTAATGTCACATTCCTCCCCATGGTCCGAGCGGACTCTCAGCAGCTGCGGAGCGAGCCGACATGATGACCATCTGCACAGAGTAGACGCTCGGTCCATTTCCCATCATGCAGCAGCCTCACTCCGTGTTCCTCTCTGCGATACATCGTCCGTACGCAAATTGAAACGCACAGGTGACAGGACCCCATCTCGTCGCAGCCTGTTCGTCACAATAAACAGTTCAGAAGTGACAGTTCGCCATCTGACTTTCATTGTTTGCTTTGTTTACTAAAATGTAGAGTCCTGGGATGGAGGAACCCGTCTTTGCTGTAAATTTTCAAACATTTTTACCGTGGTTGACGCGGTCTAAACCTTTTGAGGCATCTAAAACGCACAGTCCCATGTTCACGTTGAAACTCAAACTGAAATCGCTCTAGAAGTATTATTCGCAGTACCATTGCCAGCAGCGCACTAGCTAATGCGTTTGGCCTGTAGTTTTCGGTGCTGGAGATGTTCCCTGTGTCGTCCTTGATCACATGTACCAGCACAACAGGCAAACATGGAGCTGGGCACTGTACCACGCATTAATATTCCACTAAAACATAGAGAGCAGTGCCCCCAATCTGCGGCTGGCAAATCTCAACTGTTCCGCTGCGATCTGATCCAGGCCACGAGATTTTACCCAAGGCTAGTTTCTGCAGCAATTTGTTCAGCAGTGACAGTCACATTTTCATCAGAAATGTCAACAATATTAAAATCTGCGCTCTTGACTCAACGGAATCGATCACTATAATGTGTTTTCCAGAGTTCAACGACATCGTCTGGCCCAGTAACCCTCGTCACCGGTCAAACGCAGAGGGATTTCAGAAACATTCATATCGTCGGCTTCTTTCCAAAATTCTTCCACATAATTTTGCAACAATTTTCAGGCTGAAGAATCCGCCCTGAGAGGTTTTTCATTCCGCTTTACGAAACACGCAGCGTATTTAAATGGTCTGCCAGCTTCTTTAACTCACATTCGGCGACTTTCTTTGGTCGACCGGCGGAGATCCAGTCGCTGAACGCTTCCCCCCCGGACTTTACTCACGTGCTCGTTCCATCCTCGTCTGACATTTTGTGGCTTGAACCTTCCATGACAGAACGATGTACTTGAATTATTTATCCCACTTAATATTTCATCACATGAGACACAGAACATCTCTACGGTTTGGATTTAAACCAGTGGCGTGTGGTCAGATTGATCAAGGAAAGTCCAATAAAATCTGAAATCGTTGTGTGTCCAAAGTATGATTATCGTATTTCCGGAGTATAAATCACACTTTTTTTCATAGATTTCCCAGGGGTGCGACATATACTGAGATGCGACTTAGACACGTGGACAAAATTGTTGGTACTCGTCGCTTAATAAAAGGAAAACGCACAATGGTCACAGAAATAACTTGAATCGGACTAATAATTACGAAAAAAAAGACTATTAATAAATAAAAATTCTATGAAATTTAACAAATGAAAGCCAGATATTGCTTTTCAATCATGCTTCAAAAGAATTACTTAAAAAAAAAAAAATTCTGGGCCAAAATACCTGCTGAGAGGTGCAGAAGTCTCATTGACAGTTACAGGAATTGTTTAATTGCAGTGATTGCCTCAAAATAAGCTAAGGATATTTATTTTCATTGGTTATATTTCATAGAATTTTTATTTATTTTTACTTTTGTCAGATTCAAGTTAATTCTGTGACCATTGTGAGTTTTTCTTTCATTGACCGACGGGTACCAACAATTCTGTGCATGTGTGTCTATGTGAAATTATTAAAATAAGTAATTTCACATCTTTGTTATTTTCACACTGACACTGCACGAGACTTGTGTACCAGTGTCTAACCCTCCTGTACCACTGAAAAATCAACCAAAAATGTGACTTATAGTCCAGCGCATTTTTTGTCTGGTGTGATTTATACTCCAGAGCAGAGGTGTCAAACTCAATTTCACTGAGGGCCACATGAGCCGAATGGTTGCCCTCAAATTTGCATAGATGTAAAAAATATAACTATAACTGCGCATCTGCTGATAAACTAACATTTTAAGGCAGTCATACATTTTAATTTCCCTCGTCACGGGCCACATAAAATGACGTGGTGGTCTACATTTGACCCCTGGGCCTTCAGTTTGATACATGTGCTCCAGAGCGACGTATAGTCCTGAAAATACAGTAAATAGCTTTGAAATACATCCAAATAATCCCATTTTTCCTTTCACTTTTGTCTGCCTGAAGCCTGGTTGAAGTCACGGTGTCCTTTACTACACCCTACTGGTCACTGCGCAAACTGCAGCAACCGTGGTTCCAAACGTCGCATTAACTTGTCTTGTTGTTTTGCGCTTTTACAACCCGAGACGCCACCTGGTTGTTTTAGAGGTTTGGCGTAACAACAGTTCTACCAAAGCTATGTTCAAATGGAGAAAATCCCAAATTAGTCCAAGTAAATCAAGTTGAAAAACTGACAAAACATTTATGGAATATCTTATGAGGCAACGTGACGGTTAATGAGGCGGAGATAATTGCTAGGTAAAACGCTCCAAGCTAAGTAACCTAATTTTACAGACAATCCATCACATGACTTTATACTGCGGTGGTTTAGTGGTTTCAGTGGTGGTTTCAGTCGCTGTTTTTAGGCCGACACTGATAGCCGGACGCTGAGAGTTGAGTTTCATGCGTCGTCCTTTTAACCTTGACTTTATCGCAAGCCCTATTTTAACGTATTTGTTTATTTCCTTGAATTTGATCCATGTTCAGACCGAATCATTTATGTAACTTCATTTACAATCTGAAGAGTTTACGTGATTACAAAAACAACTTCCTGATTAATGGTTGCTCAACACTGTAAACGGATGGTAACGTTTTAAAAAAGATAGGAAAAAAGTGTTATTTTCCGCTTATAAAAAGAAAAAAAACACTCCCTGACTCTCTGATCACCGCAGGATGTCAGGTCTGACCCGTTCACAGCTGCTCTCTGACAAATTACTACCACTGTTTGGCACTGGACACCTCAGGAATAGACCTGACAAAGACGAGAGAAACAAGCATCAACTACAAGCAAACGGGAAGAATGTTTCTCTTTAACCCTTTTTTAGCCGTGAAAATCATGTTATAGCAAGTTTCACCATCTACTTTTCCATTTTTCCACGCAACTTCCTCTATTTTACACCTCTAATACATCCTGATCCTGATGTACATCCTTATTTTTCCTTTGACGCGTCGAATAACTGACACCTGCGCTCTGATTGGTCGTCTTCGAGGGACGACGTTAAGCGCATTACTGTAATGACAGTGACATATTTAAAGAGCCCCACGCCTCTGCTTTGAGACGCCGTTTGGATTTATAAGAAAGCACGATTGGTTGCGGATTTACAGTAATGGAAAGTCTGCAACTGCGGGTCTATCGGCGGCGTTAGCATCTGACGCTATGGAGTAAAGAATGTTTGGCACACACAAAAACAGCTCCTATATTACACAAAATGGACTCTTGTGAGGTTTATGTCATGCTATAATGGTGTTACCGAATCAAAAACTTTATTTATTATTAGTTTGTCTACATCGGCAAAGGTCAAAATGCTCTGTTCCACCTTGTGATGTCATGAAGTGGTAGTTTTCATGTTAACCGCTACGTTTTAGCTTCGGTTCAGTAGAGATTTGCAATTTCGGGGCTGTAGTTATCCAAATGATTCTAGAAATGAAGGTGTGTGGAGTTTAAAAACACAGCGGAGCACTTCCTGTATCACCACATGATGCCATCACGAGGTGGAACGGAGTGTTTTTGGTTGAGTTAAACATGTGAATGAAACAAAACACAGCTCCAGGTCTGTTTGTGACGAGAAAACGACAGAAAATAGCATAATTTTGACAACTTTAAGCACGATTCCGGCTTAGTTACTAGTTAGATTTTACTAATTCTGAATCAGTCAAACTATTTGCTCTTACTTGTTTCTTCGTGCTTTATTAAGCCTAATTAAGTGTCACTGAATATATAATTAAAAAATCTGAAATGTAGTGATTATTGGTCAGTGTGTTCCATATTAGAAATCAGCATTATGAAACTGATTACTATATAAATTGGCCCTATCCTGCAATGTTCCAACTATACAGCTCCCACGCCTCAAACGTACTATCGTAGTTTGGAAGTAAACCCTTTGTCCGCTGAACTCATTTCCATAAAGGCGGCAGAGGAGCCCGTCTCACAATGACTCAGGACTCCTCAAAACTGTGAATATGCGGCGCCTCCGAATCTCCATCGCCGACGTTTCAAAGTGTCTCGAACTGGATGACTTTGTATGTTTTTGAAAGAGTGTTTGGTTCTTAATATTCATGAAATGTTAAAGGTAGAGTCAGCGGGGACTTTGAGAGCACGGGCCTCGCATTCGCACAAGATTTCCTGTTTATTTTTGTGCGTAATATTCGAATGCAAGACGCGGTTGTGTTGATGAGGGGCCCGCGCCACAATAGCACGATGCTCCCGCACATCTCGCAGTGACATCGAGTCCAATTTCGCCAAGGAGCGCCTAAATGAAGAGTACAGAAGAGCGCTTTCAAACAGAGAGCTGAATGGATCCTAATTACCGACTGGGGTGGGAGTCCATGGAAACATCCTCACTGCAACAGGCGCATTAATTTGTCGTTAGTTTCACAGAGCTAACGCTGTTCCCGCTAGGATCGCAGCGTAAGCAGGGAGCAAACATACAACATGCTAACAATACACTGGTAATATCTGTGCTCGGTTATGTTGTTGTCATAGTAATCGGCTTTGTGCACAGCAGCTAAGCCTCGGGGTCTAAACATGGCCGCACGTTAACTTCGATGGGCTGTGGTCAATGGTACATGTCGTGCAGGGTATTCAAGGCAAGTCCAGTAAAATCTAAAAAAAAAAAAGCGTTGTGAAATATATTGAAATAATCCCTTTATTTATGTCTGTTTGAAGCATGGTTTAAGTCAGGGTGTTCTTTAGTACACCCTAGTGGTCACTGAGCAGACTGCAACGGGCCGTGCTCAATGGTACATGTCGTGCGGGGTATTCAAAGCAAGTCCAGTAAAATCTAAAATCGTTGAGTCGAAAATATAATTTAATAGTTCTGAAATATATTGAAAATTATCAAATTTTTCCTTTACTCCTGGCTGTTTGAAGCATGGTTGAAGTCAGGGTGTTCTTTAGTACACCCTAGTGGTCACTGAGCAGACTGCAACGGGCCGTGCTCAGTGGTACATGTCGTGCGGGGTATTCAAAGCAAATCCAATAAAATCGAAAATTGTTGGGTGTCAAAAGTATAATTAGTTTTGAATGGCGCATGTCACGAGTTCAGCATTTAGCGGCTAGGTACACCCGGTCGTGTCCTGTCCGCGGACCATGCGCAGTTGAGCTAGCCCTGTGAGACTTGAGTGAAGTAGAGCGGCCGCGAAGGACAAACGGAATAATAAATAAATTAAAAACTATAAATGCTAATGTTTGTGTTTCCAGGAGCTTCTTAATCATGTTTTAAACCTGCGGCTCGTTCATGACAGTCGGGCTCGTTCACTTTGCTCACGAATAGAAACACAATTGGACAGGAAGTAGCAACGCTAACAGTGAGGTTGAGGGCGCTATTGTGCACAGATCCGATGATGTCTATTAGTACTAGTCGCTGTTGTAGTTGTTGTAGTTTGTAGTTTGTTGTTTGTATTAAGTTGTAAAATGAACAACCTATTCAAATTAACTAAAATAAAGACTACCCAATCATGTTTATATGTAGATTATTTCAGTTTTTAGTGTGTTGTGGCGTGTATTTTGTTTCAATATTAGCATTAGCATTGTTAGCATTGAGACACAAACATAGCTGAAGATGTTGTTGCCTTGTTGAAGTTGTAAAGGAGTAGAAGACGTCTTGGATGAGCAGCCAATCGTCTTCACTCCTACAACGTTTTGTAACAGTTTAGTTTTGAATTTTTCTTTTACTAAGCTCATGAAAAGGAGCTGTTAGCTTGAAAACTGCCACTTTGTGACATCACAAAGTGGAACAGAGCGTTTTGAGGTTTGGAGATGTAGACAAAACACAACTTGATGTATGTTTTTGAGGAGGTAACAACATTTTAACATACCTTCACTCTTAGCTGTAGTAATAGTAGTACTGGGGCGTATATACTTATCTACCCATGCCGATCTTTGGCTGGCGCGGTGTTTTTTTGAGGTGCGCATCAATATTTCTATTTTTATTTCGAATGACATATCATAAGAGTCAGTTTTGTGTAATATCGGACCTTAAAATTGTAGCTAATACGCAGTAGTAGTGGGTATTAGCTGTCCGTAGCCATCTTTCGTAGCCATAGTAGCAGCTAGTACTTAGTAGGAGCTATTAGTTGTAGTAATAGTAGTACTGGGGCCTATATATTTTTCTAATATTTGTCGTTTCTTACTTTGAAGCCGCACGATCTACAGTATAGCCTAAGTACTCCAAATCACTAAAGATTTGGAGTACTTTCTGAGCTCTGCCACCAAAATAATCCTTATATTTTCCCCCTTGTCACTTTAAGGCTAACATTGTCACATTAGCATAATTAGCATAGTTGATTTTTGTCATAATTTACCCAGAGCTGCCATTTTGGTCCAGGGATTAAAGCTGTAGCATGTTTTAAGTCATCCGCTTTAGCACCTTAACTGTCCCCAGCAGAAAGCAAGAAGCATCACACACTTTTAATGAGTCTGGCAAATGTTGACTGAATTAAGTTGTGCTATATTTGCAAAGCGTCTCACTAAAAAAAACAGCACAAAATACAGAATTAAAGTGGCATTCTACCATTTTCAGCTCCCAAATGTTTTCTCGCTTCATGAAATTTTCAGGAATTGGAGTCGGAGATGGATTATGTTTGGAAGAAAAGTCCCGCTTGGCATTTTGAGTTTGCTCCTGCTGAGGTTTAAAAATGAATACAAAAATACATGAAATTTTCCCCCGTGGAGCTGGCGGTAGTTGGGGGCTATGACCATTACTGACTCGGACTATGTGATTTAAAAAAAATATCGGTTCTCTGTCAGAAATGATATGTTGAACGCCGTCTCGTGCGGTTCTTATTGTGCTGTAAATTTCAGAAGCTGTCGTACATGTAGAGTTGAGTTATGCAACTGTCAGGCTCAAACACTGAATCTCCATTGTAATTCTTCACACAGGCCTGATCTCAATATGTGGCAGGTATTTTTAAAAGTGCAGTGTGGACAAAGACTTATTTCGATTGGAATATTTCACTCGCTTATTAAATGGAAATGGAAATTGGAATATTTTCATGATTTTTCGACGACGAGTCAGCGCCATGTAAACACTGAGAATAAGAAGCCAGTTCATGTTTACCTGAAAAAAAAACTGAACACTGTTACTCTAACATTAATCTGACTTTTTTTTTTTGTATTTGTTTCATCTTTTGCTCAAAATTCTTCGTAGGATCAAATTCGTAGGATGTAGTGGC